>NC_133772.1:103728637-104090647 GCF_003597395.2 Chelonoidis abingdonii | reverse complement strand
AAGCTCATGCTCCAAAACATCTGTTAGTCTATAAGGTGCCACAGGATTCTTTGCTGCTTTTACAGATCCAGACTAACACGGCTACCCCTCTGATACTTGAAATGAGACAGTAGCTTTGCAACTGAAAACTGTTCAGATCATTGTGTGGAGTAACACCCTGTAACACAGGCACTGTTGTGGAGTGTGACACATGGCCATCTGAACCATACACCTGAAAGACACATGGCAATACTTAAGAATTGCCCCATCCCCACTATGTATCTGTAACCCTTCTGCCCCTCTGAGTTGGCAGTAATAAGGGACAGGTTCAGTATCCAGGGATTCCGTTTCAATAACACAATGCAAAACCGGCTCGAGCCCCCACCCCGTGACCTGGGACACTTACATACCACACACCCCTGGGCACCTCTAGGAGGCAATACTTCCCCACTCGCAAGCACAGAGTCTGAGTGTAGCAAAATCCTTTTAATAAAGGAGGGAAACAATGTGGCATCCCATTGGAGAAACACCACAAACAGGATTATAACACAAACCATAAGCAAAAACCCACCTCCAAGTACGTTTGGCAATGTCCTTTCCCCCTGAGGGTCTTAAGCCCAATCACCCCAAAGTCCAACAACCCAAAAGTCTCTGGTCAATGCCACCCCAGAATTCAAAAGTTTATCTGCAGAGTTTTACCCCCCCAGTCTGGGTGGAAGTCCACACAAGGTGTTAAGGGGCACCTTACATGGGCCAGGGCCAACTGCTCCACCTCTCCATGGAGTTCTGCTGCAGCTTCATGACAATCAGCTCCACTACACCAGCTGTGTCACTCCTCCAGCCATCCCTGTAAACCACTTCACTCCGCTCACTGTTCCATGGGCTGCTCCAGCACGCTGCAAACTGCTCCGCTCTGCCAGCCGCTTAATTATAGGTCTTCAGGCTCCCCCGCTAGTTAACACAGCACTCAGTGATTTCAGCTCTTAGTAGGAGACCCCTGGTGCTGGTGTAAAATTGGCCCAACATGAACTCAGCTCAGCAGTCTCTAGGTGGACTCCTAATGGAATCAAAATTAGCTCTACTCTTTAACAGTGGAGAGAGGAGGCTGTGCAATTGATGTTTCAGGCCTTCAAAAAGGGCCCATGCCATCAGGTACACACACCAATCCCCAACCTCTCTCAGCTCACTGGGTATTGGAACCACATCCCATGTCTAGCAAGTGTCACTTAAGTTATATTGAGACATCTCTGGCATAAAGCAGTCTCATAGTTCCTCATTCACATAATCAGGTGGCAACACTTTACTTATCCTGCCCCAATAACAAAGAAATTGGGGATCCCAGAGCTGTCAAAATAACCATCCCAGGCTGCACTGGGCTATGTTGGGTGTGCCCATGCAAATATCTGAGAATTCACAATTTCTGAAATTCTTTCCACACTTCCCATAATCCACCACCAAATGTCAGGGTAGAGCTCATCCTGACTCTGCTTACATATCCAAAGTCACATTAAATCAATTGAAATACTCCTTTATTAAGGTTGCTAAACTGAAAACCTGGTATATCATATTACAGAGTTCCATTTATACTCTGACAGTGGCTATTGCTTTCCTGAATTACTTTAAAATGAGATCTTATAACCAAGGTTCTCTCCCACCTGTATGGGCAGTATCTTACAGGGCTTGGACAAATCTCTTCTCCCCATTGCAGTTGGGCTATGCATTGACTGACTACCACCCTCTAACCCAGACATGGATACGGTCTGTAGAACTATGATTTGTACGTGATTAAATGAGTGGCATAAATGTAACATTGTTATTGTTCTATTAGGCAGTTTGGCACACTGCAGAGCTCTAATATACTGGCATAAAAACCTTACATCTTCCAGATAGAAAATTATTTCCCTTTTGTGTGGGACATTCCTCTGCAAACTAATTCTGTAGATGAAAACTGAACATGTGTCTTAGACAAAGGCAGTCCTTAATGGCCCTTATTGCCCATGTGACATTCAGGGAAATAGTTTTAAAATTTGTACATTTAAGTACTCCAAGTGCCAGAGTGGGGAATTCAGCCTTGACATGGTGGCAGAGTGGTAGCATAGTTTTGAACCAGAAGCACAGACCTCAGGATTTTAAAAGGACACATTTTTCCTTTTGGCTGCTTGAAAGCCAGGGAGTTGAAGAAACAGGTCCAATCCTTCTTTGGCTTGGCTGAGTATTACCGACAATTTGTAGCACGCTACAGCCAAATCACCACCCCGCTGACAGACCTGACCAGGAAAATACAGCCAAATGCTGTTCAGTGGACTGAGAAGTGTCAGAAAGCCTTTAACCAGCAACTAGGACCTTTTATCATCTTTGCCATCAGAGAGACACTCCCAGCAAAAGGTAGAAGCATTTTCCTCCTTAGCCTTGTCCAGGGTGCCTTACCCAGCCATGCTCAAATGTGGTTGTGTTCAGTGTGACCCTTAACCCCAGGTACATGTGGTGCAATTCATTGGTCTGTTTCCCAGCAGGGATAATAAAGTTGCAGCATCCTCTAAAGTTGGTAGTCTTTGAAAAATTGCAGTTTCATGTGTTCACTAGTGACTTCCTAGAGCTTAACAGCTCAGATCTCTGCAAAATTCTGTCCTTGCTGAGCATGCTTGAGCTTCTCACACCTCCTACTGTTGACTGGACTGCACATGCACCATCCACACAGATCAACTGAGCATGCTACACTCCTTCACAGCTCCTACATGTGATCAGACTGCACATACAGTTTCCGTGTCAGAGATGGTGTAAGCGTTCTGATACCAGTCAGCTCTGTGTTCTTGAGGAACCAGGGTGCAGTATCCAGCCTGACTCATGAAAGACCCCCCAACACACACGCCAGTCTCCGCTTAAACCAAAACCCATCAGAGGAAAAAGTGGGCATAGAACAGTTAAGGGCGTTGGGAGACATACCTAGACCCTTCCTGACAAGGATGACAAGATTAAGACATCTCCATTAGCATACAGAATGAAGAACAAAGACAACTCCCCTAGCCTCATCTGCATGAAAGGTGGGACAGGGAGACATCTCAATTCACATACAGAATGGAGAGCAGAGAACCGCCCTGAACTCTGGGACCAGAAAAAGCAGGGATGCACTGCATCATGGGAATCTCTGCTCCAGATGTTAATGAACGTATGCCTGCCCACACCCAGCTCAGCAGTTATCAGACCAATTCTACTAATGAATCCTTGATTTATATCCAAAATACTGAAGCAGCCTAGTTGCATTGTGAGGTCCCTGGAAGAAACCACCACCCATAGCCAAGAGTGATCAGCTGCTATTGTCTAGCCTAAAGAAAACCCTGGAGTCATCAGCTCACCTATAAACAAATCTAGTGCTCTCCCTTGAACCATTGTATTCTCTCTACAAAAATCCCTACTCACCCTCCAGTCCATGTTCTGATGCATAGACCCAAGCTCTGTATCAGTTCCACTGGGACTCCATCTCCTGACTGATCATGCTGGGAGCTCTGCCTCTCTCCTGCCCTCAGGACCCTGAACTACCACCACTACCTGGGAACCCCAACCAGTTCAAGCTTCAGCGAGCAGTGAGATCCCCTTCTTTCTCTCTCTCTTTTCCTCTCCATCTTAGGTATTAACCTTTAATTATGTGTGTTATGTTGGTTTAGCCCTCCTTATGTAGTGATCACTATTATTCAATAAATAGCTTGTGTTCTTAGCTTCCCCCATTTATTCTACAGCAAAGTTTCTTTTACCTAAGCTAAAGATCCCTGCAGCACCCAAAATACTGTGGGGTTTGCTCATCAAGTAGGTTACTGCCAGTACAATTGTGATGTGAGAGTGGGGATAGGGACGTGCTGAATCGGGGACACATAAGGCTAACAGCTTGTAAGTGCTGCTTGACCCAGTCCATGGAGCCCAGGAGCATATAAGGAGAGGCAGCTTGAAAGCAGGGCTGGCTCCAGGCACCAGCGTACCAAGCACGTGCTTGGGGCGGCACCTTGAGGTGGGGCAGCACTCGGGTTTGTTTGGTTCGTTGGAGCAGCACGGGAGGGTTTTTTTTTGTTTTGGTGGCACAGTGCTTGGGGCAGCAAAAAATTTAGAGTTGGCCCTGCTTGAAAGTGCTGCTTCATCCGTCCCAATGAGTCCAGAGACATATAAAGGGGTCAGCTTGACAGTCCACTCAGACTTGCTCTGTTAATATGTGTGTGCGTGCGCAGGCATGTGCATCCAGTTCTGGGGCTGGAGAAACCCAACCCTAGGGAACCTAGGTCCTGCAGGACAGCTCCATTGGGAGGGGACTTGCAGAAGGGAGAAGTAGAGCTCCATATGAAAACGCAAGTGACACAAACAGTACATTGATAGAATTACAGACCTCCCCCCATCATCTGCCAAAGAGTAACTCAAATAAAGGAGCATACCCCAAAGTAACAGGCAAATCTGGCAACAGTTCGCTGTTCAAGCATTAAGAGAGCAAGCCAAGATAAAGCCTGAATGTTGCACTATTCTCTCCTTCACATACAATGGTCTCTCAAGCACTTTCAGAGTAAAGTTCTCTATGCTCTGTGGCAAACCCAGGACAAATAGTAATTAGTCCCAGAGGGGCTGAAAGGCCTCTCCCTATTCATTGAGGGGAGATAGCGGGGAGAAATAAGGTTCAGCTGGAACAGGGGTTGCCAGGGAACTAATTAGGTTCAGCTGGCCCATATTGCTGGAGACCTTTTTAAACCCTCCCTGGCAGAGGGGAGTGAGAGGAGTAGTAAGACTCTGCCAGCAGGAAGACTTGCACCTGTCCCAGAAGGGAAGAAAACCAGAGCAGGGGACTGACTGAGAAAAGGATCAGCCAGACCCTGTGTGATTGGGAAGGACTTTACTTTGCCCAAGCCTCTGTCCCCAAGGAAAAAGGGGCCTGAGCCAGCAGAGGAGAAACAGGTACTTTGCCACAGCTCCTAGATAATCATACTGTAGTGTTGCCTATTGTGAAACTATTTAACATAATCTCTATTCACATTTATTTGGAGTTGGCAAAAATTAAGCAGACTTTAGTATTCATGTTAATGTACTGAGCTGGGCAAATGAATTTTTTGGTTCACTGGCAGTTTACCAAAATAGTTCAATTTGAATTTGCTTTTTGATTTACCAAAAATGTAATTTTGGGTCAAAGTTGAAACTAAGTGTTTTGATTTTGACTAACAAAAGCAAGTAAAGGATTCACAAAATGGCAACAGCAAGTAGCAGTAG
Organism: Chelonoidis abingdonii; assembly: GCF_003597395.2. Taxonomy (NCBI): domain Eukaryota; kingdom Metazoa; phylum Chordata; order Testudines; family Testudinidae; genus Chelonoidis; species Chelonoidis abingdonii. The sequence continues at coordinate 104,085,433 of NC_133772.1, read as the reverse complement.
TGATTGGGACTGTGGCAGCAGCGGCTCCCTTATAAACTTTAACCGAGGGGTTAGGGCACTCACCTGGGATGTGGGAGATGCATCAGTTTCCCCCTCTGGCCTGATGTGGAGAAGAGATTTGGACTTGAGTCTCTCACATTGCAGGAGAGTGTCCTGGTTACTAAGCTAAGGAATATTCTGATGGGGCTCTTTCAGACTGTCCTCTTGAAGCTATTCCAATTTGTACAAATAGTCATCAGAACAGAAACCTGAACTTGCATCTCTTGCATCCTAGTTACAGCACTTTTCTCATTCTTTTTCCCTGGACCAATGACTGACTATAGTCATTCACTATGGCAATTCATACTCATTCATAGATTTTATGCTCATCTCAATAGTTCCAGGATTCTTGAGGGGTGGGTGAGGCTTCTCTCGGCACCTGATGGAGTTGAGCCCTTATAAGTTTTGGTCTTGCATAGTTTGTTCTCTAATTTGTTTTTAGGTCCTTCCTTGGAACTGGCACATAACCAGCTTGGTTTTTAGGGCTTCCAGTATGTTCTATAAATTTCTTTCAGAGAGAGTGAAGATCTTATCTTTGAAGTTGTTGCATTTTCATGCTGCAAGGTTGCTTTGCATAAACTGTCCCCTATGTACATCTCAGTCCCTTTCCTGTAGCATCCAAATTGTACTGTTCCATCTGGAGTAACCTGGGCTGAAGGTTTTGGAGCCACTCAGTGTTTGTTACTTGAAAGTGCTCCAGTGGTGTACTGTTGTCACTTACTACTAGAATCATTTCTCATCTTTGAGCATACTGGTAGAACTTTTCACATGCGAACACTACTGCAAGACATTCCTTTTCAACTGGGGCATATCTTTATTCAGTTAGTGAGAGAGACCTTAACACAAACTACTAACTGTTCCTTTGCAGAAGTGGTACCCCAAGCCCTGTCTTACTAACACTTTGTACAATTGCCTCTTTGTTTACACCATAGTATTTCAGGAGGGGAGGTGCATAATAGCTGCATCATGTTAAGGTAACCAGGTCTACATTGGACTCTTGTTCAGCAATCTCCTCGGGAGTGGGGAGAAGAGGGTCACATACATCTGAGATCCGTGCAAGAGATTTTGACATTGTTTACAAATCCTAGTAGTGTCTGAAGTAATTTAATATCTTTGGTGCAGGCATCTGCTGTGTTGATTTTTACATTTTCAGGTCAGGTGGTAGCTCCTTGGATTAGATTTACTTCCTTCACTCTTTTAGCACAGAAAGGAGGTTGTGGTCATGATTTGCCACAGCTTCTGCTATGGTGTGTGTCTGTATACCAGAACGTCTTCAGCTAGGACACTAATCCCAGTATGTCCCATTAGTAAGTTTTTTGCTGGCAGTGGCAGCATTGGTATTCTCCCAGAAGTTTGATCTCAGAACAGAACTCTGAACTACTTGTTCTTTAACAGCTGTTTCAAAAGTGAGGTGTTGTAGCTGCTTTCCTTGTCCAGTAGCCCATGCTAAATTCATCATTGGCATCGAGAACTGAGAATATTTTAGCTTTTGCCATGCAAGGTCCAATTTCTTCAGTTGGAAAGCTCACTACCAAATGCCTACAACTGCTTTGTTTAAGGTGCTTGGGTCTATGCAGATGTGCAGCTTGCCTAGCTTCTCAATGGCTCCCTTGTTGCTTATCCAACTTGCGGAGTTTGCAGCTTTAGCAATGATCCAGTCTTCTTCCATTTTCTTTATTGTTCCCTTTATTTTTGTTTCCTCTTTATGTAAATTGGTGCTCTGCAATATAGGTGGATGTACTGGCTAAGGTGTCTTATACATTTTCCCAGGTGTAAAATGCCTGGAAGACATCCCAGTCTTTCAAAAACCATCATAGTAATCCTTTAGTAACTTTGCCAAAGGGAACCACTGTGGATTAACTGCTCTCTAGAGGTGTTCTGTTTCACTTGTGTGTTGTATGACTTGTTTGTCATAGATTTACTATCTGAATTCACTTAACTGAAAACAGCAGCTTGTGTGTTCTATACCATCTGAAACTTTAGCTAGCATACTTTTAATTTACATTGTCCTAGTGGCATCATGATCATAGCATTGTACAATTTTATTTTGGCTTTACTTGGTTGCATATGCAATTTGGCAATGTGTTTTTTCCTTTGCTTTTCCATATGTACAAGCTTTGGCACAGTGACTTCATAGGCAGGACATTTTCATGCTTCCCTTTACAGTACTCACATCGTTTCCTTGGCATTTTGTTTATTTCCCTTGCTTTGTGCTTGTATACTTGCACAACATTTTCAATAAATTCCAGGAATGTATTAGGGAAACCTTTTTGTTCAAGAAAGTGGAGGAAGTGACCAACAGAGAACTGGTAGGAAAACTGAAGGTGGAATGCAACTTGGGGTGAAAGTGATCATAAAATCTAAGGAAAGAAAGTAGTGAGCAGCAGAATAAGGACAATGGACTTAAATGCTGCTTTCTCTTTTTTTTTTTTTTTAAATAAACTCAGAACTGGCAGATACCATGGAAAAAGGGGTTCAGGAGGGCTGGCAGTTTCTCAAAGAGACAGTATTAGAGGCACAATTGCAAGCTATCCTGATGTGAAGGAAAGCCAGAAAGAATAGTGAGAGGCTGTATCAAGAGTTCTTTCTTGACATCAAAAAGGAATCCTACAAAAAGCACTAAGTACAAGCACTTGGGGGTGGAAAATCAGAAAGGCGAAGACAAAATGGGTTACACTCAGCAAGGGACATAAAAAATTAAGAGGTTCAATAAATACATTAAGAGCAAAAGAAAGATGGGGGGGGGGGGGAAGTGTAAGTCCTCTGCTTAGATGGGAAGGAGAGCCAATAACATGTAACATCAAGAAGGATGAGGCATTTAATGCTTGTTAAACTGGGGGAAGCAGAGGCCATAATATATCTTGATTTTAGTAAGACTTTTGACACAGGCTCACATGAAGTTCTCATAAGCAAACTAGGAAAGTGTGGTTTAGTTGAATATAAGGCGGATGCACAACTTGTTGAGAGACCATACGCAAAGAGTAGTTGGTTATTGATAGTTTGCTGTCAAATTGGGAGGGCATATCTAGTGGTGTCCCATAGGGGTCAGTCCTATATCTAGTATTATGCAATATTTTCACTATTGACTTAGATAACAAATAGAGAGTATGCTTCTAAAATTAGTAGATGACACCAAACTGAGAGGGATTGCAAGTACTTTGGAGGACAGAACTGGAATTCAAACCAACCTTGACAAATTGGAGAATTGGTCTGAAGTCAGCCAGATGAAATTCAATGAATTGCAAAGTACGTTACTTAGGAAGGAAATACCAAATGCACAGCTACAAACAAACTGACTAGGTGGTAGTACTGCTTAAAAGGATTCAGGGGTTACAGCAAATCACAAATTGAACGTGTGTGTGTTTACAATGGGATACAGATGCAAAAAAGGCTAATGTTCTGGGGTGTATGAACAGCAGTGTCACTTGTAAGACATGGGGGCAAGGGGTAATTGTCCTGCTCTACTCTGCACAAGTAAGGCCTCAGCTGGAGTACTGTGTCCAATTCTGGGCACCACGCATTAGGAAATATGGGGACAAATTGGAGAGTGTTCATAAGAGCAACAAAAATTATAAAAGCTTTAGAAAACCTGATCAATGGGGGAAAGGTTTAAAAGTGGGCATCTTTAGTCTTGCAAAAAGATGGATGGTGGACGTGATAGTCTTCATATATGCTTGGGGCTCTTATAAAGAAGGACTGTGATCAATTGTTCTCTGTCAACAGAAGATAGAGATAGTAATGGGCTTAATCTACAAACAAGAGATTTAGGTTAGATATTAAGAAAAAAAATTCTAACAGTAAAGCACTGGAATAAGCTACCATGAGAGGTTATGGAATCCCTGTCATTGGAGGTTTTTAAGAACAGTTGGACCAGGGATGGTCTAGGTTTACTTGGTCCTGCCTCAGTGCCAGGGGCTGGATTTGTTGACTGTGAGCCCTGTATTTCTAGGATTCTTTAATTTTCATGCAGATTTGCCTAGCAGCACAGTGAAAACATTTGCCCACTTGTTTTGCATTTGGATGTGAACTTGTTTACAAAGCTGGTAAATGCCTGTAAACCTTGGTAGGGTTAGCTTGGGTTCTCTGAGCACTCTCATTTGAGCTCCTTCCTCTCTTACTAATTTCACAAATTTGTTGATCTTATGCAAGTCTTGGCAAATCTTAAGAGTCAGCCATTTCACATTTTGTTAATATACTGATCTATTGTCCAGATTCTTGATTACACTTTTCAAAAAGACCTTTCACCATGACATGTTTTGAGAGTTGAAAATGCTTTTGGAGTGCTTCTAGGATTTTACATGGGTCTTCCTGGCCTGCTGCTGACATTTCCAGATGCTATTGGAGCATATGGCAACTGTCACTCATTACAGTTAGCAGAATGGCCGCTCATTTCCTTTTTATCCAGCCCCTTTGCAATTCTGTAATTTTTCTATCATTACCTAAAGAATGTCCAGCTGCTAAACACATCCCCTTTGCTGTCCATCTGCTCAGGATTCTGTTATGCTACCTTGATTGTTTTCTTTGCTTTATTGAGATCTTTCTTTGAAATGCTCTTGTGACCCCAAGGTGCAGAGAAGGGACTTAGTATTTGGCCATAGGAGTGGTCTGTCAGAAATATCTTACTATCACCATGAAAAGCTGCAAGTCTGGCCATATTACAAGCCTTTGAAAAACTGCAGTTCATGCAAGCTCAGTAGAGACTTACTGGGGCTCACCAGCTAAAATCTCCAAAGATTCCATCCTCACTGAGCATATTCAAGTATCTCAGTTTCTAGTATTAGCCAGACTGTACATGCACAGCCCCCTTTCAGCAACTTGAGCCTCTTCCATCCAATCCAGGACTATGAAGGCTCAAAAATGACTTGGATGCTAAGGGCTGCTCCTAGCTACAGTGATTTGGGGTGGGGACAGGTAGTGGAAGCTACAGCAGGGAAATCTGTCTCTCCTGATCTCAGTGGCCTTCCAGCTGGCACCCAGGCAGCATAGAGGAAGCAGCTGACTGAGTCAAATGTAGACGAAGGAGTAGATTCATCAGACTGCTTGTCTCAATCGGACTGAAGGTATGTGAGATGTATTTTTAAAAAAAAAAGTGTAAAATTACAAGCTACCACAAAGTTTGAGTTTCCTGATTCTGCTGACAGGCTAAGGATGGGAGGCAGAGGAGCATGAAGCAAGTGATCCGGATCTTGCGTAGTCAGTCTGCAGAGAGCCAGCCTAGAGCAAGTTTCATTATGCTTCGCTGCCTTGAAGAGCAGCCTGCTTTGCCTCTCTCTGGTTCTGGGTTCTTGTGCGTTATGACTTCAATTCTAAGACAAAGTATGGTCATGTTACAATCTTAAAGACTATTTTATGCTTTTTAATTTAACTAGGAACATAACGGGGGCGTCTGGGGGAGATGAGTAACTATGATTGGAAGGTTGTAGGAGGGGAGAGGAAAGACTGCTTAGGCAAGATTGGAACACAGACAACTAACCTGAATGGATGTTAGGCCTGGGATAAGAAGCCTGAGGAGTGGAGATAGGGACTAGGTAGGCTAGAAGAATGGAACTGGTACAAGTTGCCTGGGGTGGGGCAGAGAGAGGACTGGACCAGGGACCAGTGGTTGTTGTGTAACCTTAATTTTGACCCTTTGGGTATATGCATTATAATGTTCTTTAATTACATGATCACACACTATTTTTCACAGAACCCCATCTCAAATCACTACACAAGATGGCCAGGCTCAGTCAGTAAGCAGCTATTTATTTTATCATTCTCATGTGTGGTCATAGGTCTTATTTACTGCCCACAATTCAAACCCTACTCTGAAGGCAGGATTATTAATTTCCTCAGACATTTCTATAATAGTTACTGTAATGAGTGTTTCACAAACACTCATGAATTTGTTTTCACAGATCCCCAGTAACAAGGGGGGTGCTAGACCAGGGGTTCTCCAACTGGGGGTCAGGAACCCTCAGGGGGTCATGAGGTTATTACATGTGGAGGTTTACAGCTCACAATCCCCCCTCAAACTCCACTTTGCCTCCAGCATTTAGAATGGTGTTAAATATGTAAGAGTGTTTAATTTGTAAGGGGGGGGTCACACTCAAGAGACTTGCTATGTGAAAGGGGTCACCAGTAAAACATTTGAGAACCACTGTGCAAGATCCATTGTACAGATGGGGAACTGAGATTAAAATTATAAATCTGCTAATTTCAGAAAAAACTTGGACCTGCTTTTTCAGAGTAGGTAGCATTATATGTGTTGAAAGCACAGCTCATTAACTTCAGTGGCAGCTGAGAGTGCTCAGAACTTCTGCAAATCAGACCCCAGAGCAGGGGCAGGCAAATTTTTGGCCTGAGGGCAACATCAGGTTTCAGAAATTGTATGGAGGGCTGGTTAGGGGAAGCTGTGGCTTCCCAAACAGCCAGGCATGGCCCCGCCCCAGCCCCCTAGCCAGCCCCCTACTCCCTGTCCATTGCCAGAACCCCTGCCCCTGACTGCCCCATCCAACCCCCTCCCTCCTTCCTGACTGCCCCCCTGGGACCACTGCCCCATCCAACCACCCCTTCTCCCTGAAGACCCCCAGAACCTGCCTCAGACTGCCCCCTGCACCCCATCCAACCCCCCATCCTTCCAGACTGCCCCCCTGGGACTCCTACCCCATTCAACCCTCCTGTTCGCCACCCTCTGACCACCACCTCTGCCCTCTATCCAAACCCCTTCTCCCCCCCCCCCACTGCCTGCCCCCTTACTGCACTTCCTAGAGCACCAGTGGCTGGCAGCATTACAGCTGTGCCATCTGGCTCGAGCCAGCCACACCCTCACTGGGTCAGGCCGGGTTCTGCAGCTGTGCTGCCCCAGGAGCTCATAAGCCTGCCACCCAGAGCATTGGTCTGGCAACGCAGTGAGGAAGAGTGGCTGCGGGGGATTGCGAACAGCAGAGGAGGGGCCAGTGGCCAGCATCCTGGGCCAGGAGCTCAGGCAGGAGGGTCCCACAGGCTGGATGTGGCCCATGGGCTGTAGTTTGCCCACCTCTGCCCAAAGTCTCAAGTCAGTCACCCAGAAAATGGGGAACACAATCAGGGAAAGTTTTGTTTAAGCCACTTGACTGGCACCACAGAGAGCTCTGTGGCTGAAGCAGGGATAGAATCTAGTTCTGTAGAGTAGCATTCAACTGCCTTAATCTTCTCTCTTCCAGCAATCTCCTGCCTCATTCACAGCACACCTCCCAGCTTCTGCACCAGATGAAGCAGGAGTCTTATGGACAACAGCCTGATTCATCTCAGGTCCATTTTATGCTCTGAATGATACAGAAGCCCTATGGATAAAAGTATGTGATCACCTAATTTAAAACCATGTAGCACATTCACAAGCAGGCCACATGCAACACTTCCAGCATTTCTTAACTTGTGAGCGATTGACTTTGCAAACTTAACATTCTTTTAACTTTAGTTTTTAGATTTAATATACATATAAATCTTACACTCATTTCTATGACCCAGATTCTGCATGGGGCTGGGTCGAGGCAGGACACCTAGGTATATCTAATTGTAAGATCGGAGTTCTGCCTAAACACATACACATGGCAATTTAATTGAGGCATCTAATACACAGGCATCACAAGAATAAGCCAAAGAGCAAACGATATCATTGTTATGGACACCAAATGTAAGGTTAAGTATGTAGTATTTTGGTACAATTATTTGTCTTCAATATTTACAGTGTTGGGTTAAATTTTACTAGTGAGGTAGTTTAAAGCCTATACAAATGATTTGTGCAATAAATCAGAGGCATAATATATACACCTCAATATGTGACCCAATATAACACAAATCCGGATATAATGCTGTAAAGCAGTGCTCCAAGGGGCAGAGCTGCACACTCCAGTGGATCAAAGCAAGTTCAATATAATGTAGTTTCACCTATAACACAGTAAGATTTTTTTTTTTTGGCTCCTGAGGACAGTGTTATATTGAGGTAGAGGTGTATTTAGTGATGGACTCAATGGATCATAGATTGAAGTTAATTTTTTGATCATTCCTTTTTAATGTCTAGTGTACAGTCAGTCCTAGAGAAACTTTGGCTTGAACATTTAAATGCTGTGTAAGGTTTGTAACTTCACTTAAAGCTGAAAAGTCTGAACCCAAAGGTAGTTTTCAGCTTCCATAAAAAAAGAATATGAAATCTTATCTTATATTGGGATGTTTTTAGAACTTAAATTTCTAGGGGATAAGTATCTCTGTACAATAACTAATTTCTCTAGAAAAATATTTCAATATACTCTATACAAGTGAGTTTCTGTTAATACTAGAGTATAATCTAAAAGATACAAGAGTAACACACAAGAATCCCAGTTTATTCATACACTTGGAGTTTTACAGTTCTTCAACACAGCATAAGAGGATTTTAAAGTCTCAGAAAAAGCCTCAAAGAAATGGGAACTTTGCAACATAAAAATTTAATCAGCCCAGACAAAGTCTGTCCATGCACAACCTTTACCTTGATAGTGATTAAAAACCAAGTGGCATTTTACCTAGCTCTCAAAGTCACCAGGTTGTTTTTTTGGTAATGTTTGTTGGTTTTTTGGGGAGGAGTGGGGAAGAGATTTGCCTGCATTAGTATTAATCAGTTTTACTTGCAAGCAGATTTGGGGCTTCAGGCAGTTGCCTTGCCCCTCCCCTCACTTTCCTTCCATGGATTCTAAGTAATTCTCTCATGGCTCAATGATCCAGTGATGTGAAATTGCCACTAGCAGCTACATGTGTATATATACAAAGAGAATTGGGCTCCTCTACAACTGGTTAACAAAGTCTGATGCTAAACTAACCACAGCATATGCACACAATGCATAGCTCTATTTCTCAGAGCACACTGCAAAAAAGGAGAAATATCACTATTTCTATTTTATAGCTAGGAAAATGGAAGCCCAGAAAGGTTAAGTGACTCTTCCAAGACCACAGAGCAAGTCAGAGAAATAGAACCCATGTCACATTCCATCCAGTCTAGTCCTATTCACTGAAACAGTCTCTAGTAAGTTGTATTAGCAGCTTAATATTCTCAATATGCAGGAACACTTGCAATCTTCTAGAAATAACATTGCAGTCAATCAGTTTGAAGAGAAGAAGGTTCAATGAGAGAATTGGTAGTGTTCCACAATCTGATCAATCATCCATTTAAGAGACAAGGTGGGTGAGGTAATCTTTTATCAGGGCAACTTTTGTTTGAGAGAGAAACAAGCTTACTCTAATATCCTGGGACCCATGCAGCTGCAACAACACTGCATAGAATCAAGTCGATAAGCAACTAATGCCACTCTCCATGAAATTCCTTCAGCACAAAAGTAAAGTTACACCATGCTACAGTTATGGTAGCAACTAACCTTAAGTTCTCACCCCTCCCAGTTACAAAAGGCCCCCAGGTAATGCATACATATAACTCTCTCTTCCACTTTTTCCAGTATCTGAATTTCCCTGAGGGAGCTTTGGCACACACTAGCCTAATTAGAGAAACTTAACAGAAGTAAGAGTATTGTTACATGACCTTATGGTCTGATTCTTGGTCAGCTAACACCAACAGGCAGTCCTTCTAAGGAAAGCACATTAAACCCAAGGTCCTGGTCCCTCTATTGCTTGAAAGAGCACAGGGACACCTCACCTTGTGCTGCTGGTGTTGCAATAACACTTTTTTTCCTCTCCAAGAGGCAAGAACAAATACACTTCTAAACTGTGTATTACTTCAAGCCAAGGATCCTTCTGCTATCAGATCAAGGGAAAGGGTACTTGTATACCAATGACAGGCTATTTAAATCATGAGGATCACCAACATTTATGAATGCTTTTAGGAATATAAGCTGCTATCAGAGCGGCCACATGCCCTTTGGGGGGCTACCTGTTTGCAAGTCAAGAAAAATCAGTTTGCCAGAGTAGTAACTTTGTTACTATGTACAAGAAATTTGTGAATGTGGTCACACCCCCAGGTGAACGTCAAGGCTTGGTAGCTATTGAGATGTAGTTAAGTAAAGTCATGCCTCAAATATTCTGCAATGTTCCAGCATGTTCAGAAACTCTTCTCTTTACGTATATCTATGCCTTTGCTTTCTGTTCAATGTAATTAAAGTAAAGGGTAACCAAAGTACAGTACACCTTACCTGCCCAAGTTCTCCCCCCATCACTTTATAGTAGGGCTATAACAAAATTTGACTTTATCCAATCAAATTATAGTAAAACAGTCTGCTGTGCAGCAGAGTAGTTTTTCTAATATCTGTTAGTGACACATCGTTGTCTGCATTGCAACATGAGTCTCTCATAAAGCATTTCCCTCATATGAGGTAAATGCTGTGTCCCTAGAGTGCATGACCAAGTGATGAGGAATCCATTAATGTTTTCCCTTCTAAACAAAAATGGTTGCTTATAATCCCAACCAAAGCTCTGTTCCTGTAACAAATTCCATGTCAGCTCAGGGAGGTAGCACTACTTAGCAAACAGTCTTGTTTTAAACTGGCAGCTTTACTCACCAGTCTGGGGAATTATCAGCATCATTCTCAATTAGTCTTTAGCCCTTGCCACTGAGATCCATTTGCTGTCCAAACAGCCACAAACTCACAAAGGAAAACAAAACTTCCAGTTGGGCTTTCTGCCCAGCCATGACTCCCAAGGCTTCGCACCTAACTTCTCCCTTCCCCAAGAACTACCACAAACAATTCTTCCTTTCTGCAGTCTTCCTCCCAACCCTTTCCTGAAGCTCCTTACAGGGAACACCTGTTCCCCAACCCCACTTCTCAGCAGCATCTGATTAGTAACCAAGGCTGGCTGGCCTAGGCCTCTGGCCCTTAAAGGAGCAGGCCATCCTGCTACTCTGCACTTTGCTGGAAAATTCATATTTATTCTTGAAAATATATAGAGGCCTGTATAACACATTGATCAACATATGAAATTTAAAAAGGGAACAAGACCCAAGATCTTGCAAGTCAGGGAGAAGAATGGGAGTCAACATGTTTTCTAACCTGGAGCAATTCTTGAAAACTCCTGTTCAGTGCAAATTAAACCATTCAATTTTTTAAATTCTTTTTCAGATGTATTTTATGAGATCCAGGGATAATTAAGCAGTAGCCACAGAGGATCCAGGAAGATTCATTAGAGGAAAAACAAATTGTACCAGGCAGCTTTCCCTTAAATTTGGTGCCTGAATTTTACAACGGGGATCCCTGGAACCCCCTTGGACACATTACTGATAGCTATTTTAATGCCAAATGAAGAGCAGGCACTGCTCACTCCCCCATGGTAGCTATGATATGCCTGGTTTAACCACTTTTGCCCCACTTCCTCATGAGCTATTATGTCAGTATAGGGACAGAAAAGGGTATCATTGTAAGGAGATTTTGCTGCTTCAAGTCTCTTCCCCACAGCACCATCCTCTTCATATCAGACCAGACCCAGAGACTGGCAGGCCCCTTACCCCACTATTTCTACTCCCTCTCCCACCAGTGGGATTCACTGCCTAACTTCCACTTTAGGTGCCTAAGTCCAAAATTCATATTCTCAAAACCCCCACTCAGCTGCTGCCTAACCCTGAAAGCACTTATGTTTCCATTGGCAAAATCACCTAGATGCATACACTTCTGCCAATATGCGTGTATTAAACTGCCTCAGTCCCAATGCCACTAAGCAGCTCAGCTGCTCAGCACCTGAGCTCCAGCAGGATTCACAAACTAGGCATTCCCTTGCTAATCTTACCTGCCAAGCCCAAGCAGGTAGACGTGCTCAGAGGCTGCCTTGGAGCATGTCTCCAAACAAATTTGGAAGACCTTGTTTTAGATGCAATAGCCCAGTGGTTAAAGCACTCACCCAGAATGTAGAAGACCTAGGTTCAAATATCTCTTCTACCTGAGAAAAGCAGCAACTTGAATCCAGGTTTCCTACCTCCCAGGTAAGTGCAGTACCTATTGGATTATAGAGTATTTCTTGCTTGTACTGTCTCTCATGCAATGAATAATTAAGTATTTTGCTCAGAGTGGAAGAGTTTCAACAGAAGATAACCACTGTGATAGCTGTGTCCAAGTCCGTGCTCCTCTCCAGCAGAAGGGGATTTGAATCTGCATCTCCCATAGCCTGGATGAGGGTGCTAACCACATGGGTATTCGGTAGAAGTGAGTGCTTAAACTCTACCTATAGCCTATGCTAACAAAAGCAGCACAGACATTTGGATTATACATATATCAGTTGTATACTGTGTACTTATCAGAGAGAGATTGACTTTCGGTAACATTTTCAGAAGTACCTAATTGACTTCGGAACCTAAGTTTCATTTTCAGAGCTTAAGTCTTATTGAAAATCAATATGCTAAGTCATTTTTGAAAATGAGACTTTATCTTCTGAATCACTTAAGCTTTCTAATGCCTAAATACCTTTTAAAAATCTGGGCCTTAGCGTCTTAAGACACTTAGATGGTTTTGAAAATTTCATCCTTAGCCTAGGCTGTCTTATATACAGTGCAAAGCAACTTGTCCAACACATCAAACTAGTAGCTGGGTGAAGAGTGGAAACTGGTTTTGTTTTTTACATGCTTATCAAGTGCTAAGGTACTGCTCCCCTTCTACTGTGTCTCCTGAGTCTGGCACTCAACCTCTTTATAAATGTTGGATGGCGAAAATAAAAAAGACAGTACAGTATGTGAAGCCACATGAAAGAAGTAGATGATACAAAAGGCCACTTAAAAAATCATTCTACTTTATTTCTTATTGTTCTAACACAGGATATGTATTACAATTCTCCTGCTTTATAGGTCATTGCATGCAAAGTCAAAGTGATATGTGATTTATTGTCACTAGCTGATGTATTAAACTTGGAACTGGTGACTTCTAGCATTTGCATGAGTTTAAGTGCAGCACAGAATTTCTCATTCATGGTAAAAGGTCACATGCTCCCAGGCAAATTCCTTTAAATAAAAAATAATGTACAAGGATCAAACATTTACATTGAGAGGGACCTTTGGCAGTTTCTCATCTTAGTAGTTCAGTCAGAGATGTGACAATCAGTATGTAGGAAAACTAAACAATTTCCCTACCACATGCACTATTTAGCAACATAGGAAACATTCAATGTAAACAAGCCACATAATATCCCCATCCTGTCCCTAAGTGCACAGATAGAGAGCCACTGAATATATGGGTGCATATGGGAATCCATAACTGCACATCATGGCAATGTCCACAGACTGGACTTCTTGTCATCAAATATGCTCCTTTGTTTCAATAAGGATTTTAAACCTAGCTGGGCTGTTTTGATCTGGTTATGTTCCAGTGTAAACTTAGTTTCCTACAATAACATGAGGGGAGAGGGAAAGAAAGGTGTGTAATAATATAATTATAGCACTTACATAAGTGCTCTTGATTTTTGAAACTATTTTACAAATACAGGGTTCAATCCTATAGGGTATTGAACATGCTTAGTTTCTGTTAACTTTAACAGAGCAGATGGGACTCATTCTTCCCAGTCAGTCCCTCTGCTTTTATATGGACAGGACACTAACAATGTCTCTCTCCTGAGGAGGAAGGCATAAAAGAAGAGACTTGCCACTGCTGTAGCATCATTCCTCTGCCCCTATAGAATGATATAGAAGTAATTCTGCATGGAGTTCCGTGGAGATGGGGCTCTGCAAAGTTTTGTGGGTAGGTTTGGTAATAGGAGGAGCCATTCTCTGCAGAATTTCCCCCTCCCTAGGCACAGGAATGGGGCTGCCCAGAGGAGCTAAGAGGGAGGGATAGTCTATAGCATCATCAGGAAACGGGAGCCTTTCTGTGGGACTGGGACTCCTTTCCTCATTTTTGCCAGGACTGAAAAGTCACTCTACCTGTTTCCTCTGTGCAGACTCCTCAACACCTCTATGCAAGAAACATAAGTTACACAGACACAAAACGAGTTCTCAACAGTGCTATGAGGTAGATAAGAATTATTACCGAAAGGAGTAGCAATTACTAGTATAGTGGTAATAATTAGTAGTAAAGGTGAAATCTAGCAGTTTTCTTCTGATTGATTGCCAAGGTCAACATGACAATGAAGGTTTCAAAACTGGAAGTGGTTCTTGTAACATAGAAAGTCCATCTACTCTGCCATGCAAAGAAAGGAAAATGATAGCTGGCAGGCAGAATACTGAGACTAGGCTCTATTCTGTTTTCAGTCTACTAGGGGGAGTGTACAGTTTTGGAGACCTCCTCTTGTTTTAATTCACAGTTGAGAATATCTTGAATGGTCCCTTGAAATATGTTAACTCCTTTGGCTAAACAATCTGTTCCACCTTGTATTTAGCAGTGAGACTGAGTACATTTCCCAGACCTGAAGAATAGCGCTGTATAAAGCTCAAACTTGTGTCTCTCACCAACAGAAGTTGGTCCAATAAAATATATTACCTCACTCACATTGTCTCTCTAGTGTCCTGGGACCAACAGAGCTACAATTATGCTGCATTCAACTATATCACGTGTTCTTTTCAGGCAAAGGGAAATCCAAGAATAAGTCCCTTCTCTTCAGAACTACAGGATCTGAGTAGGCTAAGTGGGGTTTGGATTTATTTTTGTTTTGATAATTGAAGTGCATGATGTAATTTTTAAAAATACAAAATGCATTAGTCTGAATTTGAAAGAATTGAGAAGCTATTGTAATGAGTAATATAGAAATGCCTATACCTTTCTATTAAAATAGAATTCAAGTACAACTATATTAAAATATAATTTCCAGTGCCTTAATCACAAGACCATCTTCTTTCCCTCCTTGAGGGGTATGGAAGGTTAAGGTGCTCAACTGAGATGAGAGAGATCTGGGGTCAGTTCTCACCTCTGTCAGAGACCTCTTGGGTGAATTAGATCGAGTCACTTAGGGCCCAATTCTACAAATACTTGCCCATAGGAGTAACCTTACTCATGCAAGCAGTCCCCCTAATGTTAGTGTGACTAAGGATTTGCAAGATTGGGCCCTGAATCACTCTGTGCCTCAGTTCCTTGTCCCCCAGATGGGGATAACAGTACTTCCTTTTACTCACACTTTGTCTCTCATCTGTTTAGACTCTAAATCCCTTGGGGCTGTCTCTTACTATGTACACCTCTACCTCAATATAACGTGACTCGATTTATAACATGAATTTGGATATAATGTGGTAAAGTAGTGCTTCAAGGAGGGCTGTGCACTCCGGTGGATCAAAGCGAGTTCGATTTAACGTGGTTTCACCTATAATGCAGTAAGATTTTTTTTGACTCCTGAGGAGTGTGTTATATCGAGGTAGAGGTGTATATGTACAGCACTCAGCACAAGGGGGATCCCATTTTGGTTGGGGTCTCTTGGTCCACTAGTTATACAAAATAAATACTTGAATTTTTAACGAGACCCTACAACTGTCCAACTTTGTTAAACTTTCAGAGAGAAAATCAAAGGGGCTCTACTCTCCAGTCTGATGATCAATATATTGGTCTGTGCTTGGACACGCAGCAGTGTTGAAAGAGAGAGTGCAAGGCGTCCCACCATTTCCTTGTGCTAATGTGCTCCTAGCTGGAGTCCCTGGCTTCCCAAAAAGGGTTAGAGGATGCTGGGCTGACTGAGTGTAGAATAGAGCACATACTGTGGATGTCCTTTAAGCTGTGGTGCAGTGAGCATGCTCCCCCTATGTGCTCTGGGATACACTGTGCTTCCTGGAGTTGCTTCTGCTGCAGTGACTCCATGCTGCCTCAATGGCTTAATATCACAATCCAACCCAATGTCTTTTTAGTAACACTACAAAGGGAAACTGAACTGAAATGTAGCTGCCTTAAACAGATAGTTAAGGGTTAATGTCCCTTTTACCTGTAAAGGGTTAAGAAGCTCAGTAAACCTGGCTGACACCTGACCAGAGGATCAATCAGGGGACAAGATACTTTCAAATCTCGGTGGAGGGAAGTCTTTGTGCTTTTTGTTTTGGGGGTTGTTCGCTCTTGGGACAAAGAGGCACCAGACGTACAACCAGACTCCCCAAATCTTTCTGACTCAGTCTTTCATGTTTCAAACTTGTAAGTAGCCAGGCAAGGCAGATTAGTCTTATGTTTGTTTTCTTTCAACTTGTGAATGTTTTTCCTTATGCTGGAAGGATTTTTACCTCTGTTTGCTGTAACTTTGAATCTAAGGCGGGGGAGGGTCCCTCTAGTCTATATGAATCTGAATACCCTGTAAACATTTTCCATCCTGATTTTACAGAGATAATTAAAGAAAGAAAAAGTAAAAAATTAAAAGCTTTCTTTTTTAAGAACCTGCTTGATTTTTTTCCCCTTGTTTTAAGACCCAAGGGGATTGGTGGGGGTGAAAAGGAGGGGGAAAGTTAATCCCTCTTTGTTTTAAGACCCAAGGAGTTTGGATCTGTGTGAAGCCTCTCAAGGCAACCCAGGGAGGGGAAGGTCTGGGAGGAAAGAAGGGGTTTGGATTTGTGTTCCTCCAGGAAAGATATTGGGGGGGGGGGGGACAGGGAGTGAGCCAGACACTGAAATTTCTGGCTGGTGGCAGTGTACCAGATTTAAGCTAGTAATTAAGCTTAAAAGTGATCATGCAGGTCCCCACTTTTTGGATGCTAAAGTTCAAAGTGGGGGGGAGAAACCTTGACAGTAGCATTGCCCAGCATCACACCTACTCTGTACAGACCCAACAAGTTCAATGTTTGTCTATACAGGAACGAGTATAAAGAGGTCGGTCAACCAGCTACTGACATGCCTAGATCAAGCAAATTCTGCTTGTAATGGATTGAGTTTCATCATGAAATGATGACCTGGTTATCTTTGGCAGAAATTCCCCTAATTTAACAGCTGTATTATTTCAATGCTTACATACAAATCAGAGTTCTGAAAGACCAACCAGGAATTAGAAGGGGATGGGAAGAAATGAGGGGTGTGTGGTACTTAGTCCTGTTTTGTAATAGTCTGTATCCATGTCATTTAGTTTAATTACCTGAAGTAATTAAGTGAGGAGAAAGGGAAGATAAGTCATTAAATCAAACACATGGAGGTAGCAAGTCCATATGAGGAAAAGGCATCACTGTAACAGCAAAGGTGGACTGGCCAGGGAGGCCAGAAGGATTCCTATGATGAACATAAGGGAAGAGACCAAAAAAAAAACTGAGATGTTGGGACAAATATGGAGATAGTTATGACAGTTCAGGTGACAAATTATAGAGATGATCTCAGCTCACTTGATCATAACAAATAAAAATCCCATTAATATAGATCATTAATCTTTGCTCTGTTATAGCAGTCATTGTAGCTATTTAGCAAAAGGGCAAGTTTAAATATCCTTGTCTGCTTTTCCTTAAGAGTTAATGATCTTTCTCCACAAGGTGGCAGAAAGAATACACAATCAACCAATAACGGTTACAATCAACCTCTGACTGTCCCTGGACTAGTTATGTTAAGTCAAACTAGCCGTGTATTTAAAAACTTTAGAAATGAAATCTTCAAACTATTAATTCAATGTTAATTGACAAATGCAATCTAGGCCAGTGATTTAACAAAGGTTGAGGGCGAAAAAGATCACAAACAGCAAGAAATTAAACTATTTAGTCATTTGGGGCCTAGTCACACAGTCATCTTCCATTTGTAGTTTATTCAAATGTATTCTTTTGCATAAAGACTGACCAGGGATACCTTGACTATTTGAAGGGATACAGGGATATGAAAGGAACTTGAAGGAAATCAATGTTTAATGTAAATAAAATAGGTCTGAGGGACCTTAATCTCATTTTGGATAAAATGAGATTTTCAGATAACCAGGCTTTGATAATATATAAAATGAATTATTTCATGGCCACTTTGGATATGTATAAATTAAATATGAAGTTTACATTCCTTCACAAATTTTGCCTGGATTGACCATATCTCTATCTAGCTACCTCCAACTGTCAACAGATCCTTGAGGGAAGATAGGTCCTGCAAGTTAACTGAGTCTTGGATGGGACCTGCTGTAAACTCTTCCTCCCTACCTATAAATCTGAGACCACTGAGTGATATTACATTGTAGTAGCTACTATGCCTAAGTGCTTGTGAATCCCCACATGTAAGTAGTCCTCTCTGCTTTTATACCAAAAGACTCGTTCAGCCAAGTGTGTACATCAGCTCCTGGCAAATGCCTCTTTTAGGATCTGAGGGAGGAGTAATTCCCACATGCTCCCATATGCAGCAAGCCAGAGGTTATGCACCCTACTTTTGTGCTAATCAGTTTAAGCCAAGGAGACAAGGCAGCTTATCTAATGGGTGGAGCAGAACCTTGCCTAGTGACTGTGGTAGCAGTTTAGGAAATGACAAGTACAGATTCAGGGATCCACTGGTGAAGCCAGAGTTAGGATCTAGGGGCCAAGCCAAGGGTTAGAACCAGAATCAGGAGCCAAACCTAACCTGAAGGGTAAGCCACAGTTGTAGTCAGGAGTCAGAAGCCAAAGTTGCAGTCAGTTTCATAGCCAAGACTGGGCACCAGAACAGACCAGGTACAGGCTAGGGCAGGGGCAGGAGCAGGAATGGGGCTAGAAGCAAGCTGAAGCAGAAATGAGAGCAGAGTAAGCACATCGGCAAGCATGGTACATATTGAACTGCTACTCTGCTGCTGCAAGGCTCAAGTGGCAGACAGCTGGCTCCCTTGCATGAACACGAAGCACAATCATTTGGAGGGGGACTCATTGGACCCAGCTGAGCTTTCTGGGTTGCCTAGTGACCAGGCTGGGAGCCAGCTGTGTCCCTAACAATTAGCCCTTTTCACTGCACCTCAGCAAGGGTTTTCTCTCCCTGACCCCTGTCAACCTCAAACTTGTAACTACTCTGTAAGAAAGAGGGGGAAAAAAACTCAAGCAGAATTCAGGGGGAAAAAATAAGAAGATAAAATTTAAAACCCCTGATGCAAGTACAGGCCAAAAGGTGCTGCCATACTCCCTGGCTTGAAGCAGCAATAACCCAGCTACATGGTTTCCGCCTTCAGCACCCTCACTATAAAAAATTGTTCCAGGACCACAGGCATAGCAGTGAACAAATGTAATAATAGAGGCTTCTACAATAATCATCTTGTTATACATCCCTCCAACTTGTGAAGCCATTCTTTAGACCAGCCCTCAAAACTTCTCATCTTTTCCTTTGAATGGGATAGTGAATAAGAAAAAAGACTTCACAGTAGAGGCAATTTAAAATTTTTCCACTGAAACGTTTTCTAGCAAATAACAGCTTTTTGACACAATGGAAAATTTTGGAAAAAAACATTTTTGTGGAAAATTTCCATGTTTTTGTGGAAAAAAACAAAACATTTCTTGTAATGCTGGAAAATGTTCATGCTTAAACTGAAAATTTTGAGCACAAGTGCAAGTTTTGTGTTGGTCAAATTTCTTCACAGGAGGAAACAATTACTTCCTCAACAACTGTACTGCACAGGCTCAGGACAGGGGAAGACGCCAGGCCCTACTTACCCTGCCTTTTATTGCCACCATGGTGAGCAAATGTGGTGACAGTCAGCAATGTTATCAACCCTGCCCCCACTCCTGCCCCTATAATGATTACACAGCTAAGGAGGTTTGTTAGCATGCTCTTCTCTGTTGTGTAGGCTAATGGCAGTTGCAAGGCCAATACAACCTGATACACATCCCTTCTTTGTAGTGAGTGACAGGAGCCATGAAGCATCCCTACTCTCTCTCAGTCCCTCTCACACCACTCAGGCAAGCCAACCTCAGTTTAAGAGAATTAATTTGATTTAAAATAATTATATGTTTCAAACACTGAAGGAAACTTTACACAAGGTTCTTTACTGGACTAGGGATTTTTAGTTAAAGTGGCAGGTTTTTCAAAGGTGATTTTGAAGAGTTTAATAAGAGTTTATACATGGGACCATGTTTCCACAGAGATAGTCCTACATCTGAAAGGAAGCTAACACATTGTATTGAAGATCTGAATTTACCCTGCGGATTAAGCTGAGGAAGGATGTTTTTGTAGTTAAAACACAGTACTAGGACTCAGAAGACATAGATTCAGTTCCCTGCTCCGCTTTAGACTTTCTGTGTGACCTGGGGCAAGTAACATAATTTCTCTCACCTTAGTTCTTGATATGAAAAAGGGGATGAGAGTGTTTCATGTATCTCATTTAGTTAGCCTGTAGTTTCTTCAGTGCAGGGACTGACATTTACTGTTTGCATGAACAGCATTCAGCACAACAGGGCCCCAAGCTTGGTTGGAATCTCTTGATGCTACAATTATGCAAACAATAAATAAAATGCAAATTATGGACCAAATTGTTCCCTCTGCTACTAAGGAGGGAGGAAATAAAAGTCAGATAGGTTCAGTTCAGGCTGCAGAATGGGGAGTGCTGCTTGTGTGGCATTTCCCCCCACCCCCTCCTTTTCTTTGCTCCCAAGGAAATGTACACCCATGGCTAGGGAAGGGATGGATCAGAGCAGAATCAAGTGTTCTCTGCTTATGAACTTCCCTCCACCCCTTATTAGGATGGTAGGCAAAAGTTCACACAGATGGAGTCAGTATTCACTTTTGGGTGGAGACCCTCCCTTCATTTAATAACCTAGTGCTACACTCCAAAGGTTGGTCCAGAAGCAGTGAGGAAAGACACAGAAGCATAGTTCTTATGCACGAATGCTGCCATGAGCTGGGATGGGGATGGCCAGAACTGGGAGGGAGTGCAGAAGCACTGGGACGTCTCTTTTCCTTATCATAAAAACCTCTCTCATGTGCAGTCATGTATGTATATTACAATTGTCTAAATAAAGTGTGCCTACCTCAGGAGGGGAAAATAGTTTTCTGTCTGAAATACTGAAGAGCTTTTAAAACCCTAGAGCAGTTATTCCACTATACACTCATTTGCTGGGAATATTGTAAGAAAAAGGGGAAATTAAACTCCTCTAAGGAAATTTATGCCATCGCCCACAGAGACCAGAAAGAACTTCACCCAGGGTCAAATCCTGACGTCCTGACTCAGTCAAGCTCGAGTTGCCCTCAAATCACTGTCAGAGATGGAAAAGACCTATTAAGTCCATGTCACTGCAAGGACTCCCATAGAAGATGCATCAGATATTAAGCTGATGGTACATATTTTCTTAGCCAAAAAACCAAGAAAAAATTATCTTCTTCCTACATCCATCAACAGAAGCATTAACATATAACTGGTGTAAAAGGATAAAGCAGTAACTAAGTCAGTAGACAAATCTGCAGTGAAATCCCTCCCACAACAACTGTTTGTACATTATTTGTGCTACTGGTACATCCCTACCTAAACTTTAAGAAACTGAAACTCACAGCTTGGCAAATCTAAGGTTTTATTTCACCCACTATACTTTTCTTTGTTGGTGGCATAAAATGTTAACTACAATAAAACAACCATGCATCTAATTTAAGGCCTCCAAAATGTCCAAAGCGCAAGACAATTGAAAGGGAATCCATCCATATTAAGAAAGACTCTATTTTCAATCAATAAAGGTCAGCTGTACATTTTCTTAACCATGCTGTCAGTGTGATTTCTCGTGGCTTCATATATCACTCAAAAGCTTTTCATACTTAGGAGTGTGAGTAGTTTAGTCACTCTATACCTCCGTTTAGTTTTTGGCTGCTCCAGCGAAAATGCCAACAAGAATGCCAGATTTTATTATGATTTTGTGATGTGGATATGTCTCTACTAGAAACTGTCTTTACTGGTGGATATGTCTCTACTGAAACCACAGACTCATTTCACATGCTGTAGGTCACTGAGCAGCTGCTACTAATGATTTTTGCTCACTAATGACCTAGGTTGTGTTTGAATCAGTGCCCTAGAGGTGAAAACTCTATATTCCATTACTAATCCCCTGAGTCATACAATCCCCCGACAATTTTTTTCCTAGGTGGCATACCCAGTATCATTATTTATTGGCATAAAAATAGCATACTTTTCAAGCATCCGTTAACTAACCACCAAAATGCAGCAGTAGGATAGCAACCACACTACACAACTATTTAGAGGCAGGAAGGGAAGTGTACATTGTCCCATTAAAACAGAGTATTTAGGTCAGCACAATATAATTGCTCCTAAAGTACCATGCCATGTATAGACATTTTTACTGCTGTGAAATATGCCGTGGGACCTTTAATAACTGATGGGATAAGGACCTTAGTTATAAATATCATAATTAGATAATGTTCCAGTTTAAAAATAAAAAACTTTTAACTGCTAATGCAGTTCTGCCAAGGAAATCTGCTTCTTCTGCTGAGGTCTTGTACGTGGTACCTGACACATTATGACTTTGCATCAGTGTCACACACACACCAGCGAGTGGTCAGTTAAGAAGAGTACCCACTCTCTTTTGAAAGGATATAGTAGGTGCATTTTAGGATTTGTCTGAGAAAGGTATTAGGGGTTAGAAGTACTTGAGTGTATGCATGGGCTAGTGCTTTTCAAATCTATCCAGATGCTTCCTACCTGCAGTGGTTAGCTTCAGAATCCAATGTTGCCATGAAAAAATAATATTGGTTTGCTTTTTCATCCATGCACCACACTGTTTTCACTTTCATCAATACACAGCAAAAGTCTCAGAGGGGAATAATTCCCTAGGCTGCCTCAGCACTTCTGATCTTTGACCTCCACTGGAAATGGATTCCAGGCACACTCTTGTCTGACAAGTGAACCATGTAAAATCTTATAGATGAAGGGGGGAGGGGAGGCTGTGAAGGGGAAAGGGGTGTTGGGGTGTGTGTGTAGGTTTTTGTTTGTTTTTAATAAGCCCTACACTATATGGAAACTTTTGGTATATTTCACATAACCTTATTTATTGGTACACTGTATTTGCAAATTTCATGCCTAGAGTGAGGATGATATATTGCACATATATGGAATACGTGTTACTACAGTAACGTAGTATTTTAGAAAAACAAAACAGCACAGCTTAGAGCACAGTCCGCGTGGCAAAAGAAAGCTTGTTGCTGTGATGTCATAAAACCTCAATAACTCCTTCAGTGCACTGAACATATGCAAAGCATAATGAATCTGTTCCGTAAAGGGAGAAGCTTAGGAAAAGGAGGAAAGAAAAGATTATTTTTAGCTGAGGGAACCCTTTGTCTTACAGCATTAAAAATCCCCGAGTTGGCACCTCACAATAGCTGCCTTGCGCAATGCTCATGGTGCATTGTAAAAGGCAGCAATGATGCAGAGAAAAGTCCTAAACTCTTTAATTCACTTTTTATCAGATAAAAGTCCTTTGGCTTCCATGAGAATTTTGCTTAAAAAAGACTGCAGGATTTGGCCCATAGAATTCAAGATGATTTCTTCGTACAGTTACAGATTTCCTTGCGCAAGATAATATACTAGAGCAACAGAACTGCAAATTCGCACTAGCTATGAAAGTAACAAGGTAAGAGAGTTTTAAAATGCAATGTCTAAAATTAAATCCAAGGCCTTTCCCATTTGAACATTTCATCTAGGAAGCTACAGACCACGTTTTTCTCTAATACCAAAGAAATTTGATTCCACATCCATTAATATCCCAAATGTCAGCCACCAACAACATTTTCATCAATCATTGCATTAAGCCACTGACCAAAAGATATACCTATAAAAGACAAAAATACACTTACCATTACCTTAATGTCTTTACTGTGTTTGAATATTTTTAGGCCATTTAGCTGTAGGCTATTTTTAGTAGAGTGGAGAGAAAACTGCAATCATATGTCAGCTACAGAAATTTTAGTTTGATTTAGCAAAGAATAAAGCACTCAAAACATATTTTAGAAACATCCAATATTTACAAATAAAATAGTACATGTTGGTTTATTTCATTTTATTTTGATTCTGAATTTAGTAGTAAGAGGAGGCCCTAAGACAAAACCTTGGTATCAGAGGCCTGGTATGAGGCCTAAGGCCTGAACTAAAGTGATGGTCAAGACTTTGCTAACATAAAGCAAAGTGGAGCGTGTTTTTGAAAGCAGAGGGCAGGGCGCCGGCTCCACAGGAAAGCTTGGCAGGGGAAAAGGGGGACGATTGCTGCCCAAAAAAAAAAAAAAGATTTAACGTAACTAAAAGGTTACTGGAAAACCCACTTTAGGATTCAAGGAACATGTTCAAATTTAACTTGGACATTTCCACAATAGGAAAGAAAACAGCCGGAACCCCATGCCCAAATGACAGGGGGGCAAAGAAGGTTAAAATGATTTAGGAAGGTTGGTTTTGATCTAACCAAAGTTGTTACGAGGTTGAGGACGGCGGCCAACCTTGCTTACGTTAGAGGGGTTGCCAAAACCTCAAATTACGTCAGGGTGATGATGTTGTAAACTTGAGTTGTACCTTGTTGTATAAAATGGATTATCCCTGGGCGATGTTCTTTGTGCCGGGGCCGGGGGGGGCAGTGGGAAAAGGGTCCCGCCACTGGCACTTGAGCCGGTCCAATTGACCGGGGCAACATGGGCCATCGTTATGTTGGCCCTGTTAAGAAGTAAAACCAATCTGGGTAGGGAAACTATTTTATTTGTGTCCCAATTACGGGCAATATAAAACCTGGCCGACTTTTTGCCTTGTACTTTTACTTAGGGGGACTCTTGTTGGGTTCCTTATGGGGGTTTTTTCCTCTTTTTCGGGGGTCGTTGCTTGTGTCAGCTAATCTGGCAACAAGCTCGGGGCGGCACCCACAGAGGGAAACACCACCACGGCATGCAAGCCGAATGGATACCAACAAGAGAAGAGCGAGCAGGAAGCACCCACCACGGTAAGCATTCTGACAACAACACCCACCCCATTGGACAACAAGTTACGTTTAACTCAGACTGAGATATTTTTTGCTACTTTTACTGTTATGGATCAGAACTGGGCGGTTAGGGTTGGTACAAAGTAATCAAAGAGGGGACTGAGGGCCAGATTTTTCCAGAGGTATTTAGGCACCTAAAAGTGAAGAATTGCTCCAAGCGGTTGTTGATGGGATAAAAGCCTTTTTCCCCTCTAGGGTCAACTCGTTTGAGTTGCTGTGCTCAGATTGCTTGAACAAACATTTTTCCCTTTATTCCCACCCATTTTTGACTTTCCAGTGCCCTAAAGTAAATGAATTTGTTGAACTCAGTCCCAGTCCCCCTTAGTGTTTCAACATCCAAAAAGCCACCATTTACTACAAGTTACCCCATGTTGGAACTGACTGAAGAAGAGATTTAATGTTTATATTAGGGAAAAATATTTAAAGAAAGAAAAGGTGATTACAAAGGAGTTTGATTGTGTTCCAGTTTGGTCCATCGGGGGAAAAAAAACATTAACAGAAAGCATGGGGGGACGCTGGCAATTGGTTTATGGTTCAGCCAAATAAATACATAAGAGCCTTGTGAGATGTCCCCCAAATGCGGGGTGTACGGTGTTGGGGTCAAGATATATATTAGGGGGGCAGTGAGGGTAACAATCGCTCATATAGTGGGCTACACAAACAAGTCTGCGGATGGAGTAAGGGCCGGGTAATGGGGAGACAGGGACCTCACGGGTGGGAATCCCAAGGATTGGTAATTCAGGGGGGGACTCAGGGGATATGGTTGGTAGGGGGTAGTAAGGGTTTCCCCCTTCCCCCCGTGGGTGCATGGAGGCCACAACATCGGCTTCATTCCTGGTATTGGCGGGGTGGCCGTGATATTGTTCAATGTAAATTGGTCCTCTAGACCACCGGATAGTGTCCGAGACCATCAGGCGTCTCATGAGTTCGCGCATAGCGACGGGGCCCACCCCACAGGGGCCCTTGAAAGCACACGTTCGTTGTCCAGGGGTCCCAGGCGCCCCAGCGCCGCCCGACGATCAGCCAGCGTCGGTGTAGGGGACCTCGTAGCCCCTTCGCCCCGCAGGGTGTCAGTCAAGGGGGCGTATTTCTCGAGTTTGCGGGCTCGGGCTTCGGCGGAACCGCCGGGGTCCTGGTTCTCGAACGGGATTTCACGGTCGACGAGGATGATCTTTTTCCGCTCCTGTCCGTGGGGACGACATGTTCTGGGGCGCCAGCGGGGCTTGGTCGGGTGGCCGGGGGTTGTTGCGGTTGGACCGCGGGATCTCACCGAGTTGTGGGGCGATGGCCTTTCACTAGGCGGTCCTGGACGGCGTTTGTGGCGCAGCTGCCAGCTCTGGCGTGGGGCTTGCAGCTGCCACCAAAAGGCGTGGGGCAGGGTTCCAGGGTTAACCCGCACTCCTTGCAGCGCTTTCCTGGTTTCCCGTGGCAGGGACGGCTCCGTGAGCGGGGACGCCAGTTTCAAGCCGCGGCGCGGTGTTATGAAGCGGCCAGTCGGGCCGAAAGCGGGGTTGGAAGCGCCGCGGGGGGAGGGAAGTGGTTTGGCTGGAGTCCCACTTTGCGTGGTCACCTCAAGGCCTTGCCCTAGTCGGGTTTTTCCTCAGGGTTGTCCACGTAGAGCGCATGGACGGCGGCCTTCAGGGGACCTCTCCAGCCACGCCTTCTGGCTCCCGGGGCTGGGGTGGATGCTTGCCCTCCGTCCCGATCTGCGGCACCAGAACTCCCAGCTCCTGTCGCTCCTCGCTCAGACCCAGCGGCAGGCCCAGTCGCCTCCCTAGTCGGCGGCGTGGCGTTGCGGCGTGGCGGGGGGGACCACCAGCGAGGCGGTGTCCCACCTGTTCTCGGCCGAATTGTCGCCGTCCAGGGAGCGCTCAGGAAGGTGGCTACATCCTGGCCGGAGGGAGGCCTGCCGATTCGGTGCTCGTTGGTAGGCGTGCAGGGCGGTCGCCGCGACGCTCTTAACCGTGGTGTCCGGGCACGTCAGGAGCGGGGAGGCGTGCGTGTATGACCGCGATGTCACAAGAGGTCTCCCATGCGGGGGACGTTGGCGCCCAACCGTGTCTGTGAGCGATATAGATGAGCCGTTGGCTGGCTCTCTAGGGCAGGGACAAGCCACTTTTTTGGACCAGCTGCCGGATGGTGTGTCTGCCTTGTGAGGGGCACCTTTGCCACGGCGGGAACCTCTAGGACGAAGGCGATGCGGGGGATCAGGAAGGTGTTGAGGGCGTTGATCTTCTGCCATGGGGCCAGCAGCGATGCGTCGATCTTGGCAGCGTCCTGCAGGATCTCCCGGATGGTGTCCTCGGGGGTCTGCCGGACGCGGACGCCCGTCGGCGTGCCGAGGTGTTGGTACGCCTGTACTAAGGACAGAATAAGCAAGGAAGTGGAACTACCAGGAACTGGCATTCACACTCTCTTTCTCTCTCACTACTACATCAGGCCAGAGCTGACTTGAAGTACAATGGAAAGGTGATGAAGAAAATGTTCATTACTAATATCATACACGGGGCTGGTGCTACCATTTAGGCAGACGAGGCGGTTGCCTAGGGCGCCAGGATTTGGGGGCACCAAAAAGCGGCGCCCTCCAATTTTTTTTTTAAGTGTTTTTGAGCGGCCACTGCCCTGGGAAGGGGAGGGAGTCTGAGCTGCCGCTGGCAGCCCAGGGGTTCCCCTGAGCCAGCGGGCCATCAGCAGCCGAGGGGTTCCCCTGAGTCAGTGGGCCACCGCTGGCAGCCAGCAGCCCAGGGCTTCCCCTGGGTCAGTGCGCCGCCAGCAGCCCGGGGGTTCCACTGCGCAGTCGCTGCTTCGCTTCTCCCGCCTCCCAGGCTTGCGGCGCCAATCAACTGTTTGGCGCCGCAAGCCTGGGAGGAGAATTAGATCAGGACAGTGTGTTCGGAGAGGACACGGAGCAGAGGTGAGCTAGGGTGGGGAGGTACCACAGGGCTCCCCGGGCCTGGAGGTGGGGAGCTGCCGAGGTGGGGGCGGTCACTCCAGGGCAGAGGGGAGCTGCTGCAGGGCTGCGGGGGGTGCAAGGTGGAAATTTTGCCTAGGACACGAAACTTCCTTGCACCGGCCCTGATCATACAGTGACTGTTCTGCACATAGCTGACTTCTGACTAGAGTACCAGACCTATGGGGCCCAATCTCATAAGATGATAAAAGCTGTCAAGTCAAGCAAATAAGAGTGTAAGGTGCTCAGGATCTTGCAAGCCTGGGACTTTAATAAATACTAAATTTATTTTAAAAACAAGAAGAGCATTGAAGTCTATTCTCTCTTTCATAAGTGTAAACCCTATTAATATTCACGTCCACATGGCCATCCATTGTTCAGGGGTTTGGTGGGCGTTCATCTAACATTATTATTTATTCACAAGGCTTAATTTAACTTCCACCCACTTGGCTTAGCCAATGACGTATATCTGGCTTGCCCATCTTTACTATTGAAATGTTGGGTAAACTTTGCAAAGCTGCTAACAGAATTAGAAGCCCATGTACAATTTTGACTTTCAATGAAATATAGGCTCCTAAGTCACTTCTGAAAATGGAGCTCAAAGCCAGATGTACAAAAGTATTTGCCTAAAGATATCGATAGGCACCTAGTGAGTTTTAACAATCTGAGCGGTTTAGATGCCTAACTCTCATTGACTTCAGTGGGAGTTAGGTGCCTAACCTGCTTAGGCACAGTTTATATCTCTCATTAAGTGCTTTATCTGTACTTTTAGGTGCCTAAATACCTTTGTAAATCTGGCTTAAGTCCCATTTTCAGAAGTGACTTAGGCACTTCAGAGCCTATGTTTCATTGAAAGTCAAACTGGTACTTAGGCTCCTAATTCACTTAGGAACTTTTGCTAATTTTACCCACGGTGTTTGTCAAACCTTTGCACTTTATAGTGAAATCCTCTAAAGGACAAACAGACTGAAAAGGATTTTTACCCTGAATATTTGTAGGATATGGCATTGAATACATCATTTTGAATCTGTCAAGTATCATGATACCTTGTGTCACCTCCTGCCAGGTGCTGAGCATAGGTGTCAACAGTACCTCGTGCCTAGCAAAAATTATCCCTAATCATTGTCCACTCAGCAATTCTACCTAAATGTACAATGAGCAAATGGCTCCTGCAAATGCCATTTGCAGTTGACAGTCTAATTGCCTCTTGCTTGCTGAGTTTGGACTTTGATCCAAATTCACTACTTTGACAAATTCACCACTTACTAATACGTGTTTTGATCCTCCTCATTTAGGCAAATCTCATTGGTGACTGTTGGAATTTCACCTGAGTAAGGACTGAAGCCACAAGCACCAGGTGCATGAGGAAAGCTGAGCTAATGCTCTGCCAGGTGGATAGGCATTCCAGGTGCAATCACAGGCCACCATTTAACAACAGAAACAAAAGGTGGGAATGGGAGTGAGAGTAAAGTGTGGACAGGAGCATCCTCCTTCCTTTAATAATCAAATATTTTGCTGTGACCATGTCTTCAAAAGAGAACTCAAGTATGTTATCCTAAGATAAAATAATGGATAAGGCCACAAATTAGCACTGTCTCTGTTCAATTTACCATGTAGCTACCACAGAGAAGTTATGGACTGCTGTATGCTATTTTGTGTTAACTGCTAGCATATAGAATCTTACATAGTCACTGTTCCTATATGCCTCTCAATTTTCTTTGCAGCTAAACAAATCAGATAGTCAACAACCCAGAGCTGGAGGACATTTTTGGGACACAGCCAGATTGGTTCTCTGTGTCCTTTGAGTTGAGGATAAGCTGAAATGCTGCATATTGGTTCAAGAATTTGATCTTAATTGAATAACCTTCGCAGAAGGTTATCTCGCTGACATACAAGATTGCCACCTTTCATAAGGTTTTGGGTCAGATTCATTCCAGAGGAGAATCTGGACCCTTATATTTACTCCATCACTCTGGCAGTTGACAACAGTCAATTCCTGGCCCTATAGTGATAGTAATTAGTCATACAATAATTAGGGGAGTCTGAACAACTGATAAATGTTGCCTAATGTGCTCTAATTTGTAAATATTGCTACTTAAAGTAAAACATTAGCTAATACATGTTGCTGACTGACTAATGACTGCTAACGTGTGTGTGTG
The DNA here is from genome assembly GCF_003597395.2 of Chelonoidis abingdonii. Lineage (NCBI taxonomy): Eukaryota > Metazoa > Chordata > Testudines > Testudinidae > Chelonoidis > Chelonoidis abingdonii. The sequence goes on along the minus strand of NC_133772.1, from coordinate 104,055,555 downwards.
TGTGTGTGTGTGTACACTAACCTTGAAAGAAACATCATGTTTATTATACAAAAGTAGCTTAGATCAAATCTTGCTCTGTCCTCCTTCATAGGAAAAGCAACTGAAATCAGTTTAGCCATCTCTTAATAAGATACAGTCCTGAACTCTTTCGTAAGCAAGGCAGCACATTCAAATGTTTCTAAAAATACAATACAAATATTACAATTCATTGTGACCAAATGCTTTCCTGGCATTCAGTCTCAGCAATATTAATGAAACGTGATAATCCTTGGCTGAACAGGATGTATAGGAATCTAATAAATAATAACAGGCAGAGACTGAGCCATGGTGATGAGGAAAGTGCTACACAATCCTCTAAGATGAAACATGCAACACTTGCTTGTAAAAAATCCCAACCTTGATTACTGATAATTGGGTATTATTCAAGATGCTTTAGTAGCATAGGCACAGGTTTTAGGAGTGGGATTAGAATTCAGGAGTGGAGCTTGTATAAAGAACAGCATTTTCTTTCTACACAATCAGAATTTTCCTCAAGAAAATTTCAGGTTTGGCAAAAAGAAACACACACTCTCTCTCTCTCCCATCACCTTCCGATCAGGAAAATCAAAATGAGGGCTTCCCAGCTGCATGCCTGGCAGGCTCTTGTCAATTTCAATTTCTGCCTCCAGGGAGAAAGCAAAATTGACAAATGCTTTCCATGCAGGTATCTGAGGAGTTGCTGCTAGGCTAAGGGGAATTTTTCTGGAATCTCTTTCTGTGAAAAATTTCATGTTTTTGACTTCTTGTCCTGATTTGGGACAAAAATTAAATGTGAATTTTTCCTATGGAAAAGGATTTCCATTTTCTAGCCAGCTTTACTCAGGAGTTCTAAACTTTGATGCTAATTTGCCATGTGGCCTGGTGAAAGCTACTTAGCAAAACTGAGGCTGGTTGTTATGTAGATGATAATACTTGTCTACCTTATAGGATTTTTGTGAGGGTCAATTAGTAAAAGAGCTACGTTATTAAGTATTATCATTTATTGCACCAGGCCCCCTTTCCTTTGGTTAAGATAAGACTTTCTCTGGAGGAAAAAAAACATAACCAAGGAAGGGGAATAAATGTTCTCTAATAACATCTGTTTTTCATTATAAGATAGTTAAGGGTTGTTTGGCATTGGTCTGCTTTGGACAACCTGTTTTAGAGGGTCTTTGAAAGTAGAGCCCCAAGAGAAGAGCGTGCAGGAATATCACTTCCCTGTCCTTGCTTGAGGTGCATATATTTATTTTGGAGACTGCAGATCAACTGTAGCATGAATATCTCATTGCATACTGGATCTAAAGGAAAGCTGAGATATCATATGAATCCTGTTAAATCCTACTTATTGAAGTGATCTCCCTGGGTATTTGGCAATAGGGGTGATAGAGGATCACTTAGCTTCTAGTTTGAATGTAGAATCACTGCATTTGATTCTCAATTCTTTCCCTGCATGTCTAGACATCTCTTTACCCTTTTCACTCTTCCCCGTGTATGTGTGGGAGTGAGGGGAAAGGGTGAGATCTCATCTCATCGAAGGGAAAACTCATTTCTTTGTGTGCACACTCAGGATTTTTCAGATATGTTTTTGTTCTGACCTTTGTGTCAAGCCATCATCATTGATCAGCTGAACAACAAGCTATCAGCACAGATCAGCTGAATAACAAGCCATCATCACTGATCAGCTGAATCCTCAGCATCCTCTGGATGCAGGTTTAAGAATCCTGGTACCCTTTCTCTCTCAGTCTTCCCTTTCTCTTTCCTGTCCTGCTGTTTGTGCTTTGTCTAATCAATTGAAAGCTTGACCAGTTTGGCTTTATTAAGAAGAGAGAGCAAATAATATACAACTTCTTACAGTGCTAGTGTATAAATTGATGCTATTGAATGGATACTGAATTCAATTTTGGTCACAGTTTGACAAAGAAATACAGAAACAGAAAAGGTTCAAAGAAAGTTCAAGAATAAACGCAAGTCTGAATGGGAATGGGGCTTCTATATGAGGAGGAATTAAAAACAAGGACTATTTAATTTGGAAAGGAAATGGGCAATATGGCATAATAGAAATACACAAAATAATAAAAGGTAGAAAAAGTTTTAAGTGAATGATCCTATTTGTCCTGTATAAAGAAACCAAGAACACTATGTAATTAAAAGGAAACATTTAATCTGGGCAATTTATAATTAACCTCTGCAACAGAATTCAGAAGCAAAGATCCTTATGACTATGAACAGCAGCTGTATTTACACTGCTAGGATAAATGGTAATGTTTCTATGGTGCTTTGAGATCTTGTGATGAAAGGAGCTATATAAAGTAATATCATTAAGAAAAATACAAGAAATATAAATCCCCATGCTTTGGGACATAAACAACTGTGTGCTCAGATCAGGAACATGTTTCTGTCGAGGTAGAGTATTGCACAATTGACTAAGTGCATAATGGGGATTTTCAGAGTCTAGCAAAATTGGAGAGTAAAGACTGGATTAAACCATTGTTCTGTTCCAGTATGAAAGTTCCTGTTTGCACTTATGAAAACTGGAGGCATTTAGTTTTTTCAGAAGATGGGAGTTTAATTTCGTTTTCACTGTTTCACATCCTCTGTTTACTGTTTTGGTTGTTATTGGCAAGACTCTGAAATAGCCCGGTCTGGTTCAAAACAAATTAAGCCCTAAGGAGCTTTAAACCTCTTAAAAATAAAAAGGGACAGGGGAAAATGGTTGAAGTGTAGGAGCTGAATTCTATAATGTACTATGAGAATTAATGTATGATTTGATTTTATCCTGTCAGCCACCCTTTTTGAATAGCAGAAAAGAATGACAGATCAGAACAATCTTTATGACTGATTATGGTCACCCTTTTGTTTTAGGATAAGTTATAATGTCTACTATGGTTTCCTACATGTATTACAAATTAGGCACTCTAGTTAAACATACATTTCTTTGTTTTAAGGTTAAGTAAGTAAGAGACAGGATTCTGTATTGTGTCTATGTTAAGTAGATTAGAGAAACATTGAAGGCAAGGTTCAATTTATAATGCCTTTTTGCTCGATATAAAATACTGCTGTTTGTAGTCTCAATCTGTTTGTGTGACTAAGGGTATGTCTACACTATTGAAATAAAGGGCTTCGTTGTGTGGATGCTGCAGGGTTAATTCAGTTTAACGCTGCTAAATTCGAGATAAACTCGTAGTGTAGACCAGGCCTAAGAATGTATGCATCAGGAAAAGATAAAGTGTGAAGGCCATTGTTATAGCCAGAGTCAAGGAAGAAGTAGTAAAGAGACTTAAAGGACATCAAAGAATCATCAATGCGCAGGCAGATTGGCAACCCTGAGGTAAAGGCTGGCACCCCTGAGGACAATTGATTAAATCAGAACAAAGGACAGGATGATGGGTCACAAACTGACATAGCAAAATCCACAGACTTCAACAGAGAAAAAAATCTATAAGAACCAGGATGCTTGACTTTGGATTCCTCTTGCCACACTCCAGGAGCATCAGATTGCGACCATCAAGAGCCCAGCTCCACATTCGTGCTCAATCTAACTGGCCATTAGATTGACTGGAGCTACAACAGACTGGTAACTATGGTCATCACTGGCAGGAGAGAGAGAGAGAGTGTGTGTGTGTGTGTGTGTGTGTGAAAGACTAAAAAGCATATGCTAACTGTTGTATTCTCAATAAATGCTATGTATTTACCTTCCTCTATAAAGATCCTGTGTACTTTGTAGGAGCATAACAGAAGCAGGATTAAGCTGAGAGAAATCCTGTGTAAAACACAACTGTCCCAGAAGAAAGGTAGAGGGGTTGGGGGCGAGAAAGAGAGAGAGAGTGAAATTAACACACATTCAGAAAAAGAGAGTGATGTTAAAAGGATATAAAACCATGTTAATATGTGGAAAGATTAAAGTACAGGATGAGGGTCAGAAGATCTGGATTCTATTTCTAGCTTTCTTATACAATTATTACCTTCAGCAAGTAATACAAATTCTCTGTGCCACTGATTCAGTATCTGTAAAATGGGAATGTCAATAGTGCCAAACCTCCGAGTGATGCTGCAAGACTTAATTTGTTAGTGTTTTTAAGCATCTTGAGTTCCTTGGCTGCAAAGTTCCATACAGAAATGCAAGATATTGTCTATATTCTGCTTTAATGAATACACACCAAAATTGGATTGTTTATGATGAAAATACAGAGAAAGTGTGCTTTTGCTTTAAAGGTAATATCCTGGAAACCAAGGATCAGCTGGAAAAGTCTGGTATGTTAAACAATATGTCCAAAACCCTCAAGCAGAAAGGTTCTTCTGAAGAAAGAATTCAAGGTGGTTTCTTCTGACCATGTTCTTACCCCAATCAAGTCTGAGGATCTAAATTTACTGTTTGCTGGTTTGGTTTTTCTATTGTTTAATAAATTTAAAACTTAAACTGGCAACATGGGGTCCAGTTGAATTTCTGCCATGAGCACCATAAATCCACTTCACACACATCTCAAATCAAAGACCCATCTGTCTTTGGCTGTTAAATACAATTTGAAAAACTGAATCAGACAGCTCAGATTGATCATATAGAAATCAATTACGCAATTTGCCTGAAGAAAATATTCTCCCAAGCTGACCGATACCACCACAGCAGACTCCCAAGACTAGACTCTCCCACCTGTACTCAGATAGAATAGCATTTTCTTCTGTACGAAATCCCATTGATTTCCAAGGATAAAAGGCTCTGCTCCTCACACAGCAGGTCTGATTGCAATTTCTTTTCCAGGATAAGCAGTTAAAATACCCACAAACTTTATCTACTATCAGTACCAGCAACTAAAAATATTTTAAAGGAGCATTTCCAAATACTTCATTTCCAGATATACTACATCTCAGTGCTTAAAGAAAAGTAGTAGTAGCTGGGACAATTCACTTAATGCTGCAGAATAAGTCTGATTTGGAGAGCAGAAAGGGGAAATGGTAAAATGCAGCTAATCCCTTTATGTAATGACTTCTACGATATGCTCTTCAGGAAACACCTTTACCGAGCCATGGTCCATATGTGGGACCAAGGCATGCAGATAAAACAGCAGAAGGATGCAAGATTAATTGCTTTCAGATTATATACATTACTAGAAAGAAGAAACATATTAGATCATCTAGTCCCTGATCCTGCCAGTGGTCTCTGCAATATGTTAACTAGTTTTCCATCTAGTGTCTCAAATGAGGTTCCATCACTTTCCTTGGGAGACTATTCCAAAGTCGTCCTAGAGCTCACTGACACTGTCTCACTTTATCAGATAAGAATGGCCATACTGGGTCAGACCAACGGTCCATCTAGCCCAGTGTCCTGTCTCAGACAGTGGTCAGTGCCGGATGCTTCTGAGAGAATAAACAGAACAGGCCAAACTTGAGTGATCCATACCCTGTCATCCAGTTCCAGCTTCTGTCAAGTGGAGGTTTAGGGACACCTAAAGCAAGGGATTGCCTTACTGACCATCTTGGCTAATAACCATTGATGGGCCTATATGCCATGACTTTATTTAATTCTTTTCTAAACCCACTTATACTTTTGGCCTTCACAACATCTCAAGGCAACGAATTCCACAGGCTGCTTGTAAGTTGTGTGAAGAAGTACTTCCTTATATTTGTTTTAAACCTGCTGCCTATTAATTTCATTGTGTGACCCCTAGTTCTTACGTTTATGTGAAGGGGTAAATAACACTTCCCTATGCACTTTCTTCATATAATTCATGATTTTATAGACCTCTATCACATACTCCCTTAGTTGTCTCTTTTCTAAACTGAACAGTCCCAGTTATTTTAACTTCTCCGCATATGAAAGCTGTTCCATATCCCTAATAATTTTAGTTGCTCTTCTCTGTACCTTTTCCAATTCTAATGTCTTTTTTGAGATGAGGCAACTGGAACTGCACACAATGTTCAAGATGTGGGCATACTATGGATCTATTTATATATTACACACACACACACACACACAGAGGTATTATTATATTTTCTGTTTTATTAGGGCTTTCCAAATAATTCCAAACTTCTTGTTATCTTTTTTAACTCCCACCGCACATTGAGCAGATGCTTTCAGGGAACTATCCAGGATTATTCCAGGGTCTCTTTCTTGAGTGGCAACACCTTATTTAGACCTATCTCCACTATAAAAACTGATCATCATTTTGTAAGGATTATTTATCCCAATTTTAGCTCCTTAGTCATCCAGTAGCCCCACAGATTGTTGGGCAGACTCTCTGCTTCTGAGGTACTTTTAAATATTGCTATTCTTTTTGTGGCCTTAGCTAGTTGCTCTTCAGATTCTCTTAGCCCGCCTTCTTATACTTTTACACTTGACTTGCCAAAGTTTATATTCCTTTCTATTTTCCTGGCTTTGACTTCCAAATTTTAAGGGATGCTTTTTTGCCTTTATCTGCCTCTTTTACTCTGATGTTTAGCCATAGTAACTTTTTTTTATCCTCTTACTGTTTTCTTTTTATTTGGGGTATACATTTAGTTTGAGCCTCCATGCAGTTTGCAGGCATTTCACCCTTGTAACTGTTTCTTTTAATTTCTGTTTAACTAGCTACCTCATTTTTGAGTAGGTCCCCTTTTTTAAGTTAAATGCTACTGTGGTGGGTTTCTTTGGTATTTTTCCCACTACAGAGCTGTTACATTTAATTACATTATGGTCATTATTACCAAGTGTTTCAGCTGTGTTCACCTCTTGGACCAGATCCTTAGGACTAAATCAATGATTGCTTCTCCCTTTGTGGGTTCCAGAAGAAGCAGCTCCAAGAAGCAGTCATTTTATCTCTGTATCCCTTCCTGAGGTGACATATACCCACTCAATATGAGAATCGTTGAAATCCTCTATTGTTATGTTTTCTGTCTTTGTAGCCTTTCACATCTCCCTGAGCATTTAACAATTCCTGTGACTATCCTTGTCAGGTGGTCAGTAGTGCTATAGACTTACTGCTATACGCTTATTATTCAAGCATGAAATTTCTGTCCATAGAGATTCTATGGTTCTGTGGTATGGTTCATTCTCTCTATAGCACTTTTAGTTTAAAGACTTGGCATTTGAATAGAATGGAGTGGAGAGGTCCTCTAGAAGGGAATACATGAAACACTGCCAGGTGTGTAAGGAATGAGGGCAAATTTAAGATCTGAAATGAAGGCTAGGTATAGCCAATTATCAAAGTGAGGTAAATGTTTCCGTACTAACCAATGTACAAGCATTGGGACAAATAGCAAAAAATTCTATCTGTAGGGCCACAGAAAGCTCTTACTGAAAACTCTCCCCTCCCGACATGGTCTCATTTTGCAGTAAGGGACAAAAAGGAAAGGAAATGAGAGGACTTAGACGGGCAGGCAAATTCAGAAGACTAATATGAAAATATAGAGAAGAACAATGGCTTTTGTTTTACTTTTAGGCATCTGTCTCTTAAGTCACAAATAACTAGAAAGTACTGACTATATTAGGACTGCATGCTGCAATTTTTGCCTATAGTAAATAAAATATGGTAATGAGGTCTCAGCTTCCACTGTCACCTTCTCACTAAGAAAAGGTGGTTTAATTAAGAGGTGCAGCATGAAGAAAACACTACAAACTGAATAACATTTATCTTTATAAGCCTGATATCTGTCCACCAGGACATGAATTTACTCTCCCAGTTTAGCTCATAGAAAGTCTTTATGTCCTGCGTTCAAATCCTTGTAAGACTGATGCTGACAACTGTACCTTACTTGGATTTTCCTCATACTGTCCCATCCCCAGGGACGTTTAATCCATGGAGTGATGTGGGCACTGGCCAACTGGATGATAAGAGATCTTTCCTGGGTGGCTAGCCAGAAGTGAAGGATAGTTGGAGTGTGCACGTTCCAATATTAGGCTATTTGTGAAGAGCCTGCTGTGGCTATTCTATGTCCCTCCAACCACACAACTGGGGAGAAGAGGAAGAGGAACTGAACCCTTAGGAAAGAGTTTGAGATAAGCTGCAATTAAAATACAACTGGCCAAATGTAAATACCTTCAGATACAATGGGTCCTAAACCCAAATTAGGCCAATTGCCAGACCTGGAGACCCATGTACAATCTTAATCTTCTAAGACCAGCTACAGATAGCAGAATGTAATTAAGTATCCTTGGTCTCTAGTCAGCCACAGCAATCCTCAGGCACAGCAGCACTTCTCAAACAATTCTCCCAGACACCAGAACTAGCAGGACTATTTGGATACAATATTTGATTCAATTTCTATTCCCTAGGAGAAAGCAAAGGTTTCAGATCCAGGGGAGAAGATTAGGTGGGAGGATAATACCTACGTCTGGCCCGAACTAAGAAAAAGTGATATAGAAATGCAGGATTTAGCAGCCATTCACTGTTGTGAGTCACATAACTAAGTATAAATAACACAAGGCTCTGAGTTACTATTAAATACCAAACACAGCTGTAAAGGAGGAGGCAACGTGAAACAAACAAATGAATGGAACAATATGTTTTGGCTATAATTGATATTTGTTTCTTTCTCAGCCTGTAGGAGACAGACCTCCAGTAATCTCCCCTTTGACACTGCCACCAGCATCCAACTTATTTCCCTCATTAAGCTCAGTTAGTCACCATCTGTGCTAGAAAACCATTCTGAAGAACTAATGTTCAATCTAATGTGTAAGGAAATGCGGGTTCAGTAATGATACACAGTAAATGAGACATTGGCTAGAACAAGGACACACTTCACAGTGGATTAAGATGGTGAAATTGTAACAAACACCCAAACCAAAGTTGCCTAACTTCCTCTATTCTTGCAATAAGTCTCAGCTCTTTTTACAATGCTTATAATCTTATAGAGTAGGTTGCTGTTCTTCCTTGAACAAAGGATCAATAGTGGAGAATGCCAGCAGAAGAGGAAGTGTTTTGTATGAATTAGGTTGAGGTTCTCAGCAAGCAGAGCGAGCTGTAGGTATGAGTAACATCAATTTAAAAAAACATTCGAAGTCTTCCAGAATTAAAAGTCTGACAGTCTAATCAATATTAAAGGGTATTTGGGTAACCCACAGACCTCCTGGGTGTGGTACTCTGTCCCCTTTAGTGGCACCATGACGACATAGAGTTTAATGAGTCTATTCTACAGCCTTAGTTAAGTGGTATGTGGCTTTTAGTTCATGCAATAGTGGCTCATGCATTTAGCTCAAAAGGTCCCAAGTTCAGTCCTGCCTGCCAATGATGGGGGTCTGTCCATGTTACATTTGCACAAAGGGAGGCCCACACACCATCTTAATAATAAAGGCTGCCTCTCTGCTTCACCTTGTAAGGGGCTGCAAAGCAATCCCCATATTTTGGATACTAAGGGTGAGTACATCACACCCTAGTCTGGCCCCTTCACACATATAAAAGGGCTAGAGTGGTGTAAAGGTGTCCTAGGAGATCTGGCTGTGGCTGGGGCAGGATTTCCCCTGGAATAGGTACTATAGGCTGCCTCCTGAATGCCCCCTTGCAAGACCTGGTGCAGAGGACATGTTGCAGCCAGGAGGCAATGTGTCACTGGTGGGTCTACAGAGATTCCAGGCACTGCAGAAGCCCAATCAGCAGTTCTGGGGAAACTGCTATAATTTAAATAAACCAGAACAATCCAGGATTGAGATGGTGCAAAGATGGCTAAATGCCAAAAATAAAAATCTTAAATGAACCACACTGTACCATAGAATCTCTATGGATAGCAATTCCATGCTCTAATAATAAGAATATAGCAGCAGGGATACATTACTGACCACCTGATCAGGATGGTGATAGTGACTGTGAAATGCTCAGAGAGATTAGAGAGGCTATAAAAATAAAAATCTCAATAATAGTGGGGGATTTAAACTATCCCCATACTGACTGGGTACATGTCACCTCAGGACGAAATGCAGAGACAAAATTTCTCAATACTTTAAAAGGCTGTTTCTTGGAGCAGCTGGTACAGGAACCAACAAGGGAAGAGGCAATTCTCGATTTAGTCCTCAGTGGAGCGCAGGATCTGGTCCAAGAGGTAACTGTAACAGGACCTCTTGGAAATAGTGACCATAATATAAAAACTTTTCTGTGATGGGAAGAACACCTCAATAGCCCGACACTGTGGCATTTTATTTCAGAAAGGGGAACTATGCAAAAATCAGGATGTTAGTTAAACAGAAATTGAAAGGTACAGTGAGTAGAGTGAAATCCCTGCAAGCTGCATGGACGCTTTTCAAAGACACCATAATAGAGGCCCAACTTAAATGTATACCCCCAAATTAAAAAAAACACAGTAAAAGAACTAAAAAAGAGCAACTGTGGCTTAACAACCATGTAAAAGAAATAGTGAGAGATAAAAAGGTATCTTTTAAAAAGTGGAAGTCAAATCCTAGTGAGGTAAATAGAATGGAGCATAAACACTGCCAAATTAAGTGTAAAAATGTAAGAAGAAAAGCCAAAAAGGAGTTTGAAGAACAGCTAGCCAAAAACTCAAAAGGTAATAAGAGGAGGTTACTCATCTTGTGCAGTAACTGACGTTCTTCGAGATGAGTGTCCCTGATGAGCTCCACCCTAGGTGTCGGTGCGCCCCTGCGCCTTTGATCGGAGATTTCTGTAGCAGTACTCGTAGCAGCCATGCATGCTCAGATCCTGGCCCCCGCTCTGAGTATACCTCTAGTGAGCATGTGCAGCCGGTTCCCTCAGTTCCTTCTCTACAACGGAGGCTACCCCAACTCTGAAGTAGAGGGGAGGAGGGTGCGTAGTGGAGCACCCACAGGGACACTCATCTCAAAGAACGTCAGTTACTGCACAAGGTGAGTAACCTCCTCCTCTTCAAGGCAGCATTCAACTTCCTTAAGTGTGAGACCATCCTTTATCTTCTTGCAGTTCCCTGCCTCATTCACTACACACTTTTCAACTTATATATGAGGCAGGGGTATTACAGACAACAGTCGTTTTTACTACACAAATCTGATTATCCAAACAGCACCATCCATCCTGTCCACTGGCTGAGGCAGGATTCCTGTGATGGAAAGTAGTATATGATCATGTAATTGAAAAATGTATCATACTTTATATGCACAAGGCGGGGGCAAATTAAGGTTTTACATGCAGTTTAATTCTGGAATTTCCTAATTTTTGACGGCTTGATTTAGTAACCTTTATGTTCTTTTGATATGGGGTGAAGGGATTGTGTGTAATTTCCTAGTTTTTATAAAAGCAAGCTGAAAAAATAGAAATGTCACCATACTGACATCCAAATGGTTCATGAGCAGGTTGGAACCTTTAGATCTACCACACAGACATCTGCCACTTGAGTTAACAAAAAGTAACTAACGGTAGTAGGTTGTCCTCCTCTATGTGGACCAACACTACCTGGGGATGAGACACTTTGCCAGTGGGTTTCACAGATATTTGCTGAGTGCAGAAGAATAGCAAGACTGTAGAATCTTAGATTTCATTCCCAGAGGAATGAAGGAGGAAATGTTCTCTAGGGGTTACAGACCCTTTGGTCTATTTCACCTAAGCTCAACTCCTTCTGTCCCATCATCTCCAACTTGTTCCAGTCCTGTCTCTTCTCCACCCCCAGCTTCTTGTTCCAGGCTCCTCCTCAGGCTTTTCATCCCAGTCCTGGTTGTCTTGCCCAGCAAGTCTCCCACTGGATACTCTGCATCTGAGTCCCAGTCTCTCCACTCTTGTTTCCAGTCTTATTGCCCTGCCCAGCTCCCAGATTCCTGATCCAATTTCAGCCCACCCCGGTACTCTGCCCCAACACACACATCCCTTAGCTGCTTGTCCAGGATACCCTAGCTCCTCATCAGATCTGTCCATCATCTCCCTATTCTCCCACACTGTGCTGGTTCCCAGTCCTAATCTCCTTGCCCGGACAGTTCCAGTCTCTCCAGTGCCCTCTTCCAGTCTCAGTACCCCATTTACCTCCCTAGCTCCAATTCCCAGTCTCCATGCCTAAAAAGCAGGCTTTGAGATGAAGCATGGAAGATAGGGGTGAAGAAGCCAGCTATTTGCTGTGAGTAAGAGGTTCGGGATGAGAGGCAGGGAGATTGGTGGTCGAACTGACATTCTGGTGAGAAAGGGAAACCACAGTTGTCTCGGCCATGAAGGTGCGATCAAGATCACGCCTGGCAACATCTGTTCGTATCTTTTATGAGGACCCTGTTGAGCAATGGTTTGGGGGAAATGCATAAGCTAATTCCGGTGCAATGAGATCATGAATGCGTCTCCGGGAGTGTTTGCCAGTCCCGCCCTGGAGCAAAAATTGAGGCATTTCGTGTTTTCCTCGGTTGCAAAGAGATCTATGGTTGGTACCCAAGTGCGAAATATGTTGTAGATGATTCCTCGTCTATCTCCCATTTGTGCTCCAAAGGGAAAAGTCTGCTTAACTCGTCGGCAGTGTGTTCATCACCCCTGGAGACAAGCAGCTGATATGCGATGTGGTTTGCAAGCACCAATTCCAGAGTTTATGGCCTCTGAGCAAGAGAGTGGGAACAAGCCCTCCTTGTCGTTTACGTAGAACATGCAGCAATGTTTCTGTCATTATGCTTACATGCTTGATTCTTGATTAGTGGAAGGAAGCAGGCAGGCATTCGTATAGCATGAAGTATAGAACGTTTATGCAGGAGGTCTCGGAATGAGACCATAGCCATGGACTGTTTGGGTGAGAGATGTGGCCCCCCAGCCCGTGAGGATTCACATCGGTCGCCATCATCACAGTTGGGGGGGTCTGGAGGAAGGACTCCAGAGCAGAGTTGTAGGACTGTCCACCATATGAGAAAGTCTTTGACTCGGTAAGGTATGGCTAACTGTTTGTTTAATAGTGCACGTTTTTTGTAAACCGTGGCCAACCAAGCTTGGAAGCACCTCATGTGGAGACGTGCGTCCTGGACAACATGAAAGTGCACGAGAGACACATGATGCCTAGTAGTTGAGGCAGTCTCGGGCGGTGACCCGAGGCAGTTGTGAAGCCTTGTAGCCAGACAGTTTTTATGGTATTTGAATCGTCAGGTGGGGAGAAATGCCCCCCATTCCTGGTTGTGGAGTTGAGGCTGCTCCTATAAACTCAAGGTGCTGGGTAGGACTTAATGTGGATTTCTTTTCGTTTATTTCAGGCAGGGATTGGAAGCACTCGAGGTGATTTGTGTGAAGCGGAGGCCTCGTCAAAAAAGTGGAGGCCTTCAAGAGGCAAGTCGTCTAGGTAAGGGAATATTATGACTCCCTATTTTTCCTGAGGTAGGCCGTGACTAAACCGCTAGAAGTACTTCTGAGAAAAACTTGAGGGCAGTAGAAAGGCCAAATGGTAGAACTTCTGTATTGGAAATGCATTGAGCCAGCGGTAAAATGAAGAAAAACGTCTGTGGGCCGGTGATATAGTGACGATGAAAGTAGGTGTTCTTGTAGGTCGATGGGCTGAAAACAATACGCCAACTGTCCAGGGCTCTGAATTATGGTGGTGAGAGTAACCATAGCTGAACTTTTGCTTTTTGACAAATTTGTTGAGCCTTCATCCTGAGGTCGAGGATCGATCGCCATCCTCCAGTTTTCTTTTCTGTTAAGAAAAAAGGAGAAGTGGAATCCTTCCTTGTGGCATTTGGGCACGATTCGATCACACCCAGTGAAGAGATGTTTACTATCTTGCTGGAGTGTGGCTTGTGAAAGGTGTCCCTGAAGAGGGACGAGGAGGTGGTGGGTGGAGGTAAGGAGAGGAAGGGATAGAAATACCCAGTTTTGATGACTCTGAAACCCATTGTCGCGGAATATTCTGTCCATTGATGCAAAAATGGCTGTAGCGGTGTCCGAAAGATGGTTGTAGCAGGCATACGCTGAATTGGAGACAATGTGTACGAGACCCTCGACCAAAAGGTGCAAATCTGTTATATTAGTTGATAGTTGGAGGAAGTTGGGGCACCCTGGAAGAAGGGGCAACGCCGGCATGCGTATCTGCGATCTCTGGGTGCTGGTTGGTTGTTGTTGATCTGAGATCTTGGGGAAATGCTGGTATAAATGAGGTAGCGTGATGGTGTACAGGTTAGTATCTTACTGTGCTCTCTTTGTAAGGAGTTTGGATGCCTAAGGACCGAAGAGGCCCTGTTCCTCATTGAGTGGAGCAACACCTCGATAGTGGTGAGCAAAGAGTTTTATCACATCAAAAGGGAGATCCTCTATGGGCTCTGAACCTCCGAGGAAAGAGGGAAGAGGAGAGTCCATGAACTCGGCCATGATCGCCGTAGCGGTGGATCTTGCTGCGGTAATGGCTGAATCAGAGCTGCTTGAAAGCGTGCTGATATGATTTTGCCCTCGAAACTAAAGCTGTAAACTGTTGTTTTTGTAGTCTGAATGTGTTCAATAAAGCACATGAACTTGTTATATGTTTCTATGGTCGTTACTTTGCCAGAATGCAGTATAATTTGGCAATTCAAATGTAGGTTGAAGAGGCATACACTGCGACGCCCAGCAGGACTAAGTGTTTTGCCTTGTTGTGCTGGAACTATGGCGGAATACTGTTTGTTTGTCCTTTGATTGCTGCGTATCATTACCAGTGATGTGGCGGCAGGATGTGAGAAAAGAATTCAGAGCCTTAGAGCAATGACAGTATTTACGGTCCGCTTGTTTGCAGGTAGGCTGGCTGTGTGCTGGAGCCTGCAGATGGATTTAGCAGTTCAGAAGGGCTGCATTAATTGGTAATGCCAGTCTGGATGACAGAAAGGGTTGCAGGTATTCCGTTAACTCATGTTGTTGTCCAGTACTTCCTCTAGATTTGATCTAACTCACTGGCCCTTTAAAGAGATCTGGAATTTCAAAAAATCGTCTGAGGGGGGGGAAGGCAGTGAAGTAAGGCTTCTTCAGGCTATTGCTTCAGTTGGTACTGTTTTCAGTTAGTACTTGGGTCAGGAGCAGGATGTTAATTGATCCTGAGAATGGGAGGGTGCCGCCAAGTGAGTCATATGAATTTGGACGTTTGCATCCTCTCGTCTGATTAGAATAGCGGTGTGCTGCCGAGGGAAAGATGACTATGGGGCGCAATACTGCCATGTGGTGGAAAGGCAAGGTGGGTGCCATCCAGGGGTAACACACCAGGAGGCAGGGTCTCGAGGGTAGTCTGAGACAATTTCTGTGCCGCGGGTGACAGGACCTGAGGATGGAATTCTGATTGTACTGAAACATCAACCTGTAGTTAGATCTCTCACTGAGGAAGGCTGTTCGGCTGAATCTTTCCTCAGGAGAGGCAGTCTTAGAAGGCGATTGCACCATAGTGACATCAGGGAGGTCACTAGACTGAGTAAACGGCAGGCTAGGCCAGCTGAAGCGAAGGCTACTAGAATTGCTGTGAGGGAAGCCTGGGCTGGCACCTTGGAGTTCTTAGCTTGGCTCAACAACGTAGCGTTGTTAATGCAGTGCCGTCGTCGGCTGCTGCTATATTTATCAGCAGGCTGCGATGCCTCGGGGCCTATTTGTCGGTGCCGGCATTATGCGCGGTGCGATAGGTGCCATAATACGAGGCAGGGCAACTGAAAGCTGTCACTCCGGCACTGGAGCTTGCGCTGCGCTGAAAGCACAGGCAGGTTTAGTGCGGTGCTGGAGAGCCTGGCTCATGAAAGTGCTCAGGCAGGGGAGCAGACGTAGGAGACGTGATCTGACGGAGAAGTTGTGTCTAAGCTTCTTTTAACTTCTAGTGAAGTGGCTCATTTTAATGCTTTCTCTGCTTTTTTAGAAGTGGAGAGCTGTGTCGGTGATGGAGCAGAGTCCGACCGCCAGGGTCTGAGCGGACCCTAGGGATTTCTGAAGTAAATAATGAGTTTTATCTCTCTGTTCTTCTCGCTCTGGAGCTTAGTTTAGTGCAGAGAGTAATTTTTGGGGATAATGGTCTCCCAAGCATTTTATGCACTGTGTAATGTCATGTGAGAGAAGGATAGCATCCTTACAGGGGAGCAGTGCTTAAGCCTGTGGAGCCAGGCATATTTGAACGCTGAGAGAACAAAAAAACAAAAATTTTTTTTAAAACAGTATGAAAAAAAGGTAGGTAACACTAACTAACAACTAACTAACAGAAACTGTCTAACTACAGTTATTTTAAGATGAGAAAGAAATTCTTAAGGAGTCTGCTGAGCTCCGTCTCAAGCCAGGGACGGTAGAGAAGATACTCAGAGAACCGCGCGCGCATGCTCACTAGAGTCTACTCAGTGATAGGCAGGGCTCTGAGCATGCATGGCCGCTACGAGTACAGCTGCAGAGAATCTCGATCAAAGGTGCCAGGGCACACCGACACCTAGAGTGAGCACCACAAGGACATCTCTCAAGAACAACAAAATGTTTTTAAGTACAATCAGAAATAGGAAAGCTGCTAAACAACCAGCGGGCTTGGACAATCGAGTATAAAAAGGAGCACCTAAAGACAATGGAACGTCATTGAGAAAGTAAATGAATTCTTTGCTTTCAGTCTCATGGCTGAGATGTTAGGGAGATTCCAAACCTGAGCCATCTTTGTAGATGACATCTGAGGAATGTCACAGACTGAGTCTCATTAGAGAGTTGGTTTTGGAATTATTATAATTGATTAGTGACAATTCACCAAGAGTTCTGAAGAATCAAATGTGAAATTGTGGAACTATTAACTATAGGTTGTAACTGTCCTTTAAATCTGCTTCCATACCAGTGACTTGGAAGTAGCTAATTAATGCCAATATTTGAAAAGGGCTCTAGAGATCCCAGCAATTTACAGACTGTAATCTAACGTCAGTAACGGGAAGTTAATTGAAACATGTAAAGAATAAAATGTCAGACACATAGAAGAACATAAATTGTTGGGGCAAAAGTCACATGGTTCTTGAAAAGGAAAACGTGTCTTACTAATCTATTTAGAGTTTCTTTGAAGGGGTCAACAAACATGGACAAGGGATCCAGTGGACATATGTACTTAGATTTCAGAAGCCTTGACAAGGCTACTCATCAAAGCTTAACGTAAATTAGTTTTTCATGGGATAAGAGGAAGTCCTTTCATGGATTGAGAACTGGTTTAACACACAGGGAACAAAGAGTAGGAATACATGGAAATTTCAGCATGGAAGGGTAACTAATGATGTCCACGAGGTCAGTCTAGACAATCCTATTCAACTTATCATAATGATCTGAGAAGGGTAAACAGTGGCGGTGGCAAAAGTTCACAGATAAGTAAACTGCTCAAAGATAGTTAGGACCAAAGCAGACTGGAAGAAATTAAAAAGATCTCACAACAACGAAGTGATTGGACAAAAAAATGGCAAAGTGAAATTCATGTGGATAAATATAAGTAAGTGCAACATGGGAAAATAACCTCATACTATACATTACAATATGATGGGGCTAATGTAGCTACTACTAATCAGGAAAGAGATCTTGATCATCATGATAGTCTCTGAAGATGTCACGCAGCGTGAGCAGCAGTCAAAAACTGAAAAGATGTTAGGAATCATTAAAAAGGGGATAGAGAATAAGACAGAGAATATCTTATTGCCCTTATATAAATCCATGGTACGCCCACATCTTGAATACTGTGTACAGATGTGGTCTCTTCATCTCAAAAAAGATATACTGGCATTAAAAATGGTTCATAGAAGGGCAACTAAAATGATTAGGGGTTTGGAATAGGTCCCATATGAGGAGAGATTGAAGAGGCCAGGACTTTTCAGCTTGGAAAAGAGGAGACTAAGGAAGGGGTATTGTAGAGGTACATAAAATCATGAGTGATGTGGAGAAAGTGAATAACCAGGAAAAGTTATTTACTTGTTCCCATAATATAAGAACTAGGGGTCACCAAATGAAATGGATGGGCAGCAGGTTTAAAACAAATAAAAGGAAGCTCTTCTTCACACAGCGCACAATCAACCTGTGGAACTCCTTGCCTGAGGAGGTTGTGACGTCTAGGACTATAAGAGGGTTTAAAAAAGAACTGGATAAATTCATGGAGGTTAAGTCCATTGATGACTATTAGCCAGAATGGGTAAGGAATGGTGTTTCTAGCCTCCGTTTGTCAGAGGTTGGAGATGGATGGCAGGGGAGAGATCTGTTACCAGTTACATTCACTACCTCAGGGGCACCTGGCATTGGCCACTGTCATCAGATTGGGCTGAATGGACCTTTGGTCTGACCCAGTATGGCCATTCTTGTGCTTTCAAGAACATAACATAAGAACATAACTCCACTGTGTTTAACAATCCTTTACGGAGATACACGATAAATTCTCTTATGTGAGGTTACCTCAAAAAAATAAATCCCAACCCCCCCCCAAAAGCCCCCAAACCAAAATAAAAATACCAACTTATTCCTTCATAAATTTTCCCTATGGGATTTTGTGTTCTGACCATTATAAAGTTCTTCCTAATCCACGCTCATAACAACATTTTAACAAGTTGAAATGAAGAACTAAACGCTTTTGTGGTTTATTTAATATATATAATCCATTATTTAGTCAACCCAGTATGCTTTGGTGGTAAGAAACTAATGTATGATATCTTAGCACCATCTTAACTGCCAAAAAGCTTTTTCTTTCCATGTGGAAAAGCACTGTAGCCCATGATATTGTTCTCTCATGTGGACTTTATGGAAATTGCTAGATATAAATGTCATTCATTAAACTGGATAAACTCCTGGTATATAAATTGACTGGTAGTCCTTAGGCACACTATCTGTGGAACAGGAAAACTAGGTTTCATAAAGTTTAAACTAGTTCAACTAACTCTTTGAATCAATCTCTGCTGGTGATTTAATCTTCCAAAATTATTTGGGTAGAAATTGTGTTTCTCTCATAGTGACACATCTACGCTATTCTCTTTACACAATGAGAAATCACCTTTGCCCACTCTTTTGGTTGAATGAGATCTTGTCTGGGTCTTGATTGTTGTATACCCTTTTGTGCCACATATGCTGTATGAATACATCTGTTCAGTTTTGCTCATTCTGATCTATCAATGCTCAATCTTTTGGAATCCGCAATAAAGTACTGTATGACTCATGAGGGCAACAACATTTATCTTTTGTAAAAGCAGTGATATGACTGTACAAGGAGCAGATGTGCGTGTCTATTAATAGCTAAGAAATATGGGTCAAATCCTGCACTAGTTAGATCTTACACAAACAACACTACCACTGACTTTAATGGAAAATTCAACCAAGCAATGACTGAAGGATTTGTTCTATTTAAAAATCTTATAATAAAGAATTGTACATGAAAACAAATTAAAGTGAATGTATTGTTGTGTTCACAATATTATGAGTAAAGCTACTGCAGTCCAGAAAACCCTGCATTATCCGTACATGAAAGTAATTAAACATTAAAGCATTAACATAAATGTTAAGAATAAGAACTTTAATGAACCCCTACAGAATACAAATTAAGTCTACCAGTATGCTTGCCTAAACTCACTACTATAAATATAAATGCAATAGAATCATGCACAAAAAAAAACTATAAAAGAGAGTAATTGCCTTCTAAAGAGAACCGGACAGAGGTGCAAACAGCAGACTAAGATATACATGGACGTAAATGCAATATAGTAAGTTATCTAATATAAATAATAATTGAAGCTCATTGGATCTGCATGCAGACAGCAAGCCAATTGGACAAATTTTGCCATACCTCAACCACATTGTTTTATTTTCTACTGCCAGGTCCAAGTCACAAAATCAAGACCAGGGCAATAAAATTAAATTAACTTTTGATAAACTGTAAGGTAAACACTACAGAGTTAACAAAATTACAATATACTACTTTTTACCATCTCACAATTCAGTATACAGTAAATAGGAGTTTTTTGTGCAATCCATCTCGCCTAACATTATAATTGCACAGAACTTGACAGCTTGCTTCAGAATTGGTTTGCATCACCTCAACTAGCTCTTAACAAGAGCATTATCTGATAAAAAATCCTCTAAACCCATCTTACTAAAATTTCTTAAACATACACCCAGCTCAGAAACTTAAGTTAACTAGACAAACATGCAGAGCTTTCTTTCTTTCTTGGCATTAGATTGACCCATATTTTTAAATATAAATTTTGTTTGGGTTTTTTGGGGATGTTTATTTTTTCTTAAGTAAATCAGGCAGTTTTTAAAGTGGGAAGTTATATCTTACGTATTTATACTTTCTTCCTGAAATTCTATTCCTGGCTCAGCTGTATCAATCTAAACTTCATCAGGTTTATTTTATATTGAAATGGCCTGTATGGCCATGGGATAAAACAGAGTTTCTCAGATAATTAATAGATAATAAGTCACTTTTTGTTTGACAACCATTCTGAAATGTTCCACTGAAATCAAACAAGCCTATGTGCAAGTTGCATATTGTCTTATGATTTTTCAAGGAGATTTTTCTATAAAACTGGCCTAATATTATTAATAGCCATCATCATCTATATTATTATAGAACCTAGGAGCCCCATTCATGGATCATATTGTCTTATGATTTTTCAAGGAGATTTTTCTATAAAACTGGCCTAATATTATTCATAGCCATCATCATCTATATTATTATAGAACCTAGGAGCCCCATTCATGGATCAGGTGCTTGTCACCATAAAAACACAGAACAAAAATATAGACCCTGCTCCAAAGAGCTGACAACCTTGACCAGCTCCAAGTAAGATCAAAACTTGCAAATGTTATTGTTTTTCAGTTTTACTGAAACCTGAAAGCAAACACTGTGAATCTTTGTTCTTCTTGCCAGAAGTATCAAAGAAACTTTAAAAAAGTGGATCAATTACAATGCATCAAATTGGAAGGAGTTGTGCAGTACAGTATTGCCAGAAATTAGTTTATGCAGTGTAATAGATGTTGGTGTTGGTACCAGGATATTAGAGAGACTGGATGAGTGAGGTAATAACCGTTATGGGACCAACTTCTGTTGGTAAGAGAGACAAGCTTTTGAGCCGCACAGAGCTCTTCTTTAGGTCTATGTGGCTTGAAAGCTTGCCTCTCTCTCACAAACAGAAGTTGGGCCAAAAAAAGATATTACCTCTCCCACCTTGTCTCTCTCGAGATTATCTTAAGCATTTTGGATGGGCCTACAAAATCATATTTCAGGTCCCAGCCAGCCTTCTCACTCCTGTCCATTACAATCATAACACTATGCACAGAGTTTGTGTTTCAGATTTTCTAGAGAGTAAAAGAGGATTGTATGGAGTACCTCCAATACTACTCATGGAGGAATTCTTCACCTAAAAATTAAAAATTTGGAGCACAATATTTTAAAATTCTGCATATTTTATTTGTCAAAATAAAGCAATATAATCATGCTGGTTTCAATTATTTTGGTAATTTATTTAAACTACAATACAATGGATGGAGAATGGGAGCGGGGAGCACTGGAGGAAATCCCCTTTGTCTAAAGTAAGTAGCTAGGTTTGACCCTTTATTTCTACTTATTAGTCAATAAATATATGCAGCCATATGCTCAGTGTTACAGCACAGGCAACTGGAGCACAAGTGAGGGCTGGGGAAATTAAACTCACAATTTATATTGTCTATTGACCATCTCCAGAAAGGTAACAAACAGTTCATGGAGCACGTTTTGATAAGAAATTTTTTCAGTCCAAAAATTTAGACCAGTTCTAGTCACTAATGCACCATAAGTATTTATAAGGCCATACTGTCCTTTACACTACTCTGGCAATGTAAAGGAGCCTTAACTTTTACATCTGTTTTATACTTCTGGGGGAATTCACAAAGACAACGGGAACAACTCACTACGCAGGCAGGCTGCTACATTCTGCTCTGCCTGAGGAGACAGACTGCACCACACCCACCTCCTCGGAAACACCCCAAAGCTGTGCCCCTCAATGCTGAGCAAAAGGGACAGAATCTCTCTCTCTCACACATGCACAACAGCCCAGCCCCCTGCTGTTTACATCTCTACCAGCTTTTCCAAGCACCTGAACTGACCTGCCTGAGCTGCCAGGGAGGAGTACATGACAGCTCTTGTGGCTTTCCTTTGCTTCCAATCAGAAGTAATTTTTCAGTGGGGAAGCAAAGAAATCTGAGAAGGGACATGAATTCTGCACATGTGTAATGATGTGCAGAACTCCCCCAGGACAATTCAAAACTTATCAGTTTCTTGTTATAGAAAAAGGAGGTCTGTACCTAGCCTCCAGTAGCAGATGAAGTGGAGCCCAGTTGCTGTACCAGTTTTTCAATGGACAATTCTTCAAATAAGCAAGGGGGAAATGAGTCACTATCCCCCATCTACCAAAGCTTTGTATTTGCTTTCTGGTAAGTCTTTAGCTACATCAATCAATCACTATCCCCTTGAGGTAAGTATTATCCCTCAGCAGAAAGGTGACTTGAATAAGGTTATAGGGACAGTCAGTTTTAGAGCTAGGCTTAGAATTTAAGAGTCTCTTGTTCTCAGTCTATGCTTAGTTCGCTCAGTCAGGTTGGCTCTCACTATTTGGCTATACTCCTTGTGATCAGTCACATTGGTTGTTCAGCAGAGGAGCTGGCACAGCTGTTGGAGGGGATCTTGCAATGAGCTAGCATAGTGAGTGGGACCCTCTCACCCACAACCACCCTAGATTGCTCTATGCTCTCTTGGGGGTGGTGGTGGAAGGGAAAATCATATGCTAGCCATAGCTCAGTAGTTTGTACCATTAAATATTTTAGCATGTTGGAGGACAAAATGTTCTAAACATGTAAACATTTAATAAAGGTTAGTATATAAACACAAATCAGCACCAAGTCAAAGACTGTGAGAACATCATCAAAAACACGAATCACTATGAATTCAATTATCTGTCATCCATTGTACTTTGGTAGTACCAAAAATCTTGTTCTAAAGGGATATTCTGTGACTCAGAACTATCAGTAACGCTTTTCTTGAATTTTCTGTAATATTTACTTTCATCAGCAGCTTGTCTACTCATACTTTTGAATTACCGCAGGTTCCTGAAACGTAAAAACTTTACCAAAGAAATAAAACAAATGGATTTCTAATTCACGAGATTAGCCCCAAGCATATACAGCTATTATTTTTGCCATAATACAACTCTGGTTAAAAGAAGATTTAATGTATTGAAATATTGTGTCCATCATACAGACTTGGTGCATTGAAATCTATTTATCTGCTCACTATCGATTCGCTATGCTCTAAAGTTTGAGATAAACTCAGACGCTTTAGGGTGGCTTACTGTATCTTTAACTGAGAGATCAAAACATTATACAAAACTTAGAGAGAAAAATCTCCTTACCATGAAGAATAACATTTAATTATGAGGACTGTTATTTTGTCATGAGCATCATCTAACAGCATTCCCAGAGACTCATCTAGTCACTACCGTAAACATATATAAAAAGACACAGATATTTTGGTCAGCTTGGTGCCTTGCTCCCTGAATAGTAGCCAAATAAAACAGCAGCTATAAACACTGCAACTGAACATTCTATTTCACAGGAACAATTAACTTTAATTACAAATATCAAGCCTCCCAAAATGTCTGTGAGTTGATAGTAGAGGCTAAAGTAGCTTTATTCCCATTTATATAGAGGAAATTGGCATGAAAAGGTTATGTAAATTATCTGGGGGAGCTAACACCAAATATTGGAATAGATTTGGATGCTAGAAGTTCTGGCTTCTAGGCTCTACCTACTAGACTTGCTCTCTCCATGACTATGAATGTACCACCATTTAAAAAAAAAAGAGTACCCTTTTTTGGTGGGGAAAAGGCCCCAATCAGATGTAAAACCCCACAAATAAACAAAAAAAAAAGCAGATTAAAAGACTAATGCTTGCCAGGAATCTTAGGCTGAGATTTATGTTTGCTAATAATATTAACAATAAGGCAAACCTAGGGAGGTGATAAATTTGGAGTTTGGGATATGTGTGCTCTCCTTCCCCCTCCTTCCTACCTGGCCAGTTTACAAATAGATCAGTGAATGTACCATATCAAAAGCACTTACCCTAGTCATTTAAGGGCTTGATCTTGTCCTATTTATTTCTACAGTTTATTACAGTGGGAGCAGGACTGAGTACTGATGACTGAACCCTACCACTGATCATCTCATTAATTTGAATGAGTTAATTTTAAAGCCTAGATGGGATTATTAATCTTAAACAGCTAAAGGAGACTTCACAAGAACATAATCTGATTAAATACTAAACATTTACTCTAAAAAATGAATGAAGTGTCAGTATTTAAAAATAACTCCTCCAAAAGTCGAAGAAAATCTTTTTGGGGGAGAAAAAACATCAAAAATGTTATGTGGCTCTCTAGGGCCAGATCCAACTCCAGTTAAAGTTAATGAAAAGATACCCACTGAATGCAATAGGAGGAGGATCTGACCAGTAATTAATAAATCACATATATTATGCCACACAAAAAATTTTTTTGGTCTAAGTATCAAAGTGGATGAAGAGAATGCAGGGTATATAATAGTACATATTACATATCTATCTCTATATAGCATTCAGTAATCTTTCAAGAATCCATACTTGAGAAATGTGTTCAAACTGGCCTAAGTATGCATGTCACATCGGTTGAAAACTGGCTGCCTAACCGTAAACAAAGGATAATGATAAATGGCACAGCACCAAACTGCAATAAGGGATCTGGTGCGATATCATAGGGATGTGTGTTAACTCAGTTTTATTTAACAGCTTTATTAATAAACTGACAGGATGATGCAGGAAGAGAGCAGAATGATGGTCAAATTCACAGGTGGTGCTAAATCTCATGAGCACCATTGAAAACAGAGAAAGGGGATTCAGAGATGTTAGAAATATTGGCAGAAAGGGGATTTTTAGCCTAGAGAAACATAAGCTAATGCATCTGATGGAAAGTAATCCAAAACAGAAAGCTTTAGTATGAGTGAGATATTTAGTAAATTCTTATAACCAAGGGAGATTTTGGGGAACATGAAAAAAAGAGTTGTCATGTGAACCCTGCAGGGTTTGGTTCTCAGAGGTTCTTACACTGAACTCTCCAGGTTTGCTCAGAGGCATTGGCAGCAAGCCAACTCCCAGATAGTTACTGAGAGATCTGAATGATGAACTTGAACTTCCTAGGGGGAAATATCTCATCATCCTGCCTATACAACACTTACACTTGAGGTTATGTGACCTGGCTGGCCCTCAGCTGACTAAAGTGACCGTTTGCTAACTCACTGCACATTTGTTGCAGTGGAGAAAGGACACAGACACATCCTGTCCACCAGCAAGCCCTTTATGGACTGATGATAGCAGTCCAGTCCCCAGAAGAGTTAGTCAGGAGGAAGAAAAAAGTAAGAGTATGTACATATACCTGACGCTCACACCTAGATGGAGTGAGAAAACAAGGCAGATCTGGTATACAAATAGATCAAATGTATGAAGTGAGGGTCCTCCGACATTTGTTGAGTGGAGAAGAGTGACTTCACAAACCTGTTGTGACCAGGCCCAGAAGTTTGCAAATATGATAAACTCACCATATGTGCAAATGGCTTCATGGCTGTTTTTTTGCACAGAACAAGACAAAACTAATGTTGTTTTGAGCTGCATACACAAAAGCCATCATCATAAACCAGGAAAGTGATAATCTCCCTGTCATGGCATAACTCCCCACTTTGAACCTTAGAGTCCAAAAAAAATGGGGTACCAACATGAATTCCTCTAAGCTTAATTACCAGCTTAGATCTGATAGCTGCCACCACCCAAAAGTATAGTGTTTTGGGGCACTCTGGTCCCCCCAAAAACCTTCCCTGGGGACCCCAAGACCCAAATTCCTTGAGTCTCACAATAAAGGGGAATAAACCATTTCCCTCCCCATCCTTTTCCCCTCCCACCCCTCCAAGAATCTTTCCCCCCTGGTACACTAGGAGTTCACCATGATTACAAAACTTCTTAATCACAAATCACAGATGAGATAATGTCCCTTCCCCCCCTCCTTCATTCTTTTCCCTACCAAGGGTTACTGATTCAAACTCCTGTGAAATCTTATACAACAAAGAATGATGACATTTCCCCGCCTTCTTTTTTCCCTTCTCGCACCAAGTCCCTTGGTGGGACAGTCTCTGTTTCTTTATGAGCTCATACAAAGGGAAAAATAATCAGTTTGTCTTAAAAAAAAAGATACTTTATAAATAAAAGAAAAAATAATAAGGAAATTCTGCTGTCAAATGTCAAGATTGAGATATTACAGAGTTCTTTCAAGCTATACTCATCTGGGATAATAAACCCTCCCTGCCTAAGTATTAACAATTAACAAATTAATATTTTAGCAAATAGGACATCGCCAAATAGACATTGAAAAAGAACAATCAAAGCTAACTCGCACTATTCTCCTTTAAGTACTTATAAAATTAGAACAAGAAACGATTTTTTTCAGAAAAGATTGGTAGAATCTGCTTACATGTCTGGTCCTCTCATGAACCAGAGAGAACACAGACAAACCAATAACACACAAAAAAAGGCTTCCTCCACCGAGATTTGAAGTATTCTTGTCTCTGATGTCTCTTCAGTGTCCAGTCACTGTTTGTTAACCCTCTCAGGTAAAAGAGAATTAATCTTAACTATCTGTTATATGACACTCCTCTACACCACAAAAGGTCAGGCTGAACACTTAAGACTATTCTGCGCACATCATCACCCAAAGGAATTGAAATTGCACTAAACGTGAATAGAACGCACTGCTCACTAGCTCAAGTCTCAAGCCCATCCAAGCCCTACAAGTTTCTCAAACTAGTCATGTTCATACCTTCTCTCACCTGGTGCTCAGAGTCAGACTACTGTTAACCTCCAACAACACTGGTGTAGGTGGTAGCCCTTCTCATTGTAACTATAGGTCAGTGTTTAGAGCATTTCCCCAGGACATGGGAGACCTACTTTCATAATCCCCCCTCTGATGTGGAGCACAGAGACTACAGACTTTAAGGTCAGAAGGACCATTATGATATCCTAGTCTGACTCCTGCACAACACATGCCACAGAATCTTCAACCCCCACTCCTGTACACCTCTAACTATTGTCTGAGCCACTGAATCCCTCAAATCTGGTTTAAAAGAGCTCACGGTACAGAGATGCTCCAGCAAGTGACTCGTGATCTCACGCTGCAGAGAGATGAGAAAAACCTCAACGGCTCTGCAATCTGCCCTGGAGGAAAATTCCTTCTCAACCGCAAATATGGTGAGATTCTTAAACCTAGACAATGTGGGCAAGATTCCTCAAAGCACAGACAACAGAGAAAGATCTCTTAGACCACACATCCAACATCCCAGAATATCATCACAGGCCATTTGCATATTTAACCTGCTAATTAATCAAACGATGAAGTTAATAGCAGACATTTATAGGCTAATGCCCATCATAAAAGCAGAACCATCCCATGCCATGAAACTTATCAAGCTTAGTCTTGAAGCCAGGTATGTCTTTTGCCCCTACTGCTCCCCTTGGAAGGCTGTTCCAGAACTTCACTCTTCTGATGGTTAGAAACTTTTGTCTAATTTCAAGTCTAAACTTGCTAGTGTCCAGTTTGTATCCATTTGTTCTTGTGTCCACATTGGTACTAAGCTTAAATAATTCCTCTCCCTCCCTGATATTTATCCCTCTGATACATTTATAAAGAGCAAGCATATCTTGAACCTAGCACTTTCAGCTCTTCAGGTTTGTGCCCTGGCCCTTAAGTACTCTAGGGAAGTATGTACCTGTCTTCCCTGTTGAAGCTGCTACACCTTGTATAAATAATCACTGAAACAGGAACATGGGCATCTCACTTCCAACGTAAGTGCCTTAATCCCTGGGCTATGAAATCAATTTCATTCTGCCTGTGACTATTTAATTATTTTAGAAAGTGGAATTGCATCAACAGCAGAGATCGAGAAAGACGCACCCCTAAATATCCTACAGCTCAGTGGCCAGGGCAAAGAACTATGAGGTAGGAAACCTAGGTTCAAGTTAGAAAGGGGATTTAAACCTAGAACTCTCATATCCTGAGTTAGTGCTCTAACCACTAGATGGGGTGGCAACAGCACCACCACTAGCCCTGTATGTGAGGTTAGGCATGCCTAGCAGATCAGGCCCCACAGGTGAGCTAAGCAGGGTAACACCTAGTTTGAGGATCTCACTTGTGTTCAGGCTTGAGCTAGGTAGCTGAGTACATGCCCAGCAGCAGAAATTTAGGGATCTAGAGTCCTTAGGTGTCAACAGGATTAGGCAGCAGCTCAGTGGGTGTTTGAGGGTCTAAATTTTGGATTGAGGCATCTAAAATGGCAGATAGGCACCAAAATCGTTTTGTGAAAGCAGCACACTGTGCCTTATCTGTATCCTCCCCTCTGCATTGCTTCTCTATCCAACATGATGGGCTTGGAGACTTCTGAGTGTGGAATGTAGGGAAAGAATTCAAACTGAGAATCAGTGAGAGTTACTGATGTCAGCTGAAAGGCACAACCAGCCAATCAGAATGTGGCTTTGAACAATCAGTACCCAGC
Source organism: Chelonoidis abingdonii (assembly GCF_003597395.2). Lineage (NCBI taxonomy): Eukaryota > Metazoa > Chordata > Testudines > Testudinidae > Chelonoidis > Chelonoidis abingdonii. Next base: position 104,027,131 of record NC_133772.1, on the reverse strand, counting down.
CCTGCACCAATGAATTATGGGTTCATCTTAATATTCATAATACATTTTGGTTAAACATATTCTTTTTAATAGGCTTATTAAAAAAAAAGAACAAAACAATATACCTAAGTATACAAGAATGGGGAAAACAAATCTGGTATTAGCTCATATTTCCAAGACATAAAATGTACAGTATATCATTTGTATAAGGAGAGTTTTTAATAAGAAAGATACTGTGTTGTATTGTGTAAGCCTATTTCATTATAGACAGAGATGGCATGATACTAGAATTATAAATGTATTAGTTTATTATAGGGGAAGCGTGTAGCAACTCCTAACAAAGTTTTTATATAGATATCACAGTATATACATACAGTGGCTTTACCACTCAGAAGTAATGTGGCTATTCCAAACTCATATTAATAAAACCCTTAATGTCACTCCATTCAATATTGTGTAATGCATAATATATTTATATTTTGAGCTGTATATATACATACATGCACATTTTATACATTACTAAATGTTTTATACAAATAATCTAAATAAGCAAAAATATGGTTCACATGATATTTTTATGCATAAAATGTTTCCACCTGTTAAAGATTTACTAAAAGTTAATTTAGTGGTGTCACTGATAAGCTGCAGTCTGACATTGTTAGTGATCTCCAGTTGTTTATTCTACATCACATTGTGCAGCAGATTATCAGGTTATCCAGATCCTTGTGATGAGTCTTTAGTTAGGAGACTATTAGACAGGTGGTTTCAAACCACAGGCCCTAGGAGAGATCGCTGACAATCCATCCCTATTCAGATTCTGCATATGATGCAGCATGAGAAAGGGAGCTGAACTGCGGCCTTCTATGGTAACAACACTTCCAGGTTTTCACATACTTTTGATAGATCAGAAAAATGGAATGTCTTTTCTGAGATCTGAAACTTTATTTTCATAGTCACCTTTCGCAGATCCCTTAGACATAGCCTGCGGATCCCCAGGGGTCTGTGGACCACAGGTTGAAAACCACTGCCATAGATCATGTCTACACTACAAGTACTACAGTGGCACAGCTGCAGCTCCACCACTGTAGTATAGATACTTGCTACAGTGATAGAAGGGGTTTTCTTGTAACTTGTAATCCACCCACCCTCCTGAGAGACAGAATTCTTCCATTTACCTAGTGGTATCTACAATGGGGCTTAGTTTGGCTTAACTATATCTTGCAGGGATGCGAATTTTTCACACTCTGAGCAAGGTAGCTAGGACCGGGGCCGGCTCCAGCCACCAGCATTCCAAGCTGGTGCTTGGGGCAGCATTCTGCAAGGGGCGGCAGTCCCCGTTGTTTTGCCCCCAAGCAGCACATCGAATTGCCGCTGCAGGCGGTGGGGGCAGCCCGTGTGCCCTTAGGGCGGCAGACGCGTTTCCGCGGCGGCTTCAGCTAAATATAGAAGTTGCCACCGAATTGCTGCCTCCACGGAAATGCCCCTGCCGCCTGCAGCGGCAATTCGGCGCACTGCTTGGAGTGGCGAAAACTATAGAGCCAGCCCTGGCTAGGATGACCAAAGTTTTAGGTGTAGTCCAGGCCTTAGTCTTGTCTTTGTGGTGGATGTAAAAACTTAGAGGAGTGCTTGCTGGAAAGCTAGCATCCATACTAGGGCAAAGTTAAGGGTGTGGTGCATTGTCTGTGGTGTATGATTGCTTCAGTGCCGAGGTTTCTCTCTCACTAGGTGGAATAGAGGGTAAGATGTCTTAGCTATTGCTTTTGTGTTGACTATGTTGTGTATAGACCCGTCTTAATTGATATACAATGTAGTATTTTGTGATTTATTATTATAGACTTGCAAACAAATCCTGTCTTTGGAGGATAACTAAAAATGTCAGTTGCAGCTGAAAGGAAACATCAGTTAACTCAGGTGGAGAAAAATACAACACACACTAGATGCCATGAAGGAGACATGTTCACGTCTCTGTATTTCACATAAGGAGTACTTGCTTCCTGCCAAGCTGCAGAATAGAATCCACAAAATGATGGCAGTGTACAAGCTTCTTAGGAATCACTGAAAGTCATGGATCCAGAGTTTTGTTAGCACCCACAACTGGACAGAACACAGAAGCAGAAACAAAGTCTTTTGGCAGTAAACTCAAGCATAGCTTTAAAAAAAAAAAAAAAAAGACACTGAAACTTTACAATAAAGTGTGCTTACCCACAGTCCCCATCTCCTCTGCAGCTCAAGTCTCATATTGTGGAGAGAATGCTGGAGCAGACTGTCTCCTATTTCTTCTCATCAAGAACATTCTCTGGTGGCACTTAGAGTGGTAAAGCTATAAATAGTAAATAATGTTGACAGTCAACATCGTAAGTGCCCCTAGCATTTCAGTAGGCCAGGCAGACTAGATAAGCAGATATCATACTAGAAAGATTAAAGACCCATCTACCATATCTCCCTCCAGTTGATCGTCTGTTGTTAAAAAATGGTTTGAGTAAGTAGTCACAACTCGCATTCTCTCTTACATGATTGTTTCCTTTCTGATAAGTCAACAAACTTAAGGTGTGATCCACAAAGCAACTTAAAAACCTAAACTCCAGAGTTAGGTGATTAAGTCCCCAAATGCATCACTGACATCCATGAAACTCCTGCTTGGCTTGCACCTATCTCCGTAAGCACCTAAACTCACTTGGTGCCTACCTTTCTGCTGTAGAAGTTCCCTAGGTAGCTAAATTTTAGACCCTGGGGCAAGCACGCTGCTACCATCTTCTAGCTGTACATCTCCTGCCTATGCCTTGTGCCCCAGAGCAATTCACAAACCAGGGGAAGACACATGTTCATCCACCTAGGTTGTATGCAGGCCCCGATCCACTTGGTGCTTGGTGGCCCCTGAGCATGCATACAGGATCAGGTCCTGTCCTGCTACTTAAGTCACATGCAGGGCCCAATCCATTAGGCAGCTTCTGAGCACATCTACTGGAGTGGGTCCTAAAGACTGGTCAGTGGGAGGGAGCACATCAGATAGAATGGCTCTGTAGTCCAGTGGTAAGAGCGTCCACTGGGAAAGTGGGAGGGTGCAGGTCCAGTCCCCCTGCCTCAATTATTCTTTCATTATTTATCCACAGTGGAACAGCTTCAACACGAGAGATTGAGGGAAGCCCACATCAGAATATCCCATAGCGCAATGGTTAGAGCATTCCCTTGAGAGATGGCAAACCCTTGTTCAAACCCTTTCTCCACCACTGGGAGAGAGGAGGGAACTGAACCGCAGTTTCCCACATCCCAAGTGAGTACCCTAACTATTAGGCTAAAAGTTATGAAGGGGAAGGCCCTCATCACCACCTCCTCCTCCAACCATTTGTGTAGTGTGAGGCAAGCATTGAACTCATTCCTTCAAGAAGTGACTTAGGTGCTAATCAACCTGACTCCAGGTGGCTGGTGTTCTGAGCAGAGACAGGCACCTCCCCGCAGCCTGAACTTAGGAACCTATCTTATTCGTTGAGCGGCAAACAATGGAGCGGCTAACAGAAGGTGTTCACCTGGGAGTTCACCTGGGGAAAGCCCACTGGGGCTTTCATCTTACAGGCTTCTCTGAGTAGTAATTGCAACAGATGAGTAAGCTCTTAGAAGGAAGGGAATATGGATAGTTAGCTATCAGCTGTTGTGACCTGCACAGGATGTGCCATGTTTGTCTTTCTTCCACAGGACAGAAGCAACTTTGTCTGTACAAAGTGCAAGCTGGTTTCCATGTTGGAAGAGAAGGTTCAAGGAATGGAGAAACAAGTATCAACCCTGTGTTGCAGAAGAGAAAATGAAGATTTCCTGGACAGACATCAGCAAAAGGTTCTGAAGAGTCAGAGCAGGCTATGCAGAGGGGACAGAAGGACAGTGAAGAAAATTGGCAGCATATGACATCCAGAAGAAAAAATAAGAGCATCCATGTACCAGCAATGCAATACAGGTGAGCAACCATTTTCATGTTCTCTCCACAGGTACTAATGTGCAGAGTGGACTAGATGATACATCTGAGGGAAGGGAGCAGAAGGAGACTCCACTGATTGGAAGGCATGAGATGCACTGTCCTAGGGATGGGGGTTCCATGACCACCGCTCCCAAGAGGAGGAGGCAGATGGTAGTGGTTGGGGACTCCCTCTTAAGGGGGACTGAATCATCTATCTGCTGTCCCAGGAAAACCGAGAAGTCTGCTGCTTGCCAGGAGCTAGGATTCACGATATGATGGAGAGATTGCCGAAACTCATCAAGCTCTCAGTTTGCTACCCGTTCCTGCTTCTCCATGCGGGCACCAATGATACTGCCAAGAATGACCTTGAGAGGATCACTGCAGACTACGTGGCTCTGGGAAGAAGGATAAAGTAGTTTGAGGTGCAAGTGGTGGTCTCGTCCATCCTCCCTGTGGAAGGAAAAGGCCCAGGTAGAGACTGTTGAATCGTGGAAGTCAATGAATGGGTACACAGGTGGTGTCGGAGAGAAGACTTTGGATTCTTTGACTATGGAATGGTGTTCCAAGAAGACGGATGCTAGGCAAAGACAGGCTCCACCTAACAAAGGGAGGGAAGCTCATCTTCGCAAGCAGGCTGGCTAACCTAGAGAGGAGGGCTTTAAACTAGGTTCACTGGGGGAAGGAGACCAAAGCCCTGAAGTAAGGAGGAAGTGGGATACCAGGAGGAAGCACAAACAGGACAGCGCAAGAAGGGAGGACTTCTGCCTCATACTGAGGAAGCAGGATGATCAGCAACTTATCTTAAGTGCCTATACACAAATGCAAGAAGCCTAAGAAACAAGCAGGTAGAACTGGAAGTCCTGGCACAGTCAAGGAATTATGATGTGATTGGAATAACAGAGACTTGGTGGGATAACTCACATGACTGGAGTACTGTCATGGATGGATATAAACTGTTCAGGAAGGACAGGCAGGGCAGAAAAGGTGGGGGAGTTCCATTGTATGTAAGAGCAGTATGACAGATCAGAGTTCCAGTATGAAACTGCAGAAAAACCTGAGAATCTGGATTAAGTTTAGAAGTGTGAGCAGCAAGGGTGATGTCGTGGTGGGAGTCTGCTATACCACCAGACCAGGGGGATGACGTGGATGAGGCTTTCTTCCGGCAACTAACAGAAGTTACTAGATCACAGGCCCAGGTTCTCATGGGGGACTTCAATCACCCCAATATCTGCTTGGAGAGCAATACAGCAATGCACAGACAATCCAGGAAGTTTTTGGAAAATGTAGGGGCCAATTTCCTGGCGCAAGTACTGGAGGAACCAACTAGGGACAGAACTCTTCTTGACCTGCTGCTCACAAACCGGGAAGAATTAGTAGGGGAAGCAAAAGTGGGTGCGCACCTGGGAGGCAGTGATCATGAGATGGTCAAGTTCAGGATCCTGACACAAGGAAGAAAAGAGAGCAACATAATACAGATCCTGGACTTCAGAAAAGCAGACTTTGACTCCCTCAGGGAAGTGTTAGGCAAGACTCCCTGGGAGAACAACATGAGGGGGAAAGGAGTCCAGGAAAGCTGGCTGTATTTTAAAGAATCCTATTGAAGTTGCAGAAACAAATCATCCCAATGGGTAGAAAGAATAGTAAATATGGCAGGCAACCAGCTTCGCTTAACAGTGAAATCCTTGCTGATCTTAAACACAAAAAAGAAGCTTACAAGATGTGGAAACTTGGACAAATGACCAGGGAGGAGTATAAAAATACTGGTCAGGCATGCCGGAGTGAAATCAGGAAGTTCATAAATCACAACTGGAGTTGCAACTAGCAAGGGACATTAAGAGTAGCAAGAAGGGTTTCTACAGGTATGTTAGCAACAAGAAGGTGGTCAAGGAAAGTGTGGACCCTTTATTGAATGGGGAGGCAACCTAGTGATAGAGGATGTGGAAAAAGCTAATGTTCTCAATGCTTTTTTTGCCTCTGTCTTCACGAACAAGGTCAACTCCTAGAATGCTGCACTGGGCAGCGTTGTATGGAGAGGAGGTGACCAGCCCTCTGAGGAGAAAGAAGTGGTTCAGGACTATTTAGAAAAGCTGGACAAGCACAAGTCCATGGGGCTGGATGCGCTGCATCTGAGGGTGCTAAAGGAGTTGGATGATGTAATTGCAGAGCCATTGGCCATTATCTTTGAAAACTCATGGCAATCAGGGGAGGTCCCGGATGACTGGAAAAAGGCTAATGTAGGGCCCATCTTTAAAAAAGGGAAGGAGGAGATCCAGGGAACTACAGGCCTGTCAGCCTCACCTGCGTCCCTGGAAAAATCATGGAGCAGGTCCTCAAGGAATCAATTTTGAAGCACTTGGAGGGGAGGAAAGTGAACAGGAACAGTCAGCATGGATTCATCAAGGGCAAGTCATGCCTGACTAACCTAATTGCCTTCTGTGATGAGGTAACTGGCTCTATGGATAAGGGGAAAGCTTTTGATATGGTCTCCCACAGTATTCTTGCCAGAAAGTTAAAGAAGTATGGGCTGGATGAATAGACTATAAGGTGGATAGAAAGCTGGCTAGATCGTCGGACTCAACGGGTAGTGATCAATGGCTCCATGTCTAGTTGGCAGCTGCTATCAAGCGGAGTGCCCCAAGGTCGGACCCGTGGCTTGGTTGTCATTCTTCAGTACGAGGTGGAGGAGGTGTGGACTGCCTTAGCAAGTTTGCAGATGACACTAAACTGGGAGGAGTGGTAGATATTCTGGAATAGGATAGGATACAAAGGGACTAAAAAATGAGAGATTAGGCCAAAAGAAATCTGATGAGGTCAACAAGGACAGTGCAGAGATCTGCATTAGGACGGCAAGAATCCACATGCAATGCTACAGACTAGGGCCAGAATGGCTAGGCAGAGTTCTGCAGAAAAGGCTAGGGGTACAGTGGATGAGAAGCTGATATGAGTCACAGCGTGCTCTTCTTGCCAAGAAGGCTAATGCAATTTGGGCTATATAGTAGGAGCATTGACAGCAGATATGGGAGGTGATCATCTCTCTATTCGGCATTGTTGAGGCCTCATCTGAGTACTGTGTCCGTTTGGCCCAGACTAAGGAGGATGGAGAAAATTGAAAGAATCCAGCGTAGGCATAAAAATGATTAGGGGCTGGAGCATATGATTTATGAGGAGAGGCTGAGGGAACTGGGTATTTAGTGCTGAAGAAGAGAAGAATGAGGGAGGATTTGATAGCTGCTTTCAACTAACTGAAGCCGGGGTCAAAGATGGATCTAGACTGTTCTCAGTGGTAGCAGATGATAGAACAAGGAGTAATGGTCTCAAGTTGCAGTGGGGGAGGTTTAGATTGGATATTAGGAAAATCTTTTTCTCTAGGAGGATGGTGAAGCACTGGAATGGGTTACCTAGGGAGGTGGTGGAATCTCCATCCTTGACAAAGCCCTGGCTGGGATGATTTAGTTGAGGATTGGTCCTGCTTTGAGCAGGGGGTTGGACTAGATGACCTCCTGAGGTCTCTTCCAATCCTTATATTCTATGATTTTATTGCAATGTAAGCCCAGACTTAGCAGAACTCAAGTTAGCATACTCTGGGTTTGTTAACCTAGGGCTTGAGCATGTACTCTCATTTGCAAGGAATTGTTGGCCCCTGGGTCCAAACCTGGGGCTTCAGTGTCTACACTACATTATATGGGCTTGCATCCAGCCTATCCAAGGCTTCTAGTGCCCTCTCAAAATTTGACCACCCTAGACCTTTGTTGGTGGTGCAGTGTGAGAAAACTTGACTGTCCAGACAAAGTTCGCCTGTGAGCTTGTGGAATACTTTTGGTGGAGTCCCAGAGCATGAATCCAGTGCTGTTGTATTTACACTGAAAAGCAATAAGGCTTGAACCCTGGGTCCTGGCTTGACTCAGGCTTGGACCCTTCCTTCCCATAGAATCTTGTGACACTGGGTTAGTGCAATTTGTGTGTAGGCAGAAGTGTGGTTTAGGCTTGAGTCTGACTTGCGGTGTATACCTACCCTTTGATGCTCATGTGATTATATATTCAACACATCTCATAGAAGACCTTCCTCCTCAGGGATGGGACATCAGGGGGTGAGAAACAGCGGGCGGAGGGGAGCCGGGCCGTGTTCTCCTCCCCTAACCAGTCCTCCATACAATTTCCGAAACCCACTGCAGCCCTCAGGCCAAAAAGTTTGCCCGTCCCTGCTCTATAGGTTAAATATCACCTTTCATTTCAACCAGAATTTTTCTGGAAGTCAGTGCAGAACACTGGTCTATTGTGCTTCCCACATGCAGCATTCTGCATTAGGCTTAGCATCCTGAGTACTGTGACCAAGTTCCTCCTCTACCTTAGTGGGTCCTGCACTTCTTTGGCAGATTTGCTCACCTCAGTGATCTTCCCCACAGTCTGGGTCAACTTCTCCTGTGACTGATCAGGAGTTGGGAGGTTTGGGGGGAACCCGGGCCCGCCCTCTACTCCGGGTTCCAGCACAGGGCCCTCTGGATTGCAGCTGTCTATAGTGCCTCCTGTAACAGCTGCATGACAGCTACAATTCCCTGGGCTACTTCCCCATGGCCTCCTCCAAACCCTTCTTTATCCTCACCACAAGACCTGGTGTCTGATAACGCTTGTACTCCTTAGTCCTCCAGCAGCACACCCTATCACTCTCACCTCTTTGCGCCTCTTGCTCCCAGCTCCTCACACGCACTTCCTCTCCTCTGGCTCTTCTTTTCCTGACTGGAGTGAGTTCCTTTTTAAACTCAGGTGTCCTGATTAGCCTGCCTTGATTGTCTGTAGGTGTTCTAATCAGCTTGTCTGCCTTAATTGGTTCTAGCAGGTTCCTGATTACTCTAGTGCAGCCCCTGCTCTGGTCACTCAGGAAACAGAAAACTACTCATCCAGTGACCAGTATATTTGCCCTCTACCAGACTTCTGTACCCCATTGGCCTGGGTCTGTCACAGTACATTACAGCAACCTAATACTGAGGTGACAAAGAATTAATTGGAATGAAAAGGTTACACTACTCTGGTGAAGAGTTGGTAGAAGAAGTATTCTTGGCCACAGCCGCTACCTGGGCATCCAAGAGTAGCGAGAATCTAACAGCACCCTGTGTTGTGCTCCTGTTTTCAAAATTGTTGTTGTACTCTCTGATTAAGTTCGGTATAACCAGTGTACTAAATACACTGTAACCCATGTCTCCTCGCTAACAATCTCATATACCCTATGAACAAGAAAGATGATATTACAGACCCCTTCAGCAGCTGCAAAAGAGCACTCTTGGAACAGAGAAACCATTGACCACAACTCCCCTTTGGGGTCCTCTCAGAAAGATAATAGCCACTCAAAAGCAATGTCATCCATCCCTGTTACTGTCTGCAAATGAGTCAACAAAAAACTCATGGCCAACTGTATCAAAAGCTGCTGACAAATTTATAAGAATCATACACCCTTAATCTTTGTTCATTTGCTTGGATATAATAAACTAATGCAACCAGGGCAGTTTCTATCCCATATTTGGGCCTATGACCAGATTGACTGACTCCAAGGAAGTCTCAGTGACCTTCCTTAAAAATAGGAGATGGGACATATGCTGATAGCCAGAATGTGAACATCAAGAGTTGGTTTCATGGGCATGAATCTCTCAATAGCTTAATTAAGCAGTGCTGGGATCCTGTTCTCATCCGCCTACAGAAAAACATTCACAATCTTGACAAACAATGGACCCATTACTTCTCCACTGGCCTTCACTAGCCAGAAAGGACAAGACTGCAACTCACACATTGTGTCAGGAAGCAGCTACAGCACCTCCGTAGCCTCTGTAATACTGGCTGTAACTCAAGCAAAGAGGACATAAGCTCATGTCCTCTCCACATATGGTTGAGTTTCCATAGCAATGGACAGCTCAGTTCAAATTTGAACCTCGTCTGCAAAGTAACATGAAAGCTCTCCACAAGGAAAAAAATCAATCTGCAACCAAGTGGACACAGTGAGGATTCAATCACTCAGCACAGTTCTGCTGTGTGAGATGTTGGAGAAGTGAAGAAAGGCAGTTTCTTCACTTTCTCCACAGCCATGACAATTTTTAAATATTTTGTATATTGCAATCAAATTAAAGATAAAGATACGGCTAGTGTAAGCACGTAGGTTGCCACACACTAATAAAAAAAGCGCCTTCTGGGTTGATTAGGTTCCTCACTACACTGGTGTGGGAATCACCAAGACTGGTAACACAATTATTTTAATATCCATGTAGATGATTCAACCCAAAATTCCATGACTGCCATGATAATCATTCTACTGTCTCAGGTAGTTGTAGGCTCCATTCAATAAGGCTGGACATGCTTTGGATCAGGTGTTTGGACTTGGGGTGGAAGGCAGAGAGATTGATATTAATATCTTTCTGTCAAGGACTGACTATTATCTCTAAAGTTAGGGCACACCAGTCCCAATGGGATGACTGATGTTTTGACAGTTTGCCTTCAGAAGTTGATGAACCATTTGAGTTTCTGAGCAGCTACAAGGGATAAAATTGTTCTGAGTTTTCTCTATGGATAATTTGGTAGGAATTTACAACAATCTCTTGTCCTTCACTATTGATATGAAGGCTCCTTGCCATCAGCTTTGTCCTCACAGGTCACCTTGATTATACATTACCTGAGACAGAAGTAGTAAGAAGAAAAATAACTAGCAAGTCTGGGGCAGAAGTCTCATGCTGATGTTGGTCTTTGGAAGGGCCCAGCTGTTACTGTTGGGTACTCAGATAAACTCCATGTACAGACCTGCTTTCCCCCATGGAGCACTCTTCCTCACAGTTCCCTGCTTTTTCACCCATTTGTCTCCCTCCACGAAACCGGTCCAATCACACCTTCAAAACACAAGATATCGCATCACAAATTTAAAAAGCAAAACCCTCTGCAGATAAATTTCACTAATGCCTCACAATCCTGAGGGATGATGGCAGTGATGGTTGATAAAGGTCTTCCCTTCAGTTCCTCATCTGTAAACTGGGGACAATGGTGCTTTCCACCATCAGAGAAGTGTTATGAGGATTAACACACTACAGATTGTGAGGTTCTCAGATGCTATGGTGATGGGAACCGTAAGTACCTAAGGGTATCGCTACACAGCAGACAGGAGGGTGCTTCCCAGCAAGGGTACATAGACACATGCTAGCTCCCCTTGAGCTAGCACGCTAAAAATAGCCATGCGGCAGAAGCAGCACAAGCTAGCTGTTTTGAGTATAACCCCATCCAACTTGAGTACCTGTTCATGCACTTAGCCTGAGCCACTGTGCCCACACTGCTAATTTTAACACACTAGCTCAAGGAGAGGCAGTGCATGCCTGTCTACCAGCACTAGGAAGCATCCTCCTAGCTGCTCTGTAGACATAACCCTAAGACAGATTCCTTTGACAACTCTTCTTGACAGGAATGGATTTAGGGTCAGGCTGCAAGTAGAAAATTAACACTGGCCCTAATCTATATCTATCCTAACTTGAAAGCTAACACATTATCATTGTAGGCATTCAGCAAGAATTTAAATTCATCATATTTTCTAATCACAGTTATTGAAAAAAACAGTAATGGATCTATTATGCAATATAATCAGGCAGTATTTAAAACCCTGTGTGTACAGTCTAAAGGAACTATAAAGGTGGGAAAATGTCAATGAACCTCAATTCAACACAAAAAAGATCAAAGTATATATGCAGTACATCTAGGAATGAAGACAGGTAACACGGATTAACTGTAGTAAAGCTCTTATACATTTCTGAAAAGAGCTTGTGGATAAGTAAAGGAAAGGTAGAATTCACTTTGACAAACAAGGTAGTGGATCAAATTCATCCTTGCTATACTCCACTGAAGCCCAATGGAGTTACCAGCAGGGATAAATTGACCCTCCAAGTGAACACAAATGTTACCCCTAATGTCTGAACATTTTATTATAGTTAAGTTTTAGCACAGGAAACAATGAAGCTAAAGGGAAGTGTACAGAATCTAGTGAATCACTTAGATAACCTACTGAAAATCTTGAAACTCTTGCTTATGGCAAAATATAATGAAAGATTAAAACATGATGCAGGCAAAGGACATTCATCTTTGACAGAATAATGTTCAGATAACAACATTTGTTGATCTAAGAAAACATATAGGGTTAATCTGGATTGAAGGCAGCCAGAAAGTTTTAGTAGTGATTACTACATCATAAGCCAGTGGTTTTCAGCTGGGGTCTGCAGACTATATCTAAGGGGTCTGTGAAGGGTGACTATGAAATTAAAGTTTTAGACCCCAGAAAAGGCATACCATTTTTCTGATCAATCAAAAGTATGTGACTATCTGCAGCTACAGATCAAAACCTGGAAACATTGTTGTTACCATAGAAGCCCACAGTTCAGCACCCTCTCTCACGCTGTATCAAATGCCGTGCCAAGCACATGCAACATTTATAGTTCAATTCTGTTCAGTCCGTTTTCAGTCTAAGACTTTTATGGTAGGTATTCAAAGACCACAGGTTGAATTTCCAAAGAGGTATGCACCTCCATTCCAATTTTTTTTTTAGGAGTCTGCAGATAATAGGTTGAAAACCACTGTCATAAGCTATATTACTCATTGAACTCTGACAGACATTGAAATAGCAAATACCTCCCGAATGGCCACATGTGCAAGAATTAAAACAGTGCAAGTATCAAGTCTGAAAATTAGAGGATATATTCCTATTTAGAAATAGCAGAACAGGAATCCATGAAAAATTGACCAATATTATATAAATTAGAGAATCTAAAAATAGCCTCAAAATATGCATAGATAATTTTTAGTTCAGGATTAGTGTTCCAAGCAAGGATAAAAAAATATTATTCTTCACTCTTAAAAACTGTTTCTCGGCACACCAATATCAAGAAAAATGTTTCCATAATCATAACCAATTTTGTGTTGAATAGCTCAAATCAGGTTAAAAAAAGTCGAGACACTATGAAGACACAGAATTTAACTTCTGTTGAACAAAGTCCTCAGTTCGTAAAGGATAAAAATATTTTAGAGGTTTTGTCATTTTCAGGTGTCTATGCTTCTTCAGTGTATGTGTGTATACATCTTCATGGACCAATATATTCCTAAAAATGGCTCAATTATTGCATGCAACAATACAAGAGGAGAAGTTATCCCTTACTGGCATGCTTTTATACTTAAATATTCAATAAACCAAACAGCTTTTCAAGTTTTATAAGAAATGGAAAAGATATTAAAGAAAACTACTGAATTATAAAACATTTGGTGTAGTCAGTTTGTAAAGACTTACTGCTAAATTTCACCTTGGCATTTAATTGATATTGGGTGATTTTGCCTTTAAAATTTTAATAGGCAACTAAACTGAACATTGTACACAGTAAGCATCTTAATGTTTTATTCATTGAATTCTTTATACAGAGTACGTTTCACTGATATTTAATTCACTGCAGTATTGTCGGTGGTGCAACACAGGATTACATTAATTATAAACAAAGAACAAAGTTCTGACTTTTTAAAATTTTATATATATATGTATATATATATTTTTTTCAGTTGACAAATAGCATCACAATTACTGTATAAAAACTGAAATCATCATGGAAGCTAAGGCCTACATTTTTTTAAATCTCCAATTATGTTTCCCTCTGTATATGTTTACCAGAGATATTAGGAACAAAATTCCAGTACCTTGAAAATAAACAAGCCTATGGTAATTTCCAGCAACTACTATTCAAGAAATGAAGAAAACATACAAGATAAAAATGTTTCTCTTCATTGAAGTCAGAAATCTGACACCTATTCACACTATGTATGTTCAAAATCCACAAAGGGTTGTGTATATAATGAATTTTAAAATAATCTGTAAAACATTACTTAACAAAATGCCACTTTTCAAACTCAGTGTGGGATTTTTAAAATATTCAAAGAAGAATCTACTGAAAGAACACATTTAAAAACAATACATTTTAGTGGCAAAATTTGCCTATAACAAAAAACAAAATACTAATCTGAGTTAAAGCGTCAGTGTGAGATGCTCAAGACAACGTCACGTTTATCAAGATACTGCTCTTATGATTATTGTAAAAATGGTCATTTAAAAAATTTAAAGCAATGCTTTTCGTGGTTTGAACTTTAATTATAACAATTGTAAGAGACAATTCCATTAGCCAAACTACAGAGAATCTGTATGGAATTACATTCTTCCTTGCTTTGTAGCAGTACTAAAGATTACCTATAAACTTCATTTTAAAATAGCAATGGCATAATTTTCTAGTATCTTTATTTTCTGTTACTATATATATATTAGACATATAGTATTTTAATATTAATCTAAAGCAGGGGTCAGCAACCTTTTAGAAGTGGTGTGCCGAGTCTTCATTTATTCACTCTAATTTAAGGTTTTGTGTGCTAGTAATATATTTAACGTTTTTAGAAGGTCTCTTTCTATAAGTCTATAATATATAACTAAACTATTGTTGTATGTAAAGTAAATAAGGTTTTTAAAATGTTCAAGAAACTTCATTTAAAATTAAATTAAAATACAGAGACCCTGGACAGGTGGACAGGACCCGGGCAGTGTGAATGCCACTGAAAATCAGCTTGTGTGCTGCCTTCGGCACGCGTGCCATAGGTTTCCTACCCCTGATGTAAAGACTACACAAGAAATACTGACAATGTCACCAAGTAGGTGTGTCATACCAAGCTTTTTTTTTTTTTTTTTTTTTTCTCCTTTAAATGAACCTTTCAGTAAGAGTTAATGACAATTTCTAACCAGGCCAAATACAAGGGCAGCATTTTAACAACTCATTATGGAATAAGGGATGCAGTTGTAATAGAATACATAAAAACAGATGATATTGCAAATATCTTTGATCTATAATAAGCTTAACTTGAAATGGAATTGTGGGAATGTATTTGTAACATAAAAATAGATAATTTTGTAATCAAAGATGAATTTAACATCATGGCCAACTAAATGTATACTTCCACGCAGGAAGCAGAAAGTTAAGAATGGAGTTCACAACACAAAGACTGAATATAGTTTTCTTTTTAGCCTACTTCCAATAGAAATAGTTTGGTTTGTTTCCTGTACAGTTTGATGCTTTGTCTATACCATATATAGTAGAAAAATAAATTCTTTAGCAACCTAGAAACAGTTTATAAAACTCTTGAAGTTTAATTTTTCTTTGCTAAACATGCCAATGTTAGACTGACACCTATAAATAAAAGCTATGTAGACAACAGATGTAATGTAAAACAAGTTAAGAATACTACAATTTACGAGACAGACTTTATTATTGTACTTTATCAATTCCTGTATGCTTTGCGACAGGACTAGGGCTTTTTGTTTTTGTTTTCTTAGAAAAGATAATTACTTGCAAGAATATAACACAAATATCAAGATAATTTATCATATACATGTACTTCAACAGCAGCCTTGTTTATGGTATCATCTTAATCTAGAATGATAATCCAAGTCATAATTAGAAGTACAATACCTAGGACATAATTGGGAAAGGCAATTTTTATTTTAGGAAAATGGAGTAAATCAAAAAAACTCTTAAGAGCCTTAATTCTCAAAATCATCTATTTACTATAATACATAGAAGACGATCTTAAAATCTCATTATGAATGAAGATTACAACGGTGACCATCATAAAGCTTTTTTAAACTACACATAAGATATCCTAGCAGCTGAGTGAACCGAATTTATTTTTTTCCTTTCCAGACCCAAAACCAAAAAGCTATAATTTGAGCATGAAATAAAAAAAAAAAACTGCTAAAAGTCTCAAATATTTTTTACTTATGGCCTCCCCTCAATTCTGCTACAATGTGTAGTCTTCTAAAACAGTTACCACCAATTAAATGTTTAAAAAAAATTTAAAAAAGCAGCACTCTTTTAAAGCAAAATTGGTACCAATGTCAAAGAAAAAAGTAATAATTAAAAATGGTGCAAAAAGTCAGTAATTTTGAATTTTTAGTACAACATACCACAGAAAAAATATGAATACAAATTTGAGATTTTATATATACACTCCAAAGAGGTTAATTGTCAGTACCCAAAGTATTTATTGCTATATATTAGCAATGCATTTTTGTATATCTTTAAAGGGTCGCATAAAAATAGATTTAAAGACTAGATTAAATTGAAGTCCTAGATTAAAACATTGTTTGGTTTACAGAATTTTACTACAACAAAGTTCATGTTTATGTATGAAAAGTTATATAACCTTGTATGAAAATGTCATGAACTATCTTCTACACACTAAATGTGTTCCCAAGTGGGAAAAATTAAAATATCTAAAATATATTAGATTAAGTTTACAAGACCATCAATGATCTTTTAAACATGCAGCTGTTTACAGAATTAACAGTTTTACAAAATGTTTAATTCAGTAATGGAACGTAAGGAAATAACTAGGAGACATCAAAATTTTTGTACAATATTTGAAACTCACTTTTACAACAAGCATGTCCTTGGTATTGTGCTGTAAGAAATGATAAGTAAGTTCAACAAACTGTCCACAGGTTTACTTAGAAGTAAAGATGGAAGGTGCAGGATTGTAATATTTTCAACAGTGCATTTTGCATTTTTTCAAAAACCATCCCAAGCATACTATAGCATAAGTAGCCAGGAGGTTACAAAATAAACTACAGCTGGGCTTCAGTTGTCTACACAGAATGCCTGAATGTGAATAACGCTGACAAAAACAGCACATTAAATAACAAAAACAGCCATAAAGCAGGCTGTAAGCACTGAATGTATCATAAATGTGATCTTTTAAATCATTACATTTCTATAGAAAAATTTTATTCACAATATATTGTGACAAACTGCCACAGGAATGATATAGTGATTGCGATAAGGTTTCATGCAGCAGCAGCTTTGTACTTTATAGCTGTTTTTGTTTTTAAAAATTAAACCTCTCCAGTCATGCTTATCCCATGGTTTTGATCCGCAGTGTATATGAATGAAGAAATACAGTATGGGTTGTAACAAAAATGTCCCATCAGTTTGGATGTGAATTATTTTTCATAAATATGAAGTACATTACTGAATCCTGAAACATGCATGTCTAGCTTTATTTTCTGTCCAATGCCAGGGTGCCTGCATCTTCTTCTATTTATATAATACCAAGAGGATCTGCTTGTAATTGTGGTTGTATCAGCTGAGGTTGCAATGGTGGTGGTAACTGAAGTGGTACCATTGGTTCCACCATCTGCACTGTGTTGGATGGTGGTGGCTGACATGCCACAGAGTTGGAGGTTTCTACAATCTCTCCATTGTAAAAGAAAAACTGGCACTGTTGAATGAAGGTCTCTATAACCGACTGGTGAATCTTGGTGGTAGACAGGAACTCCCGGTTTTCGAAATCAGGTCTCATCAAAGTTGGCCAGAAACAAATTGATAAGTTATCAGCAGTCATAAGATTGGTTCTATTTTGCTGGCTAACCCTGAAATGAGAATAAATTTTCAAACATGTTCACAAAGAACAATTAAAAATGATATACAAACAGGTCTGATTTCAAATATTTTCATAAACATGAACTTTAATGCAAAAGAATATTTTTACAAATATCTATTAATAGCATTCTTAGATATTACACTGATGCAAATCCAGAAATGAATATTTCAGATTTAACAGCTAACAGATAAGACTTTGACTCGGTGTTTTGAATTTGAATCATGGTGGAATTAAAATGCAAGAAGTTATCCCTCATTTTAAAGAAGTGACAATGAATGTATATGTTAGAGTCCAGCAACTCTCAGGGGATTTCCTGCCCTGCAAGATAAAATCCATTAGCTCTGCATAACGTTTGACTTTTGTGCTGAGAGGGGTAGCTATGGGGGGGCTATGGCAAACTTTGGAGTGGCTATAGCCCAAATAAGACCTCCCCTAGCACCACCCCTGCCTGTGTGTCTTTTAAATTATAAATTATTTTTTTGCCTATCTTAGTGTTCTGATTGGTCTTCGGTTTAATGCAGCTCTATAGCTGCTGAACAATCAAGCCCTCTAATACTGTCTCAGCCCCAGGGGCAGCCTTAGGGAAAATGGCACCCCCGTGCAAACTTCTATTTTGGCACACTTCTTTGGAGACAGGGTGGGGTTGGATCGGCTCAGGCTATCAGCCCCAGCATATGCGAGGCTAGGGCTTACAGGTGGAGCTCTGCCATGCATGGGGACTTACAGCTCACGAGCCCCACATAAGAACCTTGCAACCCCCAGTTTGAGGACCCCTATTCTAGAAGAAAAAGACAACAACGTGCCTATACAAAGAGGAATCTACATTTAGTGATATCTATATATCAAAAGAAAAAAACAAGATTGAAATATTTCACTTCATTATAGGCTTTTCATATTAGCCAGTGATAAAGTAGTGTCTGAAATTAAGCCATGCTATTAAGCAAATTCCCCACTGTTATCAGTAGGTGTTTTGCTTACATCAAGATGCACAGGTTGAAGTGCAACATGTCTCCCCTCACAGTTACTTTGAGGAATATACACTGTTGAAAGCTAGATGATTTTGCCATGTCATCAGTAGCTAAGGTGAAAATAAGAGTATAAATAGGAATAAAATTAACTTTTATTTTTTAAAATGTTTAAATTTAATTTAGCTGGGCAAAGCTGGCAAAAATTTTTTGCGAAATTCAATGGCAAAGTTTTCACTCATTCATTTTGAATGGTTTGAGCTCTCCCAATTTTATTTTTCACAAAATTTCAAAAGTCTCATTTTTTAAAACTTTTTCTTGAGAAATCTACTCCCAACTTGATGTTTCAGTTTTATATCTTTGACAGCTTGCGCAAAAGCACCACAGTAGCTTGACTTCCAGCTGATTTCATTTTTTAATTCTGAAACTCAAGTTCAAGATGCTAAAAAGATGTTTTTAGCTTGGCTGAGGCATGGGGGAATCTATAATACAAACAGTTGAGGCCAGGACATGCATTTTGCTTTTTGTTCTGCAAGATGGAAGCTGTTGAATGAAGTGTCATAAAGTGAGCTGGAAAGAATAAAAAAGGTACCAATATGCTGCTTCAGTGATTATCCTGAGACTCAGAGAAATTCTCCAAACTGAGGGAAAAAATTAACTGTATTGTACATTTCAGATATTTGTATAGATTGATAGTTATTGTACATCAGTGGCCTCCAACCTTTTTACACCCGAGATCACTTTTTGAATTTAAGGGCAACTCAGGATCTAGGATGACCAGATGTCCCGATTTTATAGGGATAGTCCCGATTTTGGAGTCTTTTTCTTATATAGGCTCCTATTACCCTCCTGCCCTGTCCCGATTTCTACATTTGCTGTCTGGTCATCCTAACTCCGTTCCTTCCCCAAAGCCCCGCCCACTCCACCCCACTCTCTGTCACTCGCTCTCCCCCACCTTTACTCACTTTCACCAGACTAGGGCAGGGAGTTGAGGCTCAGGAGGGGGTGCGGGCTCTGGGCTGGGACTGAGGGGTTTGCAGTGTGGAGGGGGCTCTGGGCTGAGGGTTAGGGTGCAGGAAGGGGTGAGGGTTGCAAGCTCTGGGAGGGTGTTGGGGTGCAAAAGGGGGCTCTGGGCTGTGGCAGAGTATTGGGGTGCAGGGCCCAGGTCTGAGAGGAGGCTCAGGGCTAGAGCAGGGGGTTAGCATGAAGGAGGGGATATGGGGTCAGGGCTGGGGCAGGGTTTTGGGGTGCAGGAGGGGGTATGGGTGCTGGCTCTGGGAGTAGACTCAAGGCTGAAGTGTGGCCTCCCACTGGGTGGCACTTACCTTGGGCAGCTCCCACTCAGCAGCACAGTGAGGCTAAGGCAGGCTCCCTGCCTGCCACAGCCCCATGCCACTCCTGGAAGGGGCAAATGTGCCCCTGCAGGGGTGGGGGGGACGACACATGGCTCTGTGTGCTGCCCCTCTCTGCAGGTACCGCCCCCAATGTTCCCACGGGCAACAGTTCCCTGTTCCCAGCCAATGGGAGCTGTGGGAGCGGTGCTTGCAGGCAGGAGCAGGGCTCCGAGACCCGGTCCATTGCGATTGACGAGTTGGTCACCACTGTTGTACACTGTAGAATCATTATCCTGAAAACAAGAATCAAGACTATCTCCACAAAGTAGGTCTATATTAACAGACTGTTTGTCCCTGTTGACACAAACCTTTTACACGGGGGCAAAAATGAAGACTTTCTGTGCTATGAAGGGCTTTGTTTAATCTGCAACTTTGGAACAGCTCTCACTCATTTTCCGTTGCTGATTTCCCTGACCATCACCTTTTTCCCTTCAACATAGGTCTGCTGTCTCCTCCTAGTCCTTGCCATATACAACCCTTCTGAGATTTCCAGTCTACCCACATCAGTGACTTCTCTACTTTAAGTCCTCATCCTCTCCTCTGTTATCGCAGTAGATAACACTACACTTCCCTTGACTCCTTTGACCCTCTCCCATTGCCAGATTTGCCTAATCAAGCACAAGCTACAGCTCAGCCCCTCTCCTATATCTGTTGCTTATTTTAATAAGCATGATTATTTCACTGTTAACTTGTCCTTCCCTTCCTTATTGTTTGCTTCATTCACCTGTTGTCTTTCGCCATATTTAAGCTCTTTGGGACAGTAATTAGATTATATGCATATAGCATCTGGCACAATACAGGCCAGATCCCTGATTGGAACCTCTGTGCATACATAACCAACATGAATTTGTAGTGATAGGGCAAGATATAAGCAGTTTTTAACAATCTTTGTCAGTACTTTAACCTAATCGATAACTATTGATATTGCTCTGTGTGTCCTACTGCAGTGGGTCTCAAACTTTTGTACTGGTGACCCCTTTCACATAGAAAACCTCTGAGTGTGACCTCTCCTTAAAAATTAAAAACACTTTTTATATATTTAACACCATTATAAATGCTGGAGACAAAGCGGGGTTTGGGGTGGAGGCTGACAGCTCACGACCCCCCATGTAAGAACCTTGTGACCCCTGAGGAGTCCTGACCCCCAATTTGAGAACCTTTGTCCTACTGTCTTTTAGATCTTCATACATTTTTTCCCCAAAACATATGGTTATACACGCTTCCAAACAGGAATATGGGATTTTGCCCCTTTGAGGAAGTGACAGAATTTTAAAGTATTCAAGGTATATAAAACTCCTAAAAAGATATACAGGTATTCAAACAGTAAAGTATCAAAGAACAGTACCATAACTAATGCCAATCAATATGGTTTTATTAAAAATCTATCTAGTTAAATAAATGTGCAGTGCTTTTTCTGTTTGTTTTTAAAAGGGGTTATACATTTGGTTGACAAAGGCAACGGTGTTGACATAATAGACTTCTGTAAGGCATCTGACTTAATATCACATGATATTCAGATTAAACAATCAGCACTGTACAAAAATCAACACAGTACACATTAAGTGGACTCAACACTGGTACATCCCACAACTTATTTTCTAGGGTCTTGCATGGATCTGTTCTTGGCCCAATGATATTCAATAACTATCAATGATCTGGAAGAAAATATAACATTGCTAGTCAAGTTTTCACATGACAACATAGATGGAGTAATAAATTTTAAGAAGTCAGTTCTACTGAGTAATCAGAATTGCTTAGTAAGTTGGATTCATCTGAACCATTTTAATATACTGAGAAATACTAGGTCATACATCTATGAACAATGAACATAGGTCATACTTACAGAACGGGGAGGGGAGCCCTGAATTTTGGAAAGGAGTGCAATGTTATGCATACGAAAGCTAATGCCACTATTGGATGTATAAACAGGGGAATATCAAATAGGACTAGGGAGAAGGTATCATCTCTGTATAAAGCATTGATAAGACAAATACTGGTATCCAATTCTGGTGTCCACAATTTTAAAAGAAGGTTGACACATTGGAAGGAATTCAGAAAAAAGTTACAAGAATTATTTGAGGTCTGGGAAACCTGTCTTCCTGTGAGAACTTTAAGCAATGACTTCTTCATGGTCTGCATGTATCTACATGGGAAGAATATGTCTTGCAGTAGAGGGTTCTTTAATTCAAACAGTCAAAGACAGAATTTCCAGTTACTAGAAACTGAAACTAAAGATTCAGACTAGAAATGTGGCGCAAAATTTTAACAGTGAGAGTAATAAACCATTGAAACAGTTTACCTAGGAAGATGCTGGATTCTCTGTCACTAGAATTTTTTCAGTTCTGTTTTGCTCTCTTTCTACAAGATATGCTCTAGCTCAACCAGAAGTTATGTGCTTGATGCAAGAACTATTGATGAAATTCTATGGCCTCTGTTATGCAGGAGGTCAGATTAGGTGATCATAATGGTCCTTTCTGGCCTTACCGTCTATGAAGCTCACTGGCAAGCTTGTCTTTAAATCCTGTACTTTACCCAGCAGCAGTATGTTGGATTTTTAGGTTCTTCAGAAAATGGTATATTTGTTTTATAGCAGGAGTTCCTGAGAATGAAGTGTTATATAAAATTTTAAATAATTTTAATGCGTTCTCATCAGCTCCTGAGTGGAGACTTTAATGCAGTGGCCCCCAACCTTTTTCGTCTGGCGGGCACCAGACGATGAGCCATGGAAGACTGTGGCGGCAGATGAGCATGTGCTGAAATGCTGCTGACAAGCAGCAATGTCAATAGGCATCGCCGCTGAAATACTGCAGACAAGCAGTGTCATCCAGAGGCGACGCCTCAGAAATTTTGGCGATGACACCTCTGGATGACGTTGCTTGTCGGTGCATTTCGGCGGATGCTCGTCTGCTCGCCAGTACGCGGGCACACTTAGATGCCCTGGCGGACGCCATGGCACCAGCGGGTTCCGCATTGGGGACCCCTGCTTTAATTAAATGACATTTTTGAAGTCACAGCTGGCTTTGTGGCCAATACAAAAAAAAAAAAAAAGGTTTGAAATGAGAGTTCCTTGTGATTTAGATTTCACCACGAGACAGCTCCTGCTTCTTTGAAGTTCTCAAGTTGCAACTGAATTTCTGTTGTGCCTTTGTTTTTTCAGTTTAAATGTTCCTGACAAAATGTGGGATTCTGTGCTACTTTGAAATATCGCTGCGTATATTTATTAACAAGAACAACAATTGTTTTCAACATATAAAAAGCGAATTTCCATCTTGGTGCCTGATCTTTGATATCCTGCACTCCTACCAGGTGTGTTATCTGAGATAGGTATAACACCTATTTACTAGGCTAAATATTTCACTACTGTTTCAGATTTACTGAAAAACAAACTTTAGATAAGTTTTAGATAAGGAATCTTTACCTTTAAAATGGAAAAAAATAACCATACATAAGACTACATCTTGTTCTAAAATTACAGATTTTAAGGTTTTAGATTTGTTGTTTATCTGGAAATTGGGTGGAATTTTATCTATTTTGGTTTTTAATATATGATTAAGGTTCACCAAGTTCCTTATTTGTAGAGTGAAAATAATTGGTTAATAAATCTGACAGACAACTGGGACATTAATCCAGTCTGAATGTATACATCAAACATTAAGATAATTGTATAAGAAAATATTTTCCTCATTTGCAGTGGCAGAAGTAACTGCAACAGGTAATATTTTGTGTTAATAAATGTAGTGCCTTTGTCAAGTAGCATAGGATGAATCAAATACACCTCTACCCCGATATAACACGACCCAATATAACACGAATTCGGATACAATGTGGTAAAGCAACGCCCTGGGAGGGGGCAGGGGCTGCATGCTC
This sequence comes from Chelonoidis abingdonii, assembly GCF_003597395.2. Lineage (NCBI taxonomy): Eukaryota > Metazoa > Chordata > Testudines > Testudinidae > Chelonoidis > Chelonoidis abingdonii. The sequence goes on along the minus strand of NC_133772.1, from coordinate 104,003,510 downwards.
CAGCAGATCAAAGCAAGTTTGACAGAATGCGGTTTCACCTATAATGAGGTAAGATTTTTTGGCTCCTGAAGACAGCATTATATTGGGGTAGAGGTATATTGCCTGTTTTGAATGTATTATGTCCAGAGATATTTACATACTCATCCTGAATTAGGGCAATATTCACATGTTCTTTCTTGAGAACTTCTTACATTTCAATGAGTAGTTAATGCTGTCAATATTTCATGTACAGAATTTTAAAGAATTCAAAAGACAATAGGGAAGAAGTTGCATTTTGTTTAATGGTTGTATCCAAGATTTTTTTTTTTAAAATTGGCTCTTCTACATATAATTGTTTCCTAGGGTACCCCTCAGAGGAAAATTAATGAGTCAGTCTGTTGCCAGCTGAATAATTTAATTAAATTTTAAGAACACTGTTAAATGTAAATAGGCTAAAATGGTACGCAATACCCTACTGACAGCAAAGGGAGTAGGCTAGTTATTAAAAGATCATGTTTAAAGATAGAACAAATGTTCAGTCTTTAAATTTATCACAGAACCTTCTTCTTTTTCTCCCTGAAGTAATTCAACATGCTGCCTAGAGCTGCTCTCTGGAGCTCTGTCTTAAACTCCATCCTTGACCCTCTCCAGTGAGACTCCAGCTCTCTATACTTCTCTGAAATTGCTCTCACTTACATAGTACTGAAGAAGTTATTAGCAAAGTGTCAGAAACAGTATTCTATCCCTACCTCCTGTCAGGCTGCCTTTTACCCTGTTGACCATGCTCTTCCTGAAATCTTGTCTCCCTCAGTTTCCATGACTATTCTCTCTTGGCTCTTCTACCTCTTCAGTTGCTACTTCAGTTTTTGGTTTGGAAGATTCTTCTCATTCCAAACAATGGGAATTCTACTGGGCTTCTTCCTTAGCCCTCAACTCATCTCTCTGTATGCAAAAGTGATTATACAGAGATAGGTCTGTTCTATCATCTACCTTCTCTGAGCTGACAACACCCAGATCTACTTCTCCACTCCGAACTTGTTCTGCTCCTGGTCCCAGCTAAAATCTCAGCCTTTTTGATATCTGCTGGCCATCTTAAACTCAACATGAGCTTTTAATCATTGCTTCTAAATCCTCATCATCTCCTCCTTTCTCAGTCATTATGACAAAACTTTCACTCTTCCCTAAGAACTTGAGTGTACCTTTAATTACCTGGCCTAGTCTAGGTATAAGATATCAATAGCTAGAAATAAGGACAATAAGGAAAAAATTTTCAGGAGCATGGAGTCTATCTCCATGAAAAAGATAAGTGATATTTCATATAGACCCCATTAAATAGTACTCTCTGTAACTGATATGGAAAGTGTAGACTGCTCCACATTAAGATCACGACAGGTTAGATTGTGATAAACCATAGGAGATAGTCCATTTAACACAATTATTGAAGCTGAGCACATACCATGGAACTCAAAAGTAAAAATTTTAAAATATATTTTTTAACAAACAGTAACTGCCATTTTAATTACATGCTCACATTAGTTTAAACACAAGGTAGTCTAGAAGTCTTTATGTTTTCTACTCAGAAGCCTTTGCAAATTTCAAAACTTCTTCAAAGTTTTTAAATAGAACGTGTTTCTCTTTAAAGATCTTATGCTGCCAGTCTATTCCACTGGTTTCAGATGACCCATTGAGGTACCTTCCAGTCCTACATGTCTATAATTTTCAAATCCTTTTACCATCTATTACTGTGGTCAAATACAAGGCAAACTCTTGCATGAGTTTTGTTCTGTATACTACACGACGTCCCCATTTTGATCTGGTTCCACGCTTTCAGAGCTGTTAACTTTAATAACCAACTTAGCAGGACTTTCTTTCCTACTGCTCAGAAAGGTTTCTCTGGGGAGACACAGAAAGCTATTTTTGTGGTTTAATTAGTTGGGCAGCCAAATAGTTTTTTGAATGAATATCTTAAAAGGATTCAGCTGGGAGCTGCAACGTGACCTCTTATTTAGCATTTTATTTTTCAACATGTTACTGTTACAGTGAACATAACACTACCCTGTAATGTATTTTACTATAATACATATTCCCAATCAAATCAAACGTTATATAAACTACATTAAAAGTCCATGAGAATACATTAAAATTTGATAGTTAGTCCAGAAATGCAGTTATGGTTGACTATTCAACTGTACGTATGTCACCTTGAGCCTACGTATTATAAAAATTTTATACTATATGGTGCTATTTAAGATATATTAGTCATTATGAGATATTTTTCTGCTCTAGATGAAGTTAAGAATATATACAATAATCTAAGAATCAGGGACTTTATTAATAATCACTTGAAACAGCCTCATCCATTGCACAGATTTTTAAAAATTGGACAAAAAGTCACTAGAATGCACTCTACTCTAGTCACACCAGTTTGGCTTCGGTGGAGTTAATTCTAATTTATACCAGTGTAACTGTTATCACAATCAGACTCACGGCTTTTCAGGGCATACTCTTGCATTGCTGGGGTGAGAAATCAGATGACCAAACTGGTCTTTTCACTCTTCTTTCCATAATTCTGAACATTATGTACTTGTATATGTACACCAAATCATGCTATGGGTGGTACCCATCTGCTAGTCTTAAGATTAAAAACAATTCCTTATATATTAAAATCAAGGAAAAACCTTGAAAGCATCAAATGCTCATGTAGAAGACCAGATTTGAGGAGACAAATACAAGACTTTCACTCCATAAGAAATATTTGTTTTCAAGCAGTTTTATTAAACAACACTTAAAGATGTTATGAAAAGTCAGGTGCAAAATAGACATGACCCTAAGTACCCCTGTATTTACACCTTACACACTACTGCAATGTTTGTACAAAATATGCCTTGTAATGAATTCCCTCTAATATTACTATAATATATTTAAGACAAAAAGACAGCCTACCCTAGGTAAAAGTGATAAACTGGTCTGTCCTAGACAAAGGAACGTGATTTTAAATCAATTTACATAGGAGCCATAAACAAAGCTATCAAGCTAAACCTGAAGAGGTTGTCTTGAGCCTGAACTCGAGAGAGAATTAACATAGCTCCTGCAGTGAGAGAGACAAGAGACCAAATCCCCAGGTGGCCTTCCTAACTTTGAGAACAAAGCCAATTTTTGGGGAATATAAAGGGCAGAGAAACTCCATGTTTATCTTTTACCTGTGAAGACAAGGGAAATTTCTGTAGAAGGTCCTAACAGAGAGACAGTCAGTCACGCTAGACAAAGAATAACTAGTGAGAGAAACCATCCTAAAGACCGTACCTTGCTAGATTAAGTTGTCGACTTTTAGGTGCACATCTTCACTTCTACTACTAACCACCTTTACCTTTATTTCTTTCACTTGGCATCACTTCATCTATGTTCTGTTATTAATAAACCTGTTTTATTTTTCATCTAACCCAAACCAGTGCTGTGTTTGAACTGAACTGTTAACTCCAGTTAAACTGGCAGGCTGCTGGGTATTGTCTCTTTAAAGGAGCAAACATATCTTCTTATTTCTCTGAGTACACCAGGGGAACACTGCAGACTCCAGGGCAGACAGTTCTGGGTAGATTTGGAACTGAAGGTGTTTTGGAGTCATCTTGCCAGATGTAACCAAAACTGGTAGAAACCAGGGATGAGGCTATTGTGTTGTAGGCAGGCTGCCAGGGTCAGAGCTGAACAAATGGTTACTTACCTGTAACTTGTTCTTCTAAATGTGATGCAGACATGTATTCTACTTAGGTATGTGTGCATGCACCCAGCACATTGGAGCTAGAAAACTGCCTAGCAGCATTCATAGGGGCAGCACTCATGCCCTGTGCCCTAGTCCCTCCCCTGGCCATATAAACGTGGTGCCGCCCCAATCTCCTCAGTTCTTTCACACAGAATGCCAGAAGTACAGACTCCGATGCAGAGGGCATGGAGCGGGAGTCATGAAATACACATCTGCATCACATTTCAAGGAAAAACAGTTACAGGTAGGTAACCAATTTCAGCCATTTCTGAAGAGGACATTGGTGCATACTTCCATATTGGACTACGTGTGTGCATGCAACCATACAGCCTAGCAACTGCAGACATATTCGGGCTGTAGTTGAGTGTTGAGACTGCAGCTCCAGACACAAGGGGAATTGCCCAGAATCACTCCGCTCGCAGAAATGCTCTTGAACTTGTAGAGTCTACCAGTGTCCCAACAAACTTGATTCTTTGAGCAGAGCCGGCCCACAACATTTTGACACCTGAGGCGGGGAGCTTAAATGATGCCCCCATGCCTCATTGCTTAGGCCAAAACTTTGAAAGGTCTCAATTCTGCCTTCTTTCTGTTCTACTCCTCTCATGGTATTGCTCTGCTCCCAATAAAGGAGAACTAACAACTTAAATGCCTTGTTCAAAAATTTTAAGTAACGCTTAATTTTCAAAAGCCTAAACAGCAAATGTAACCTTTCTTGTTTGCATAGTAAACACTAGCATTTTTATCTGTTTGAATAATCCAAGTGGTGCTTTCCATGCCTTCTTGGTTGCAAAGATTTGAACTGCTTCCTGAAGGTCCACAGTCTGGGCTAGCTCATGCTCTGTTGAGATGGCTGCAAGGCCGACCAGCCTCTCCTGTGTCATTGTGGCGCATAGACGTGTTTTTATTAACTTCAGCTTGGAGAAGCTGCGTTCTCCACTGGCAACTGTTACAGGAAGCGTTAGAAGTATGCACAGAGCAACAAAAGCATTTGGAAAGAGGATGGTCATCTTATTTGTGCATATATATTCCAGAACAGCATTTGGAGTTGATTCTGCTGAAATGTATCTTGAAAGGGCTTTCAGTTCATCACCTAAATCACTTGCATCAATATCATGCATGTCATCATGGGTCAACACTGTTTCTAGTGCCCTGCATTGCTGGTGTAGGTGTTCTTCAGGTCTAGTGAGGAGTTCTGGAATATCCTACAACATCCCAAATATACTGCAGTATTCCTTGAGCTGCATGAAACGTTCTTCAACTGACTGTACTGCACAATCTAACACCTGATTAAAGAATTCAACTTTGAATTGTTTTGGGGGTCTCTTATGGGATTATCTCATGCCTCGTAATCAAAATGTCGTCTTCTTCGGTGACTTTTGTATTCTTAAATGGGTGGGAAAATAGCTTCAGTGTGAAGTTTCTCTGCCAACTATTGTGCACTCTTCAGAACGTTTTGAAATCTCTCATCTGACCAGTAAGACTGTAAGGATGACTTTGCTTTGTCCAGTTGTTTCATTGCTCTAGATATATCAAGGCAATACCTTGGAGTATCTTACTTACAACATTTATTTCAAACAGTATGTTATGCCACAACACTAAGCCACACAGAAATTTGAAGTTATGTACGTTTCTGGTGATTCCATTTCCCCCTGCCACTGTTCTCCCACGAACAGTTCCTGTCATAGCATTATCCTCCATAATGCCAACTATGGCATCATCTATCTTCCCAATTTGGTGTATGATAGGCTTTATCGCTTTCACTCAACTTTCCTATCGTGCGGCACTCTGTGGTTTCAGTGTCAGAGACAAAGTTCTCACATGTTGCTTCAAAATTTGCCACCGATGACTCGACGCAGAGAATACATACATAGATGCTTTGAATTACATTAAAAAAATCCAGCAGAAGCTAATGCTGCATCTGTATGGGACAAAAAAAGCTAGAGGGTTTAACTCTTAGATCCACGTCTGCACTCCTCTATTCTTTCCTCCCCTGTTTGCACCATTGTCGTAGCCCTGACCTCTCATGTCAGCTATCGCAATTCCCTATCTTCTAGCTTTTAAAGAAGCACATTTGTCATACCAGCTCCTGTCGTATCATCGATATCAATACATTCTAGAAAATGCTCTCTGACAGTCACCATTGCAGGGACATTTTCACTAGGTTCTGTTGTTGTTACAAAACGCACCATTAAAGTCATTTGTTCCATATGGCTGAGGTCAGGTGTGCGGTCCAGAATAACAGAGTAACATCTTGCTGACTTCAGATCTGCCATAATCTTCTGTTTGACTTTTGTTGCCAGTAACTATATATCTCATTTTGAATTGTTTTTCCAATGTAGTGGTGTGTGTACGTTTCTTGGGTGGTGACTCTCTTAGATGCTCCTAGAGTACAGCATCAAACTCAGCCATCAGCTCCACAATTTTAAGGAAGTTTCCATTGTTTGGCACATACAGCTGATCTGAAGTGCCAGGCAGTGCTAGGTTTTGGGTAGCAAGCAGTCTCAATGCCCAGTGAGCCTTTTCAGAACATTTTGCCAGTAAAGAGACACTGATGGAATCTTCTCTTGATGCTGATCATCTATGGTGGCCTTTAATCTTAAACTCATCTCAAGCTCTTTCCACATATGGAATGCTCTCTGGTGATCTGCTGCCTTCTCATGGCATGCCAGATTTCTAGCCAGATTTTTCCAGTCTTTTGTTCCTGTAGAACACAATGTGGCTAGAACATTAGACTGGAAGAGTTTGCAACAAAAACAGTATGCAGCATTCTGGGGTTTTGAGAACATAAGCCACGGCCTCTCCACTTTGTCACCATTGGGGATTTCATGCCAGTAATGTGGTACATACAAACTTCTGTTTTCATTGTCTTTGGGGAACAAGAAGTTTTTCACTTGCTGAGGCCTATGCAGTACAAAGAAGTCCCTCAGGCTACTGCTCAAGTGGGTCCACAGTCCTGGATCATCTAGACTTAAGGAACTAAACTCAGCAGCAGCTGTTTCTTGTGACTCCACCATACTCTTCTCTGATCTACACTTTTCTTCAGGAATGTGCATGGTTACATTCCATTTGAGATGGATGTTACGGTAGCTGCCAGGTCACCTGCACTCTGACTAACTGGAAGATCAGGCATCTCCTCACCACTCACAATCTCACTGGGGCCAGAAGGCTCACCATGAACATTTGTGTCTATGTATCTCAGGAGAGCTCCTTCCTGCTTACACAGAAAAGCTTCCTTTGCTTTCTTTCTTTTTCTGAATGCTGCCCTAGAGGAGCATTCTCTTCTTTCACTCCTGACTGATGTTCTGTGCCAGCTATAGTGGCTCTCAACACTCAGTTGAAGGGGACAAATAAGCAGGCTGGTATCAGGGCCTGAGTGAGGGAAGATATCAGGGTCTTAAGGGCTTAACTGGCTCCTACTACTTCAGTTGACTGCCTGTTCTCCTCAACTGGGTTCAGGGAAGCAGCAGGAAACAGGAAGCTCCCTGAGAAGCTGGTGTTTATGTACCTCTCTAGCACTCCTGGGGGTGCTAGAGAGGTACATAAGAGGCTCCTCCTCCTCTCTCTCCCTGTAGCTCCTGCTGCTTTCTGTTACCCTCACCCCCACCCCCCAGTCTGGTACCTGAGGCGGCCACCTAAGTTCGCCTCACGGTAAGGCCAGCTCTGTCTTTGAGTTGGAACCAACGCTGACTTTCCGCTGTTTAGGAGGAGACCTAGAGGACCAAGTAGGCGTAGTGTAAAGTGAACATGACAGAAGACCTCCTCTCTGGACTTGACCCCTAGTAACCAATCATCCAGATATGGAGGGATATGAATACCTCTCTTCCTGAAGCATGCTGTTACCACAATCATGTATCTGGAAAATCCCACGGAGCAGAAGGTAGGCTGAAAGGCAGCACAGTGTACTGGTAGTGCTGGCCAGCTACCAGAAAACTGAGGAACCTCCCATGGCTCGGAACGATTGCTATGTGGAAATAAGCATCCTGCAGGTCCACAGCAGTAAACCAGAGATTGTGATTTAAGGCAGAGAGGATAGTTGCTAGGGTGACCATACAGAATCTCACATATATGAAATATTTGTTGAGAGTGCAGAGGTTTCTTCCGTCGCTTGGTTTTTGGGAACCAGGAAATATAGGGAGGAGAGCTCCTGTCCCCGATGCTGCCGGGAAACCTCCTTTATAGTCCCCAGAACCAACCGAGACTGCTTGAGGAGCAGATTCTCATGAGAGGGGTCCCTGAAAAGGCAGTGGGTGGGGAGGAGAGATGGAAAGAAACAATATGGCATAATTCAATCTGATGATGCTTAGGACCCAGCTTTCCATGGTAATTGAGTCCCAGACGTGATAAAAACAAGCTAGTCTGTCCCCCAAACAGATGGAAAGGAGAAAGAGAGGTTATCACTGGATTACTGTCCTGGACACTTGAGTCAAAATAGGTGCTTGCTGGATGCTGGGGAGAGAGGGAAAAGGACGAACGGGAAAGTTGGCAGGTTAAACCCAGAACCAGAGAACTCTTTCCTCGGGGATCTGTGGCCTCTTCCAGTAGTTCCTCTTCCTTACAAGAAGGAAGAATTGTCTGAAAAAAATGTTGCTGTGTTAACCGCAATAGTGGCATCTCTTTATGGCCGGCGTATATACTCCCAAGGAATGGGACTTAGCTATGGAGTCTTTAAAAGAGTGCAGGGTTTCATTTTTTCCCGAAAATAAATCCCAGCCATCAAACAGTCAGTCCTTAATGGTCTGCTACACCTCACATGCAATGCACAAATTCTGCAGCCATGAGGCCCTCATGGTCACAGCCAATGCTGTAACTCTGGTTCCGGCATCTACCATGTCCAGAGCGAACTGCAACAGTCTTAGCCACAATACGACCTTCTGCAATGAATGCTGTAAACTATTTCCTGGGAGAGTTCTGGCAACATATCCATAAACTATATAATATACATGGCTGTCCAACTGACAGAGTCATATTAAGAGACCAACACCCGATTGTTCCCAATGGACATTTGCATGGAAGAGAAGGTATAAATCTTCCTCTCCATTAAGTCCATCTTTTTGGATCCTTTCTCCATAGGGATGGACTTATACTTTCCCTGCCATACCCTGTCATTTGCTGCAGTTTCCACCAGAGAGAGAGTTAGGGGCCAGATGGGTGTAGAAACCCTCAAAACCTGGCATTGGAATGAAGTACCCCTTTTCTGAATGCTTTGCCATGAGAAGCAATGAAGCTACAGCATTCCAGAGGGCTTCTACAGGCTCCAAAAGAGCCTCATTCATCAGGAGGGACACTCTCACTAAAGCTAATGATCAGAGAATATCCAACAACTTACGTGTATTCTCCTGTGGCCATTCCACCTTGATACCCAAGGTAGCGGCCATATGCCTTTGGACGTCATGATAAGACTTAAAATCGTCAGTCACTGAGGGAGAGAAAGATTCTGGTACAGGACAGTCATCCAGGGAGTTTGCTGCATTAGCAACAGGTCCTGTTTTTGCACCTAGGATCTGATAGGAATAACCCTGGAGGTCCAGGGGGAAACAAGCTCCGCAGTTCCTTGCAGCTGAGATGGTCTGGGAGTGGGAGTCACCACTGGGATTGGGTATCTCACTCTGTTGTCGGTCAAGGAGTGGGACCTCAGGAGCAAAGAAGCATCCAAAGGCTTCCAAGGAGGCCACTGGGCTTACAGATGAGGCATTGTTGGCCAGTATGCACTGGACCAAGAGCCCCTGTCCCAACTGTAAGGCAGATGCCAGTCTCCGTACTGATGGCCATCCAAAGGGGATCTGTGATGCCTATCTGATGACAAAGGGTAGGATGACCCAGACCTGGAGCTTCAGGAATCCTGGAGCTTCTCTGCTGACAACAGGGTAAACAAACAGACTCAGCACTGGCGCTGAAGAGGAATGGGAGATCAGCAATGGCAGTACCAAATGAGAGAGAGAGAGAGTTCCATCCAGTACTAGGAGAGGCACCAGTATCAAGACTAAAGGCAGCACTGAAGCTAACAAAGAAATCTGCTGCCAAGATGACAGTGCTGAAGGATGCATCATCACCAGGGGCCGTTCAGTGTCGGGCCCAATGTTGGCCTCAATTCCACAGTCTGAGGCCCAGATGGTGCTCTGGTGATGATGAGCCCAGGAGCTCTGCAACATGGCCACAAGATGCCAAGGGCACAACAAAGTACAAGGCTGTAGAAACCATATCACCAACCAACTCTTGAACCAGTGGAGAGGCTCGGACTGAGGGGCAAAGCAGGTCAATGCTGCTTGTTATGTTCCCAGCATGGAGACAGTTGCGTGGTGCAGACGTCATTGGTATCAGACTCAATGAACGCCCCATGGCCAGAACCAAAGTCAACAGTACAGGCTCTCTGAGTGGTATCAGGGAGCAGTTAGATGACACTGCTCCATCCTGTGTGCTGGAGGAAATACATTGCTCCTCTTAGAAGATCAGGAGAAGCCTTCCCAAGCCCTGGAATGGTCCAGATTCATTTTATGGGATCTCTTCCTCACCATACCAGAGGAAGGAAAACAACCACCCCTTTTTCCTCTTGGGGAAATGACAGAACCCAAGCATGGAGCAGGATCACTTGCCAGATCTGAAGGTGACTGCTGATCTGGCACTGAAGCCCTCATCTAAGTGGGCCTCCTTCAGGTGCTTGTCTCTCACGACCTGAGTCCTCACTGTGAATGACTTCCAGATGGTGCACCACTCTTTCATGTGTCCTTCACCAAGACACAGGCACCTTGTGTGGGGATTACTGGTGGGGATCCCCCATCCCCCAACAGACAATGCTTAAACACACAGAGCAGCCAACTACCGTAACTTCTCACTTAACATTCTCCCGCTTAACGTTGCTTCAAAAAGTTACATCACTGCTCAATTAGGGAACACGCTCGTTTAAAGTTGTGCAATGCTCCCTTACAATGTTTTTTGGCTGCCTGCTCTGTTCACTGCTTGTAAGATTCTGTGGAAGAGCAGCGACTTCACAAGGGAGCACTGCACAAGTTCCTCTTCTCCACCTCCTCTTCCTCCCTCCCAGTGCTTCCCCCACTGCCAAACAGCTGTTTGGTGTCACTTAGGACTTTCTGGGAGGGAGGGGGAGGTGGGGAGGAGCACTGCATCTCCACTCCTCCCCCTCCCTCCCAGAAAGTCCTAAGCACTTCCAAACAGCTGTTTGGCAGGAGGAAAGTGCGGAGAGGAGATGAGTATGGGTGGAAAGAGGTGGGCCTGGAGTGGAGCAGGGACAGGAGGAGGCGGGCCTGTTCTTCTCTGGGAAAGCTGCTGCCGCTGCTGCTGTGAAAGGCACTTCCTAGTGTACTTGCCTGCAGCAGGGTAAGCTGGGGCACTTACCAACCACAGTACAGTACTGTACAGTATATAATGCCTTTTGTCTGCCACCAAAAAATTTCCTTGGAACCTAACCCCCCACATTTACATTAAATCTTATGGGAAAATTGGATTCGTTTCACATCATTTCACTTAAATTTGCATTTTTCAGGAACATAACTACAACGTTAAGTGAGGCACTACTGTATTCTAACTAATACTAAACTAACACTAAACTTAACCTAAGTGCTACTACACCTCTACCCCAATATAACATTAATTCGGATATAACACAGTAAAGCAGAGCTCCAAGGGGGCGGGGCTGCGCACTCCAGCGGATCAAAGCAAGTTCGATATAATGCAGTTTTGCCTATAACGCAGTAAGATTTTCTGGCTCTTGAGGACAGCGTTATATTGGGGTAGAGGTGTATATTCAAGAAAAATTTCTTAGACAGTGAGACCAAAAGGTAAAACACACCACATGGAACTCCAACACTAGCCACAAGTGGTCAGAAGGAACTGAGGAGGTCAGGACAGCATTGCCCTTATATGACCAGGGGAGGGGCTAGGGCCATAGAATATGAGTGTGCTCCTACGGGTAATGCTAGGCAAAGTTCTCCAGCTCCTGCGAGCTGGGTACGCACACATCTAAGTAGATTACACAGCTGCATCTACTAAAAGAAGAACCACAGCACACATACACAATACTGCATGCTTGTCTGCAGACTGTGAGCCACAGCAACAGAGCATTTAAGGCACCAGGGTTACAGGGAAGGCAGTGACACAACCTCTTACGGATCTAGCCTGCAGAACATGACAGTAGATTAAATATGTATTGCATTCTAATGTTTAGTTCATTGTATGGTTTTGCGTTGAATTTTAAATTTAAGAACTCCCAAATCTACAACTGTTGCATGCAACTGTCTCTTCAACAGAGACATTTACTCAAGATAAGAAATTTTGCTCTATCCCACAGAACAGTGATAGCGTCAGATTATCCTACTTCAGTAAATCACAGTATTAATAAGCTATAGTAAGGCAAACCCTTACACAAACCATGAATTCTTTTCATTATAAATTAACTTACATTTCAAATCCCCTTTCTTGCATTCCTTTTTTTTTTTAATATTAGTTTGTTCACGCATTCAATATTTTTATTGACAGATGAGTGATATGAGCATATAGTTTTTTCAGTAATTATAAAACAGATTTTTAGTAGTGAAAAGAATACTAAACCTGTTTAGATGAGTTATTATAAATTTGAAGACATCGTAGTTCACAGGATGGAATTTCTTCACAATTTCTTTTAACTCATGTAGTCGTTCTGTTTTATCCAAGATCTCTGTAGAGATAACAGCAAAACACCAATTTTCCTTATATACTTAAAAGGAAACCTTTACAAATGGTGCTGCTAATTCATCTCATTAGTATGGAGGGACAGATAAAGCATCCATACTGGGAAGGAATGCCAATGTGAGAAACCGTATTTGAAGTTACATGAAGAATTGTATCTAGACAAACTATTATATATAGTTTTACTTCTCTATCATAGGCAGAACACACAGTCTGTACCTGACAAAATTATTTATCTATGTTTAACGTTGAAAAATAATTTTAATAGCTCATTGTTGGCTTGTGAGATGATCATCATTAACTCACTTATGAGTCAGATTTCCCTCTTTCACACTATTACTACTAAAAATATTTTATAAGACTTCTATTCAGAGACAGAAGATTCCCAAAATTTGGGGGAGGGGTGGTTCTAATGATTTATGCCCATGAATTGAAAATATGTTAAGCCTGTCAACTAGTCCAACTGATGAAATAACATGATTGAGCCTGGGAGAAATGATTTAAAAACCACTCTGTTTAAAAGAGGAAAAGGTAGAAACTAGCAGAAGCAGGCAAACATTCAAACTTTAAAGAGTAAGTATAAACAACAGTCTAGAGAGTAAATTAACAGAGAAGCCTTCCACAGACTATTAAAAGTACAATGTACGTAGGCTAATTTTTCTGTATGGATAGCAATCACAAGTTTATCCAAACCCTTACAAATTTATTTCAAATAATCTCTGCAGCTGCTGCTTGCAATCTCAGGGTGAGTTCTTAATATTTAGATAAAAGAGCTGGCATATAAGGAAAGATCATTCAATATAAAAGAAAAGACGTTTAAGGTAGCAGTAACAGAGAGAGCCATTGGAATGGGCTTGGTCTTTCTCGGAAGGGATATGACCAAGGTACCCTCTTTGCCTGATATTCAGGAAATATTTTGTGGCTCCCAGTGGAGCAACAGACTGGCAGTTCAGTACTGCTGAAAGCTGCTGAAAGCTGAAATTACAGCAAAAGGACTGAAGCTCTCTCGATTCTCTAGAAGATAGTTGATTAGACAAAAATAATTATTCATAATTTCTTCAAAGGCTGATTGAATGAAAGTCTAAAGAATTGAAACATAAAGGATGCCATCATGCATTTCTCTGGGTAGCCCACCAAGATGCATATGTGAAAATTTCTTGAGTTTTAAAAACAGAGAGAGGTGGGGTCAACTGGCCAAATGATATTGCTAAGGGAGCAATGCTGTTTTACAGCTTAAAAAGGACTGAAATGGAATTACGTTTAGGGCCAGGAACTCCATGTTTTTCACACTGAGGAGGAGACTTCTAGTGTGTTTTCCTATTTAGATGGTGTTAAGATTATTACTTTTTTTTTTTTTTTTTTTTTAAAAAACAGTTCTTTTGATCCATCAATTTTACTGTTAGCGTACATAATATTTTTACCTTATCCTTCTGACTCGTAATGCTTAATTAAAAAAAAGGAACAAATCTCTCTTAACCAGCCTCAAAATAATGCTACTATTAAACAATATGTAGGCATCAGGGAGTTTCCACTCTGCCCTGCACATGCAAAACACTTTCTGTGGCATTAGCGCCATTTGGCATCTCGTTCATTAAAATGTTATCTGCATGATTTTATTACTAAACACATATCTGAAGTGCAGGGCCATACAACACGGCATTAAATCTGTTCCCAAATTGGGATCATCATTCTGCAACAACAACATTTAATTTACATTCCTTTTTAAACAGTTGCTTCTATAGAAATTAAAAGTTTTCATGGGTTTTGTCACATCTAATTAAAAAAAAAATCAGTAAAATTTGCCTGTAGTTTATCAATCAAGTAATCTAACTAAAAATACTGATTGAGAATTAAGACCACTAACACCTTTTCCTATAAATAAAGTATTTATAGGATATCAACTACATAAAACCAAAACATACAAAGATACACATGTTAAAAGGTAGGTGTTAATCTAGCTGGTCTTCTATACCCAATTTCCAGATTTAGTGTGATGAATATATTGTCATGTTTTGGATAAGAAAACAGTACTATTTGTGTCATAGTTCCACCCTGCACAAGAATGTAACACTGGTTTATGTTTATGGAATAGTTTGCTGCAATACAATTCCTTGACCTAATCTGATTCAAAGAAAGAAGGCCTTTAAATGGGGTAGATCCATAAAAGTTATCCTTTGCAGCTGTAAGTGTATGAAAAATACATGAAAGGTAAACAGATTTAACACTGTATAGTTTTTGGGTTTTTTTAAATAAAGGCATTTGGGAAAATTCCTAAGTAAAAAGAATATTAAATTTTTTAACTTATAAACCTTTTTGAACAAAATATTTATTTCATGCATGCTTCCGTACTACTATTATTTACATTTCATCTTCAACTTTACTATAGACTGGCACAAAGCTAATTCTTTCAATTAAATGAGTTATCCGGATAAGACAAATAATAAAATCACAATTTGGTCTGAGATGTTCATTAAAGATTTACTTCTTTATGTAACAGTGTTCATTCATTTTAAAGTGTGTCATTTTAAAACTGCATAGACACAGCAGAGGGCAGCAATTTATTCTAAAAATTTCAGTTTCACAAGAGCTAGTCATTTCAAAATATAATGAATTTAAAACCTATAATAAGCTAACACACAGAACATAATCGACAAGAGACTAGATTTACTACTTACTTGATGCTTCTACCAATTCTGGATGTAGAGAATAAGGTATTAAAGGATCTGGCAGATCTGCAAAGAAAGCTTTAAGAGCCCCTGCCACAGCATTTACTGTCACTTCCATAGATTCTAGGTTGATATTATGATCTGTGAGACACAATGAAACAGAAATTTATTAGTGTAAGCAAAACCAACAGCTATCACTGCACATACCTTATTTTAAAAAAGTATCTGTAATACAAAAAGGGATATACAACCAAACATTCTATTCAAAAAGTAACTGAATGAAAAGGTCCACCACCAGGTAAATATATGCCTGCAATCATGCTCTGATCCCAATGTGAGTAAATCCACTAATGTACCTATGCAGCTGAAGAACGAATAGATATTTTAGATAGATATTTAATAGATAGATATAGATATTCTGTATAGAAGATGTTGGCTTCAATGTGGCAGAGAAAAAAAAATCTAATTTACTCTTGCCACTGTCTATGATGAATTTTACTATATTGCATCAATCCAACTGTGGAAATCCAGGTCAGAGTGGAAGTTTCTCTACAAATGACTAAAAGACTGAGGCAGTATATTACAGGGTGATGTTCAGAGAGGAACAACAACAACAACAATACAGGACATCTTCCCTTGGAGATCCAGATTATAACCACAATATACTATTTGCATTCATGTACATTCTAACAAGATGAATAAAGACTCTACATTGTACTGGAAGTGGACTACCTAAATTTAACGTTTTAACAAGATTATTCAAAATACACTTCATCAATAACAGAATCCTCACTAGTCATACAGCTTACTTTTTAATTAGAACCTGAATGCCGAATACTAATATAAATATTAATATTTATTAAAAAATGCAACACTTAAGCTAGAAAGAAAGTAGAGGTATTTTGGGAAATTACAGTTGAGAAATGTCAGGTCAGAACATAAGAACTGCCATACCAGATCAGATGAGTGGTTCATCTAACCAACATCCTGTCTCAGAGTGACCAGTAACAGATAGGAGTGCTCTTGGATTCTTTGCTAACCCTAAGGGCTTGTCTACATGGGAACATAGGATAATTAATCCAAATTAATTAAAGATATCAATTTAAAGTGGATTAGTTAAACTGCATTAAACCCGTGTGGACAAACATTCAGAATTGAAGTGGGTTTAATTCACTTTATTTTAATTCACTTCAAGTCAGCGTTCCGCTTTAGGAGCAATAAAAGGGATATGTTAAAATACACTGTTCAAAGAAGAACTCAAGAACTAACGACATTCATTGGAACAATCTAAAAGGAATTAGAAAACAAAATACCTGAGCTCTTACGAATAATAATTAATTTATAACAACAGAATGCTGAAGAGTGACCAATACTGAACTCCAATTCCCTTCCAAAAATACTACTAAGAATAATTCTGGAGAAGAGACTTATTGCAGTATCAGGAAAATCAGTTACAATTACCTTGATCAAACTGCTTCTGAATGTTGTCTTGATCAGTTTTATTCCCACTAACACGGTAGAGGCCTTCAGTGCATAGCCCTGATTGGGGAAAGAAAAATCTTTAAACACAAAATTATATTTTACAGAGTAACAATGAAATGGACATACTATACATAATTATTCATTCGTACATAAAAGTAGAAATTAATGTGTTCTGCACATATATTCGTTCATATTAATTTTCTGGGTATTACGTTTACATAGGAATTACCATATTGTTTCAGTCTAGTCCAGTATCTTGTCTCTGACAAAGGCCACAATTAAGGCTACGTTTTAGTCACAAGTATTGTTAGTAAAAGTCATGGACAGGTCATGGGCAGTAAACAAAAATTCACAGCCCGTGACCTGTCCATGACTTTTACTATGCACCCATAACTAAAACCTGGGTGCTCTGGAGGGGGGCACTGTGGGTGCTCGGGGGAGGGGTCTGACCCAGGACCTCTGCTGGTGCTGGGGTTCGGGGGAGATTGAAGGGACTGGCAGGCCCCCTCCCACACCCAAACTCCTGCTGCTGTTGGGGGGAGGGAGTGTGGTGGCCAGAGACTGCTCCAGCAGCAGCCAGTGCCGCTGGCCCAAGGGCTGCCTGAGCAGCTTTGGCAGCCCCTGCACCAACTGCACCAGCAGATGTCACAGAGGTCACAGAATCTGTGATCTCTGTGACAGACTCACAGCCTTAGCCATAATACGTGCCTGCATTAGCCACATGTGGACGAATCTCTCTACCACCAAAGAGATAAGGATTAGACCTAATCATCAGATATTTACTTAAATCATGAAGTCCAAAGTTTAATATAATTTTTAAACGCACTGTCATTAACAACAACTTTGGATATTGATATCTATGTAAATATATAATCCTTTTCTGAATCCTACTAAATTCTTTGGATCAACAACTTCCTGTGGCAATTAGTTCCACAGTTTAATCACAGGCTGAGTGAAAAAATTACTGTATATATTCGTTCATAAGCCAAATTTTCTTTTAGTAAAAAAGGGAAGCACCAGAGAAGGCGGTCAGCTTATGAACAGGTATAGAGAGGGAGAGGTGGGACACAACCCCTCCTCCCAACAGAGGGAGCAAGGAGAGATAGCACAGCCAGCAGAAACAGAAGGGAAGAGGCGGGGCCAGAGTCTCTCCGCTTCTGGACACGCTGCTCTTCCCCCAGCCTCCAAAGCAGTTGCAGCTCCAGGGCTGGCAGACTGCAGCCGTGCCCTTCAGCCCTATCCCCAAGAGCAGGCTGTGGCCATGCCGCCCAGCCCAGCCCACTGGAACATGCTGCGGCCACGCCGCCCACTCTCAGCTACTTCCTACTTGAGTGCTTTTAGAATTCCTGAATGTACCAACTGGGCTTGGAGCCTGATTATATTTTAAATTACCATTTTGTTCAAGCACCTCTTTCTAAGAGTATATAATCTTTATCATGAAAAAGCATGTTCGGGCTAGGAATCTTCCCAACATTGTGGGTAGTGAATACTGATAAAAAAAAAGTCACTTGGCTTCTCAGCAACATCCTCATCTTCCTTAATTACTCCCTTTAAATCAGTGATGATCCAGCAGATGCACAGGTTTCCTACTTTTGATACATTTAAAAGAAACTCCTGCTTGTTTTTGCACCTTTAGCTATTTTCTCTTCAAACTCCACTTCAGCCTCTCTCATTTTCTTCACTCTTAATGCCTGCTGTAATTTATGCTACTGTTTATTGGCTTCGCTATGGTCAGATAAATACATTTTGAATAATTTCTGTTTGGCTAAAATAGCCTCTCGAACTTTGCCAGTTAGCCAGAATGGTTTCCTCCTTGCTTTCCTGGTTCTCTTTTTGTTTTACAGTATGCACATCTTCTTGACTATTACTGTTTTTCTTAGTAGCACCCAAGCCACATCCAAGGTTTTAACTTCCTTTACTTTTCAGTTTAGGGCCTTTGGGCTGCCCATCTCATTTTATTGAAATCTTTTTCTATAGTGTAGTGTCACTGTCACTTTTTCGTATGTTACCTGGTCTTCAGATACTGGACCTAATTAGATTATGGTCACTGTTATTTAGCGGGTCAGTTATGGTCACCTCTTGAATTAGCCTCTATATTGCTTAAGACTAAGACACGAATAACCTCTGCTCCTGTGTGATCTACAACTTGTCTCAAGAAGCAATCAATCACTTAAGCATTGAGAAATTGTTTCGCTGAAGACTGTTCCATTGTGCCATTTGACCAATTTGTATGTTATCGTTAGATTTCGCTGCCTCATTGATCTTTCAACATTATGCATTCAATTTCCTTTTCTTCATCTGGAGACGGCTAGTACTGCCCAACTAATATATTTATAAATTTTTCAGGTTGAGATTTGTAGTCATACAAGATTCAACTGTATGGCCACTCAGAATTTTTATCTTGCCAGAGTCTCTGAAATCCCTTGTATACAACCTTACTCTCCCAACCCTTCAGTCTAGTCTGTCTTTCCTGTGCAGGTATTATCATATCCCTTTGGCTTATATCATTCCACCACAGTTCTGTAATGCATGTTATATCTAGGTCCTCATCCACTGTAAGGCATTCCGATTTGCTTATTTTAGCATTTAATCTTCTTGAATTTGTATACAGACATTTACAGTTCTTATTCTGGATTAAGTACCTGTTTTTATTTAACACCTTAATCTAACACCTTGCTGAGTTTGCAGAATTTACCTATGTGTTCTTATTCTGTCTCTGCTCTAGTTCAGTAGTGATTTGCACCCTATCCTTTACTGGATACACAGATACCACTGTATTACCAGCTTTATCGGATGACTCTGACTTGTGTGCTGCTCAGCTGCTGTCAGCTTTCCCCATTTATAAGTTTAAACATTCCTCCAACATACCAAACTCTCCTGTGTTCTTTCCACCTTCTGAGTCTGAGGCGTCTCCTTATTGGAGACAGGCCTCTCTCAGCCTAGCTACATAGATAAAGCTACCCCAAACAAAGACCAAAGGCCTCAGCTCCTCCCACCCACTTGATTATTGATGATTAGTGTCCTAAAGCTGGCATTAAAAAAACTTAGTACAATACCTAACTCAAGAAGTCTAGGGGGATGTCTACAGTACAGATGCAAGAGTGGTACAGCTACAACACTGCTGCTGAAGCACTATAGACACTTCATACATTGAGGAAAGGAGTTTTTCCATCTGTGTAGTTAATCCACCTCTCTGAAAGTGTTAGCTAGACTGACAGAAGAATTCTTCTGACAACCTAGCTGTGTATACACTAAAAATCAGGAGTCCCCAACATGTGGCGCCTGCTGTGGCATTTATGTGCGCCTACTGGCTGCTGGAAAAGCAACCACCGAAATGCTGCTGAGAAGCGGCAATGTCAACAAGCACTGCCACCAAAATGCCACTGATTTTCGGCAGCATTTTGGCGGTGACGCCTCTTGATGATGTACTTCTCGGCGGCGGCACTTGTTGGCATTGCTGCTGCTCGGCAGCATTTCAGCAGCAGCTTGTCCAGGGGCCACACTCCTTGGCGGCTAGTTGTCAAGCGTCCGCCACACTGAAAAGGTTGGGGACCACTGCACTAAATCCATCTCAATACAGCATTCAGGGAGCAAAACTTTTTCACAAGCCTGAGCTGCATAAGCATATACCAGGACTAGTGATGGTTATACAGTTAGAAGAGTTGCTGTATGTGAGATCCTCCGTAAAAAAATAAAGTCAGTAAGATATTTATAGATCAGTAATGTAAAACTGAATCTTCTTAATATGATTAACATAGTTCTAGTTAGTTACTACTGACATCTCTAAATCTATTCTCTCTTCCATACCAAAATTAGATATTATCTGTAGACTGAAATCTTACACTGAACAGTGTAACTTGGCCTTTATTATAACCTAGTGGGAATCAGAGGTAGTGAGGAGCAGCCTATGCAGTAAAGAGCCTGAAGGCTTGGGGCAGGGAGTGGGGTGTGAGGAGTGGAAGAGGCAGGGGAGCTGAAGGCAGCCTTCCCTCTTCTTCCTCCCACACATCCCTTATTTCCCTTCCCTACTCCAGCCTGTCCCCTAGTTCCTCCCTCTTTCATTCCACTCCTATCACTCAGTCTACATCTGTTTCTGGCTCCCTCAACTCTGCAACTCCTAGCCTGCCCTTCCCCTCTAATCTGTTCTCCCCTGCTTCTATTCCACTCCCCCTCCAAGCATGCACCCCATCTGATTCCATCCTTCTCAGTCTGCACCTATACCAATTTATTGTCCCCCATTTCCGATCCTCAGGCCTCTGCATCTGAGTCATCTTGTTCCTCCTCCTCCACACTGCCTGAACACCAGCAAGGGGAGTGCTGAGAACACAGGAGAGTCTCTCCCTGTTCTCAGTTCTTGTCACTGGCACCACATCAATCCCCAGCTGTCAAGAGAAACAACTGAAAGAAGTTCATCTCAGCCCAGCGAGCCAATGTTTTGAGATTTTAGCTGTTTATAAATCTCTAAGGAACACGTGTTACAGTGATTTTCACAGATTTATAATTTGGACAAATCTGAGTAGATTTTTCACAGAGACAGCACGAAGCACATCTGATGTCAAGGTTCATAAGTTCTGACTTTCTAAAGTGCCGGGGGGGGAGGGGCTCGAACCCTGGCTCTGCCCCAGGCCCCGCCCCTACTCNCCCCCCAAGCCCCACGCCTTCCCCTGAGCCCAGTGTCCTCACTCCTCCCCGCTTCCTCCCAGCCTCCTGCACACCATCAAACAGCCGCCTGAAGTGGGCAGAAGGTACAGGGACGGAGGCGCTGATCCGCAGCGCAAGTGGGAAACATTGGGGGGTTATGGGGAGAGCTGACAAAAGTTTACAAAATGTATAAAAAAATGTAAATTTAAAAAATGTACAGAAAAATCTTAACTTTAAATGAACAAAAAAGTACTGTATTTTTTTACACCATTTTTTCCCCGTAGGTGCACCCACAGAGCCCTGGAGCACCCACAGAGTTAACGCCTATGTCAGGGCTAGTCCCACCAAATTTCAAGTTCCTACTTCAAAACATGGAGGACGTGATTTTTAAAAGCACCTAAGTGAGTCAGAAGCACAGCTACATTTGACTTTTGGTTTTGAAAATCTCACACAAAGACATTGAAGCTTTTCATTAAGAATTTAACATTGGCAAAACAACCTATTTTTCCCTAAACATCTTCCAAGAAATGGCTGTACAGTTTTCGTTGAAACTTTAAAAACAAAATTTGGCTCAAAGCAGCCACCTGGGATGGAAAATTTCAGAACAAACAATTAAAGTTTGGCAAAGCAAATAAAAACAGGACCTGATGAAAATTGTTAGGCATCTTGAAGTGAAAAAGGGAGTGACTAGGATGAGAAGTCTGGGGACTGAGACTTGGATGAGAAAACTGGAGGAAGACACTTGGACAAGGTGAGAAAGTGGGGCGGCAGAGACAGGATCCATAATGAAGAGGCTGGCCAAGGACTGAGGATGGAGAATGGGATTGATTATACAAGGAGATGGACTGGGATACAAAGCAGGGGTGGGATAGAGAGAACTGGCACAGCAGATTGCAAGAGACATGAACAAAGAAGCCTATGCCCAGTAGAGTGCACTGTTCCAGGAAATGGAATGGGACCCAGCATTCTTGAGTCACCCTCTTTGTCTACTGTCAGCAAATATTTGCAAAAAACACTGGCAAAGTGTATGTTTTCTGCCCTTCTAGTGGCTGGCCCAAAACTACAATACCCGCATGAGGAAATAAGGAAACAGATCAACAGAGCCAGACGTGTACCCAGAAGCCTCCTACTGCAAGACAAACCCAAGAAAGAAACCAACAGGACTCCACTGGCCATCACATACAGCCCCCAGCTAAAACCCCTCCAACGCATCATCAGGGATCTACAACCCATCCTGGACAATGATCCCACACTTTCACAGGTCTTGGGTGGCAGGCCAATCCTTGCCCACAGACAACCTGCCAACCTGAAACGTATTCTCTCCAGCAACTGCACACCGTACCATAGTAACTCTAGCTCAGGAACCAATCCATGCAACAAACCTCGATGCCAACTCTGCCCACATATCTACACCAGCGACACCATCACAGGACCTAACCAGATCAGCCATACCATCACTGGTTCATTCACCTGCACGTCCACCAATGTAATATACGCCATCATATGCCAGCAATGCCCCTCTGCTATGTACATCGGCCAAACTGGACAGTCACTACGGAAAAGGATAAATGGACACAAATCAGATATCAGGAATGGCAATATACAAAAACCTGTAGGAGAGCACTTCAACCTCCCTGGCCACACTGTAGCAGACCTTAAGGTGGCCATCCGGCAGCAAAAAAACTTCAGGACCAGACTTCAAAGAGAAACTGCTGAGCTTCAGTTCATCTGCAAATTTGACACCATCAGCTCAGGATTAAACAAAGACTGTGAATGGCTTGCCAACTACAAAACCAGTTTCTCCTCCCTTGGTTTTCACACCTCAACTGCTAGAACAGGGCCTCATCCTCCCTGATTGAACTAACCTCATTATCTCTAGCTTGCCTGCATATATATACCTGCCCCTGGAAATTTCCACTACATGCATCTGACGAAGTGGGTGTTCACCCACAAAAGCTCATGCTCCAAAACGTCTGTTAGTCTATAAGGTGCCACAGGATTCTTTGCTGCTTTTACAGATCCAGACTAACATGGCTACCCGTCTGATATTCTTAATCTAAGCTTTGGAATTTGAAGAAAGGGTGGGATTTACGAACTACTAAAATGAGGTACCATTCATCAGCTCAAAAAAACAGAACCAGACAACTTCAACATTAAAGTGATCTAAATGCACTAATGAAACAAATGTATACTGAACATTAAGAACTTTCAGTAGGCAGTAGTGTGATCATTTAAAGTTGAAACTTTTCAAAAGTAAAAAACAGGGAGCGCTTCATCTGATGTTGAATTAACAGTTCTATATCTGCAAATACTAAAACTTTTTACATTAACCAATCTCTAACAAGCCCTCTGGCCCTACAACAAGCATGGCTATTCATAGTCGTGTGTCCTACAGTGTGTTCACCCTGCCGACAACAGAATAAGATTTCTACCAATATGACATGACAATCAGCAACTCACTTTCCCTGCAGATGTCCTAGAGGAGGTGCCTATGCATTTATTTTATTAAAGAACGAGTAACTCAGATGTGAAGATTATTTAATCTGACTGTACCCAGGTGTTTGGCTGATTCGGGGGGGGCGGGAGGGGGGATACTATATCAGTATCTACAGTGAAAACAGACATTGATACCCATATTTAGATTTATGCTCACATGGTTTATATCTTCTTTACATAATTTCCATTGTGTTAGCTTTCAAGAGATATCTTAATTCGTAGATAGTTGAAATGTACAACATTATTGTATATTTCAAAACGTGACTTTCAAGATCTTGTATGATACATAAAAACTAATTTCTTACTTGTATTCTGTGATGCCCCACAACAGTACAAACTAGTGATATGTTTCTGTCCTCTGTAACGCATGTGATGTCCAATCAGGATACATGATTTTTCTTGCTAACCTCTGCCCCCTTCTGTATTTGTGCAGGCAGACTTCTCACTTTATTATTTCCAAACTCACACAAGTTAATCTGTGATGTCTTTCCTAACCTTGTCACTCAGCCCAGGACCCAAGTACGATGAGGTGGGCATTTATAAATATATGGTCACTCCATGACAAACAATTAACAGGTAAGAAATCTCTATCACATGAAGTTACTAGCAATACCCCTAAGCTATAGAGGGAAAGCTAAAGGACAGGCTGAGGTAAGGTGACAAAGTCAAAAGGGGACAAAGGAGTGAAAAATTGGTTCTCTCCCCTGTGAATGGTAGCTTAGGTCCAACAAGAGACTACAGCTCAAAGCACTTACTGTCTTTGCCATAGCTGAAAAGGATCAAATGGAGGCAAAAGTACTGGAGAAGGTGCATGGAGTACCAAACAGCGGTCTGATACAATTCGTCTACTGAGGTTTCTCCCTCTTCCTCCCAGGAGGTGGGAACTATCCCAGCAGAGTGAGCCTGGAGTTAGGGCTCTAATCCACCAAGTACTAATTTAGAGGCTCTGTTTCTCCTTCTTAAAATCTTCATATAAGAAAGGAATTGAATTGCCTAAATTCCTTGATGAAATCAAGATAAATCTTACAGACCCCACCACACATCTAAGGAATGTCACCAAATTTATGTGCGCGCTTTGGAAAATGAGCAGAGAAAGAAGTCTGCTTAAAGAAAAAATTGACACTATTTTGGGGGAAAATGAGACAGACAGGAGTAACCATTTTTCTCCATCAAAAACTTGGTAGGCTAAATCGCAATCAAGGACAGCAAGTTCACCCATCTGCAGACAAAGAGCTAGCCACCTAAATGTAACCTATCCAAGACAGAAGAGAGAGGCACTCCAAGTATTCAGAGGTATCTTAAAATAGGAATTTTCACACTAATTTGAGATTTTAGAGGGTCTGAAAACTTAAATGGGACGGGGATATCTTAGGTAAAATAAGTCACTGAGAAATCTACACATGGCCAGATGAGATCCATTATAAATCCTATCTACCTGACCCTGGAAGAAATAAAGGGCAGAGACCTGGACCTGGAAGAAGCTAACTGCCAGACTGTTACTAACACTGGATTAAATGAAACCTAAAATTAATAGCAGTATGGTTTTCTGTTGGAGAATTTGAGAAATTTGCATTAAGTGCCTGGCTCAAATCCTGTAGTAGGCAAACAAGGGCTGTTCTTCCAGTGGGATTGGAAAAGAATGATAAGGACTTTGCCATACTTGATTTATTTAGAAGGCTTTGTTTATGAGGTGGGCCATTAGCCTTTAAGTTGCAGGACTGTGACACAGAACAGCTTTATCAAGCAAGGTTGGGTCTTCTGGGAAATGGAAGATTGAGACCTTGAGACAACTAGAACACACCTGCAAATCACATTCTTGGCTAATGCAGAGCCCCTAGATCAGTAAGCCTATGCTGTTACTTGCCTTTTTGAGAAACTTCCAAATTAGACGTAGGAGTAAAGTAAAAAAATTCCCACACGTGCATGTGTACACAAACACAGAAAATACACTTGGCCCACATCTTGGGTTCTGCATACTGGCTATAGCACTGAGGTATCCAGTTGAAGATTAACTCAATGACCTTTCAACATTAGCTATTAACAACACTTCCTTGCACAGCAACTATTACCTTCCTTGGATGGATCTATATTCTGTCAAACCAGTCAGACTGGGTGTTCAAGAGGGCAGAGAATATGGAGCACTTTTAAAGAGACTCCAAGTGCTTCTCTGCCCATTAACAGAAGAGAGAGGACTCTCAATAGATCTCTACTCCTGGCTTCCCCAGTCTCCTCAATGGTTTGGTATGCTCTCCTTGACATCATAAGCCTGGGCTCTCTTTATAACCTTGGCCTACGTGTCTAGGAATAGCGCCAATCCTCCTCCTCCACAGCTCCCTTTTCCCCTGCACAAAGCCTTAGATACCAAGGGAGCAAAGGAATAATAAAGGCGGCCTTCTATTGGGTTTTTCCCATTTTGGAAAAAGCTGCATTTTTGTGTCAGATTTCTGAGGAATGAGCCCAGTAAGGCTGGATCTTGGGCTGGTATGGTCAGTACTTAACAGGAGACTTGCAGATAGAGAGATCTGGGTCAGCCCCTCCTAGAATAAAGGGGAAAACATGTCTCCATGACCTTAGATTCCAAGATGGAGAAAACAGTATAAAGCAGGGAGGTTTAAGTACTGGACTTCACAAAATAATTTTGAGAAATTAGAATATCTGAGCTTTGAAAATAGAAACTTCCCCCATGCCAAACTTCTGGGGCTCTGCTTGCTAAGATGAAAGACTCCTCAAAAAACAATAACCTCAAGATAATTATAGATCTGAGCCTTGATGTTGAGACTCTTCAGAGCTAGCAAACACCTAGTTAGATTTCTGCAATCTAGTTTGTGAAGCCAGGAACAGAGTACTCTGTCTAAATGGACCTCCATTAGCCTTCAGATGGCAGTTACAGATGTACAAGGGACATGCCCAGCTATGGCAATAGGCTTGCGCCCTAGGATGAATATCTGTCTGATCAGACCTTCATTCAGGCAATCATTGCCTCCAGTCAAAGACTAGAAATCCTGAAGTAAGGGGCCACTGTTGACTCCAAATTGGAGTGAGGCAGCCAGAGATCCTGAAACATTGAAACTGAGTTTGTAAACCTTGTGCTGATTCATAGGAAAAGAAAAGGCCTTGTCCAGAGTGGAGTAACCCATCTCTAACATTCTGATAGAGGGTTACACAGTGAAGACTTTTCGTTAGTTAGCCCTTGAAGGAATACTGAAAAGCTCAATCTCATTCTTGGTGATCTTTTGCTCAACTACAAAGACAGAAAGTCAATGCCAAATGAGACATTAGAGAGGCCCACATCTCTGGTAAAATTATCTGGGAATTCCCCAGTGAAAAGACTGGTTTTGAGAGAGGTAGACAAAACTGGATCTTTGGAGTAAGAGCCTACTTTCAGTTCAACCTTATGCTTCATCCCCAGAGAACTGGAGAGCCATACACAGGACCATTCCACCCCTCAGGGCAGACAAGTCCAAGGATAGGCCTGAGGAGGAAAGTCAGAAAGGAAGATGAGAGGGAGTCATTTAAGAAGCTTGTTACCTGAGGAGGAAGACCTAACCCCCACAGACTGGAAAGGAAAGAAGCAGAGTATGGTTGGTTTACCTAGGCAATGGTCCCGGGATGCAACATCAGGGGGAGAGGGGTGAAACAATGGGTAGGGAACTCCACTGGGTAGGAATAGGGAAAAGGATCTCTGAGGGTAGGTCCTCTTCCCTGAAAATAGTTGTCCCTTTCTTCCAGTCAAGTGTGAGGAGGAGAAGGCAGGAAATATTACAGGAGAACCCAAATTTGATCCTGCTCCATGTCACACAAGTGGCACCCTGCAAAGGCCCGAGAGATCTGTAACAGTAGGGAATGCATTAAACGGATGAAATTTTGAACAACAAAAGAGGGAATTGCTTGTACTTCCTACTTGGAATCCCCTCCTTTCCTGTTTTTTCCATCTTCAAGACCGAGGCGGGTCTAAACAACCCTCAGCCTGTGGGAGAGCCTGTCAATTACTTTTTCTTTGAGAAATTAAGCACAGTGAGGGGAAAAAAGATGATCTCCCTGTTTCTACAGCAGCATAGGAGATTTCTGCAATTGTAGCTGTCAAGATGGACAATTATACTAACAGTTTTTGACAAGCTATATTATCTAAAGCAGTGGTTCTCAACCTATTTACCATTGTGGGCCACATATGCAGCTCACCTTACGTTACGTAGGTCGCATCCAGGGGTGAAAGTAAGTTAGACCACTTAGTGGAGGGGGGAGGACGACTCTGGCCCCTAGAAGGGGCAGGGCTCTGGGCGGAAGGGGTAGCTGTGAGTGGGAGGGATGGA
Organism: Chelonoidis abingdonii; assembly: GCF_003597395.2. Classification (NCBI taxonomy): domain Eukaryota; kingdom Metazoa; phylum Chordata; order Testudines; family Testudinidae; genus Chelonoidis; species Chelonoidis abingdonii. The sequence continues at coordinate 103,975,500 of NC_133772.1, read as the reverse complement.
AGCATCCCCCAACCTGCCGTTTCAGGCCACCTCGCCCGCGCCACCCGGGGCTCCGGTGTTGATTTAAGGGTGCAGGGCTCCGGACACCATTGCTAGCAGCAGCAGCATCTGGAGCCCTGGGCCCTTTTAAAACATTGGCCCCAGGGCAACTGCTCCCTTCCCCCTCCACCCCTCGCGGCGCACAATGGGACAGGAACATTAAAGCGCTGCAGCGTCCTTTGCCGCAGCAGCTCTTTAATGTTGCTGTACCCCCCCGCTGACCGGGGGGGGGAAGAGCGTGGTGCAGGAACGTTAAAGTGCTGCCACAGCAAAGGACCGTCCTTAAAAGCATTGCCACGGCGCTTTAAGATCGCTGCCCATTCCCCCTCCCCCATCCGCGGCCCTACCGGTACGGACCCTACCGTCAGGGCTGCCGACAGGGGAGGCAAAAGGGACAGGGATATTAAAGCACTGCTGCAGCAGCATTTTAATGAGGGCTGGGTGTGACCAGTGTGGGTTCTTACTGGTACAGAGTACCGTCCCGTACCAGCTCACTTTCACCCTTGGCCACATCCACACACTATATATACACACTACCTGTAAAGCCCTGAGGATATCACATGGGCTCAGCTGTGCACTGATTGGGCGGGTTGAGAACCACTGATTTAGAGTCACCCTATTTCTATGAGAAATAGAACAAGGTAGGTATAGCAAGTGAGAAAATGAAGATATGAAAAATTATGCTCAAGTGAGAGTTTCATCACTTTGAACCCTAGCTGTTAGCTATACTGCACATTGTAGGTGGGGTTGGTAGCACTGCATAGTATTAAACCTTACCTGATACTTCTCATTATACACCCCTATATTCAGCTGCTTATAACTTTACCAAACTTTAAACATTTGGGCTGAAATTTTCTATGCCAGGTGTCTGCCCTAGGCTGAGTTTTTTGGAAAATTTCAGTCAAAGCAGTTCAGCTGCTTCCAAGAGAGAGGCTAGGGAAAAAACATATTTTGCCTATGTTAACTCTTGGTAACCTTTACTTTGAACAATTCTAGCATCCCCATGCTTTGGAGCAGGGACTTCAAATTTGGCAGGAAAGCGTCCTTTGTATCACAGATATGTTTTTTGCCAGCCTTGTGAAAAGCCACTTAAATTGAGCTAAGTTATAAGCGGGGGGGAGGAGAAATGCAGTTTGCATGTGCTCAGTAGATACTTATTAGTATTAACAGCTAAAATCTCTCAAGATTCTGTCCACACTGGGTATGCTCCAGCTCACAGCTCAGCAGGGCCTTCCTGCAATTGCTGCTCTGGGCTGCTATAGGCTCTGTCAGGTCTAGGCTCCAGAAAGCAGAGAACCTGTGGGCTTGTCGACACTGAAAATGCTACAGTGCACAGCTGCACTACTGCAGCTGTGCCTCTATAATGATCCACTGATGACACTATATATACACCAAAAAGTGGGCTTCTCCCATCAGCACTGGTAATCCAGTTCCCTAAGCGGCAGTAGCTAGGTTGATGGGAGAATTCTCTGGTCAACCTAGCACAGTCTACACCAGGAGTTAGGTCGGTTTAACTGCATCATTCAGGGCTGTAGATTTTTCACATCCGGAGCAACATAGTCATACCGACCTAATTTCTTAGTGTTGACCAGGCATATCTTTCTGTGCTCTCAAAGTGTTGATATCAGGATATTAGAGAAATGAGGTGGGCAAGGTGATCTCTTTTACTGGACCAACTTCTGTTGCTAAGAGAAGACCTCTGTGTAGCTCAAACACTTATCTCTCTCACCAACTTCAATTTGTCCAATAAAAGATATCTTACCCACCTTGTGTCTCTAATATTGCATACACTGTTTAAGTGTGCATCCCTCTGCAACTCCTTACTCTGATTTTTAGAAAACAGCAGGTGGGGAAAAAAACTATAATGTACATGCATTGAACACAAGTTTCAAGTAATGTCCCATCAGTGAAGTCGGTATTTTTAGTTTGGGACATTACAGTTCATTTTCATGGTATAGACTGTGATGTCACAAACACGATAATTTTCCATTACTAAATGAGTCAATAGGAGTAGAGAGCAACAAGGTGGGTGAGGTCCTCTGTTTATTAGACCAACTTATGCTGGTGGAGAAGACAGGCTTTCAAGCTTCAAAGAACTTTAGTTGGTGTTGGGGCATTTGATGCGCTAGATGAGGTACACCACATGTTGTGATAAGTATGTGTGGGATCCATACATTTTGAAAAGTGTGTTGTGTGGCACATTGATCATTGTAGCAGTAGAGATACGTCTTCAGGTTTTACATCTGTTATTCTGGCAGGGTCTGGTGCCGTTCTGAGTTAGTGTGTCCTGGTCTGCGGGGAGCTTACCAAGGTTAAGGGTTATCTGAAGTCCAAAAGTCAGGGAGGGTAGGAAAGATTTCTTCCTTCAGGATGTAGTCTCCATCAAGTATGGGTTGTAATTTTTGATGATACCCCATATAGATTCCAATGTGGAGTGGGAGGTGACAACCAGGATGTGCAGTCTGGTTTGTTTTTTTTTGGGTGGGAGGCGGGTTCTCCTGAGGTATTTGGGTGGCCTATTCCATGATGTGATCTACTTCTCTTGTGGAGTGTTCTTGTTTGGTAAAGGTGGCTTTAAGTGTGAAGGTGTATATCTGGACTTTCCTCTCAGAGCATATTCCATGGTATCTGAGTGCCTACTCAGATTTCTAGGTGTGTTTGGGCTGGCTACTATATCTGTGGAAGTAAGTGTGGTGATCCATGGATTTCTGTCTATAATTGTCCGTAGGATTCCATTGTTGAAACAGATTGTGGTGTCCAGGAAGTTGATGCTGGTGTGCGACTGTTTTAGAGTTTGATGGATGGGTTGTGGCTGCTGAGGCTGTGGTGGAAATCTATGAGGGAGTTTAGGTCATCTGTCCAGAGAATGAAAATATCATTGATGTATTTCAATTATATTACTGATTTTGTGGTACATTTGTCCAGAAATTTTTCCGGAAGGTGCCCATGAAGAAACTGGCATATTGTGGGGGGCATCCTAGTAACCATGATTGTTCCCATGGTTTGGATAAAGTGTTTGTTGTTAAATGTGAAGCTGTTATGTGTGAGGATGAAATGGATGAGTTCGGTGATGTTGAGGTGGATTTCTAAGCGTTGTCCATTCTCTTCAAAATATTTGAAGCAGGTAGCTATGCTGTCATTGTGAGGCATGCTGATGTATAGGGAAGTGACATCCACGATGGCAAGGATGGTTGTTCTGAAAGGTATGTTAATGTTGTGGAGTTTCTGGAGAAAGTTGGCTGTGTCATGGAGGAACTGGCCCTATGTGTAGTGAGTGACTTGAGGATAATTTCTACAAAATCTGATATTCCTTTAGTAAGAGTGATGTAGCCAGATATGATGCATCTGCCTGTGTTCTTTTTTTTAATCTTGGGAAGCATGTAGAAGTCCCTTGGGCAGGTTCATGGGGGATGAGGTTATAGAGTTTCTCTTGCAGTTGTTTGGAAGACGTATGTGAAGATATATTTAAATTCCTGTGTTAAGTGTGTGTGTGGGGTCTTCTGAGTTCTATAAAGTACACTGTGTCACTGAATTGTCGCTCGGTCTCATCGATGTACTCATCACAGTTGAGGAATACAATGGCACCCCCTCTGTCTGCTGGTCTGATTGCTACCATAGCTGAATGTCAGGGACTGAATAACTACCTTCTCAGCCACAATGCTCAGGTGGATGTAATGTTTGTTAAGGATTTCACAGTCAATATTTTTTCTAATGCAATTGATGTAGTGATTCATCGTGTGGTCTTGTCCACTGGGGGATGTCCAGTCAGATGATTCCTTTTGCTTATGATTGTCCAGGATGTGGTAGTTCTGAGTGGTATCATCTTTGTTGTGAAAGAATTCTCTGAGGCAGAGTCAGTGAAAGAATTACTTTTGTTCACCACATTAGTATGATACCAGTTTTTGCAGTGGTGCAGAAGTTCAGTCCCTTGTCATGGTTACTCTAGAGCAGTAGTTCTCAAACTGTAGGGTGCGCATCCCCCACCAGAAGGGAGTGGGGGAATGTTTGGGAGGGATGGGGCCAGCCCCCCCAGTCGGCCCCCAGTCCTGTTCCACCTCCAGGCCCAGCTCCACTATCACTTCCTCTCCATCCCAGACCAGCTGCTACCCCAGCTGTAGCTCTACTCCACCCCCAGCTCAGCTCTGCCCTCATTCTCTCTCCATTCCAAGATTAACTCTGCCTCTATACCCAGCTCCTCCCCTAATCCCCAGTTCTGCCCTCAGCTCTGCCTTCTGCCCAGGTTCCACTGCTGAGGAAGCCTTAGCTATGCAGTAATGAAGGGGAAGTGCAGACAGATTCCGTTACTGGGAAAAGGGAGGCATGACTGAAAAAGTTTGAGCACCACTGCTCTGGAGGTGTTGTGCTGCTGGGGTTGTGGCCAGCACCCAGGAAAGAATTCCCTGTAGTAACTCAGATCCCACCCTAAGATCCCATTACAGACCACTGGGCTTTTTTTAATTTTTGCTTTATTTTACTCCTATGATTTTTCCCCCCCCCTTTCCTGGGATGCCGCATTTGGTTTTCAGCTGGCAATGGCTGAATATACAAAATAACTGACAGTGGTACTGTCAAGTTCTGGTGTGCAGGAATGTTGAATTCCAGGGTATCAGGATGTCACCATGTTTTTTTGACAGTTGTTTTGGGGTTCCTGTATGATTTCCAGTAAGTTTCATTATTATTTTTTCTTCCAGTGTGTGGGATTATGTAATTGATTGACCTGGTCCCTTCTGGAGGGGTTCCTCAGTTTTTCCAAAGCACGTCCGCAGAGCTGTTCAGCATATGTGGAGTTTTATACGACATATGTGGTGGTCAGAAGGTTGTAAAAGGTGAGTCCTCTGGAGATGATATTTTGTTTCTTGCCTTTGCCCAGGAAGTAGCTCAGGAACTTTGCACTGTTAAGTTTGGTTTCCTCCTTGTTGTTGTGGAGTTTCCTTTCAATAGGAGCAGGCAGATTAATCAAGGTCTCCAAGACAAAAAAAATCAAAAAAACAAGGAAGAAGAACTGGTTTTGAGATTAAGTGAAAAGAATTGGTTGATTGTACAGCAAATACCTGGCCTTCAATGTAATGGAGGCTCAGGCCTTTGGAAAAACAGGTAACAAAAGGAACCCAGTAAATTTTTTTAATAGTGGCCTGCAAGAGATATATTGCCTTTGGGCACACTAGAAAAACCCATCCACTTGCATGTTCTTTTATTTTTTCTCATTATTAATTTAAGGAGGAAATCCAATAGCTGTCTAAAGTATTTGTCCTATATAAGACACAACAACTGGACTCTCAGCAGGTCTGAATAATGAAAAGGACCTTGATGAATTAAGTATCTCATGAGCAAAAGTAGCTATTAGCCTGATGTAGATAAGAGAACCATGGTCTGCGAGGCCAAAAATGGAAAGTTAGAAGCAAAAGCCATAATCCCTATAACTTCCAAGCTACTTTTACCAACAAACAGAAGGCAACAAGTCAAGCACTCCTCAACTAGAAGGGAAAAAAAAAAAAAGGAGAGTGTCCATCTTCCAAGACTCCACAATGAAACTTCTGTATAGGTAATTTGTAAAGAAGGTTATCTTTTAGAATGAACTATTTGGGGCTAGAAGCACAAGAATATCTTAGCTCATTTTCCTTTACTTCTGTGAAGAGATCTCTCAGCCTCACATGGGCTGCTTCCTCTAGATGCAAGTGGTCCAAAATGGAGGTCCAGATGTTACAGACATTGACAGGATTTCTGAGTTTCTGGATTTGTTTGTTTCTAGTGCCTCCTTTCCTACTGAGGAGAACAATGGTGGTTTGGCTGTTGTTTTCTATAAGCAGAACTTCAAACAGCATTCTTGGAAGGATGATTTTATTGCACTTTCCAAATGGCCTCATCGTCAAAAGGCTTATACTGAAACAAGAATCTTCAAGATCACTTCGGACTAAGGGAGGACTTGCTACGTGTTGAGTTGCTCCTGATTAACTTTTCTTGATTAACTCCACGTGCAGACATATATTCCTGAATAATAATGTCAGATAATTAAGCAGAATAAATCAGTGTGTGGACTAAGTGTTTTCCCATCTGAGCATCTCACAGAGAAATAGAGAAAACTAAATACTGCACAAGGGGTATTTAGCCCTCAATCAACACTGGGAGGAGATTAGACACAAAGCACAGCCCTGAATAAAACAAAATAGGAGTCTTACAACGGAGGAATGAGAAAGGTGAAAGATTAAGTCTCAAATCTGAGGCTTACTTGTCTTGTTCTTTGAAACAACTGGTAAGAAAACTGGCGCTGAAAGCAAAGTAAGTCTGAATGTATATAATTACATAATCTTGAACTATTTTGAAATTTTCTCCTTCTATTTCTGCCATCAAAATTACCACTTCAGAGCACTCCACATGATTTCTGTACAATGTGGCAATGTCTGCCACAGAAGAGAAAATAAAATTGCCAGACCTTGACATACCAGGAAAGCAAGTGTTCCTTACATATTAGGAAAGGACCTGGAAGAAATGCTAAGAACCACTATACTAAGTCACTGGAAAAATCAATAGCAGTTTGGAACTCTACCGAAAGCTTCATGTAATGCTGGTGCCAATCATCAAGAGTAAAATCTTGCTTGAGGGATGAGGGAAGGCTATGTTAAAATAGAAACTGGCAAAATCCAATAGGTCTACTCTTTAAAAACTTAAGGTACTACACTGCTCTGAAAACAGATTTAATTTTGCTTCATCTGTCATAAAACAGAAGCTTTAGTAAATAGAGTAAATGCTTGTTTTACAGCATGTTTTAAATATCAGTATATTTGCAGAAGCTCCGGTTCTTTCTTCTTACATTAATTATTCACTGAATATACAACCTTATGGAGGCAGTATAAATGGAAAGGGGGATGGTGAGGCTATTTTCAGGGTGGGTAAAAAATCAATCTTTTTTTTTTTAAATCTGATTTTATTTTAATCTGATTTTTTTGATAAAATGCTTTTTGGGGGGGGGGAACCTATCTAAAGATAGTTTTAATTAAGATACATTATAGCTCAAAGATATCTCATCATGGAATAGGGATTATAAATTCTAATTCTATAGTATGAGACAACATATTTATGTAATGTTTAAGAAAAGTTTCCTAAATGAGTTCCAATAGTTCATGGATTAGAGACCCAGTCTTAGAGGTTCCAGGGGCTTCAGTATAGATTTAGATTTATCTTTCTATCTACCCAATGGGACTTAGTGCTCAGTCTGGAAGATACCATCAGATACTTAGTTTTGCAGTTCTCAAACTGTCGATGTGTGTCTCCAGAGATAACATGCTTGTTAACAGCAAAAATGTTTTAAATAAATAAATAAATATATAGAGGTAAGAAATAACAGACCTCAACCCTACTGTCCCTCTTCAAATTTGTGTACACTGAGTCAATTCCTTACCGCTCTTCGAAAGTGCAAAGTTTCAAAAAGTTCAATGAATAAAAGGTTGTTAGGGGCAGAATAAATCTGGAGATAAATGTGAGAAGGAAGGGATAGGCAGTAGAAACAAAAGTGAAACTGTTTGAGCAGCATATTCCAGAAGTCTTGAGGTTTTTCTGAGTTTAGCCTTCATTGATTTGAGATCTACCATACCATTCTCTCAATAGCAAGTATAACCTATAATGGCAGCAGGCAATAAAAGAGACCCAGTTTGGGAATATTTTAATGAAGTTCCTCTATCTGTGGGTAAGACAGGCATGCGTGGAAAATGCAAACAGTGCAACAAAGAAATGGAAGGCCTGAATGAAACAACATCACGAGAAGTATTCTGTCTCAGGAGGAAGCGGTGTTGGAGATGATGAAAGGAACATGTCTGAACATGCAGGATCTTCAGGTTGGTAAACTTTTTTATTTCATACTTCTTTCTTAAGGATTGCCTGTCTTCCTTCTGGATTACTCTTGAATTCTCATGTTTGAGCAAAAAAATATAGTTGTTTCTCTATGATACTATCATTTTAGATGCAGTTGTGATAAAAAATAAATAGCTGATCTTCCTTTTATAATTTCACCTTTAACGTAGTACTTGTGTCTCAGTGAATCCAGTGAGTAATACTAAATGAGTAGTATGGTAATAATAATTAAGTAACTGCATTGACTTATTTTCTTTAGGAGAATCCATCCTCAACATACAGGATTCTGAAGACTAATCCACCTTCAAGATCACCATCATCTTCTATAGTTTCAGAATTATCTGCCAATGATAGTGTTTCAGTCACATCACGTGTGTCACATAGCCACAGTATATCACCTGTAGCAAAAGTAAAAAAAACCCTCCATCATCCAGAAACAACCATAGATAAATTTGTGATAAGAACTAGCAAATTACAAAAGAGGTAATTGATTAAAAAATTGCCCGGTTTGTTTATGCAACAAACTCTCCTTTCCACATGATTGAGAACCCACGCTTCATTAACATGGTTCAGTCATTAAGACCAGGATACAGTCCACGCAACAGAGCAGATGTTGCAGGCAAATTGCTGGATAAAGTGTATGAAAGAGAAACTGGGCAGCGTGCAAAAGGTCTAGAGGGTAAAATTGCTAATCTGAATCTTGATGGGGGGAGCAATGTCCGCAATGATCCTGTCGTATTTGGTTGTGTGACAACAGAAGAAGGGAATGTTTTCATCACAGAAACAATTGATACATCAGGAAATGCACAACATACAGCACAATACTTACAAGTAGCAGCTGTTAAAGCTGTAACTGTGAAAAAAATTCAGATGTCTAGTACGCAGCTTGGTCACAGACAATGCTGCAAATGTATCCAAGATGAAAATAAATTCTTTAGAAGAGTCCCAAGCTAGTAACATACAGTTGCAGTGCTCATTTGATGCACCTCCTAGCCAAAAGACTTCAGTGTTCCAGAAATAAAAGCTAATGTTGTTGAAATTGCAAAATACTTCCTTGACAACCACTTTGCAGCAGCTGCTCTGAAAAAACCAAGCTAACGTTCCCACAAGATTTGCAGTGGAACTCAGTAGTGGACTGTTTTGAGCACTACATCAAGAACTGGCCTAATCTGAGAGAGTTTGTGAACAAAATGGTGAAAAAATAGATTGCACTGTCATAGCCAAAGTTCTCAACATTGGGCTTAAGAGAAATGTTGAACACTTGCTGAGTACCCTGAGAAACCCATTTCTGTGGCCTTGAACAAAATGCAGGGAAAGCTGTTTATTGCTGACTGTTGAAATTTGGAAGGAACTGAGTAAGATCATACAAAGAGATATATGCAATGACGAGTTAAATTACAAGCATTAAAAAACAAATGGGACAAGCACTATCTCCAGCTCATTTTCTTGCAAATATTCTCAATACTCGGTACCACAGTGAAACCTTAGCTGCTGAAGAAGTGAAGTTGGCTATGACATGGATATCCAGCAATCATCCCTCCATAATGCCAACTATAATAAACTCTAGAGCTAAGGGTGAACCATTCAAGAAATACATGTTTGCTGATGACGTTTTAAAGAAAGTCACTCCAGTGAACTGGTGGAAGTCACTTAAGTATTTGGATTCAGAGACTGTTGAAGTGATAATCTCATTTTTAACAGCAGTAGCTTCTTCCGCTGGCGTAGAAAAAATATTTTCTTCCTTTGGACTAATTCATTCCAAATGGAGAAAAAAGTTTAGGACCTGAAAAAGCAGGAAAGCTTGTTTTTCTCTTCCAGATTATGAACAAACAGGAAAATGAAGGTGAAGATGACTGAGTTAGCTGCAGAAGCCAATATTTTAAGTATCTCATGTTGACCTGGCTGACAGTCGATTTAATTTGTTTTTTTAAATATTTCATTTAATTATTTTAGTTAAAAACAATTAACAAAAACAAACCTGATTTTAAAAGACTTGAACGTTTAACTAAATTCAAAAATTCATATGCTTGTTTTGTTAAAATATTATATGTTTGCTGTTGAAGAAAAAAAAATCCAGAATACTTAATATTGTTTTAGTTAAATAAAACAATTTAAATGTCTGTCTGGTGATATTCTCCTCCTAATACAGCATGACAAGAAAATCCTCCAAATATTAATTATTAATCTGTTGAATTGGAGATAGTTCACCTCCCAATGACTTCATAAATACCTGCTTCAATTACCTTTGGTAAATGAAATAACCTATATCAGAAAATGAATGATTGCTGTAAAATTAATCTGAAAAGTTTTCAAAATAAATCACTTTAAAAATTTATAGTGTGTACCTTCTAAAAATGAAACCTACATCTATCTCTGAGTTGTGAAGAATATGTATTAAGGTTATAACAATCAACAAGAAGGCACTTTTATGTCAAAATCTATGATTAAATCGAGTCTTCCTGACTAGTGATTTAAATCAAATCCACCCTGGCTATTTTCAATCTCCCTTCAGCCATTTCAAAAGCTCAGTGAAAAACTAGGACTCCTCAACACTGATATTAAATATGTTCTGTACTTGGAAGTCTGAACCTAAAGAGACAAAGGAGGAAAACAGAATTAAACAAGAACAACATATAATAGCTGACAAATATCTGTTAGTGGTATGCTGAACAGTGGGGGTTGGGGAAGGAAGAGATCATAGGTATGCTCCCACACCTCTGAAAATGAAAGAAAGGCAGTTTTCCTACTAATGCCAATTAAATTCACATATGGCCAAATGCCTTTTAGTATCTTAGCCTTCAGTTGAATGTATTTATATTATTCTAGTTCAATTACATAACTGCAACATGAAAGCCGTGCAGCATGGGACCACTGAGACTGCCTCATAGGTAGCTATGCCCATAACTCCAAAACCTGTTACAGCCATCAAACCCAACAATTGTATAACACCAGCTGAATCAGACAAATCTTTTCCTTCCTCAACTATGAGACAAATGATACAGCCTTGTGATTAAAGGCACTGGACTATTACTCAGAAAATTCTGGGTTAATTTTCCACGTCCACTGCAGATTTCCTGTGACCTTCAACACGTCAATCTCTCTGCACCTCAGTTCCCAATCTGTAAAATGGGGTAATCATACTTTTCTCCCACTCTTTGTCTTGTCTATATAAACAATAAGTTTCTTGGTCCAGAGATTACATCTAGTGTGACAATGCTAGTTAGGGCTGCTAGGCACTGCTGTCATAGAAAGAATATACAATATTGTCATGATCCACACAGGAAGAGTGGTGCATCCTGAAACATCTGGGGCAGGAAGTCTTTCAGTCGGGGGGTGGCACGCAGGACTCTTAAGCAATGCGCAAGGTACCATGAAGAAAAATCACCTACTTTGTGACACATTTGGAGCGGTACATTGAAAATTCTGGATCAGTCTCAAATAAAATTTAAAATAAAGATTTTTAACTGAATACACAAAGGAGTATAATCCAAATAGTACTTGTTTTTATTGTGTTATATCAAGTTTAATATGCTTTTCCTAAATTGTTCAATATTCCACCTACTTTTGTGACAATATAAAATTGCATTGCAGAATTTATATGGGGGAAAAATCTAACCAATTCTTGTAATTCTGTATTAGGAATGAAGTCCCACGCCTGAGAAAGCTCCCACTGATTCAGAACACAGCACCCTGCCTGCTCAGAAACAACAGATTGCCAGGAATACATTACTTCAACTTGCTATTTTTTGCACTGACTCCCCAGTGACACAGACTAGTTCAAGGCTATTGTCAAGATTTTCAGAGTCCTCTGAGACAGAATGCTTCTCTGTCCACGACAACCTCCCATGACAGCTACACTGGAACAATGAAACTGTTGATCAATATGGCAAATTTATGACTGCAAGAAACAGAACTTTCATGGGAGCCAAACAAAGACAATGGAACTCACTGCCAGATGAAATAAGAATGACCAGCATTAGCAGAATTCAGAGCTAAATGCAAAACTCACTTAATCCAAGCTTTCCTGCAATAGTACCCTCAACTTTTGGCAACAGTAAATGTTACGAAAAGGAATCCATTTTTATGTAAAAGCTTCCTTTAAGTAGGAAGGTCTACTAATCCTTCCAGTTAATCTTCAGTCTACATGCCGATTTGAGGAGAGAACCAGACCTGTCAACCACTGGCAGTAAAGAAGAGGTCCTTTTCCTGGAGAGGCCACTAGTTTGAAAACTTTCACATCTAAGAAAACTGTAATTATAACTAGAAGTCAACGTGAACATTTGTAACAGCGAACTCTAGTAGAGAAACTATGAAATTGCAGTTCTCCAATGAAGATGTTAAGAATCTTCTCCTCCACTTTGACAGCTACCATTTCTTATAATACAACGTTTTAGCCCAGGATAAATTAGATCTGATGAGATTCTCAGATAAATACAGATAAGGGAAAGACAAAGGAAGGTTAATAAGTAAAGAATAATTTTAGCACACTGCATAGTCAGTGTGAGAGATAAAAATGTTGAAAACTATACATACAATTTACATCTGTTTCCACCTTACAGAATAGTACACTAGACTATACTTTTCTGCTAAATGCAGCTTCAGTTAAGCTAACATGCCCACTTTCCAGAACTTCGAGAGAGTGGGATGTCCTTGAATTTTTAGCGTATGTAGAGAAAAATGCAGGACCCTAACATGCCAAGTCCCTTCCTTACCTCAGTAGAAGTGTGGCAATTCTCCAAAAAGGGTCATATTTTTGGAGTTTAATATACCCACCCTACACACACCCACATCATATAGGATTTGAAAGTTTATTTTAGTATGTTTAGATGAGAACTGATGTTGAGCTGCCAAGTAGTGCCATAAGTCTGTAGATGAGGTAAAACAATGGTACCCAAAATTAAAAAATGTCTTTTTTTTTTTGCACAGTTCCAGAAAAACTGCAACATGACTACCGACTATAGTTATTAGAGATTACATTAATCTCAACACCTTAATGTGGTATTTATAGGTCAAAGCTACCAAATGACAATGTATTAAGAGATTTTAGTGATTTTGAATGGTCAAGGGTTTCCCTCCCTGCCCCCCCGAAATGATTAAACTCTTTAGCATGTGTCAAAAATAGCAAATAACCTTTTGCAACATACTAACATGAAATATTTTCACATTGCATATTATTAATTGTTGAAGTATTTCACAAGTGATAACAGTTTTCTATATTTTCAGCTGAACACTGCTGCCCATATCAGTCTCAAGCTAAAGGTTATGCACCAAGAGTATGTGTTCTCATGGCTTGCACAGCGGGTAGATATAATGTATGTGAAATCCTAACATAATGCTTTTCTGTTTGCAAGCTTTTGTTCATAAACGCAGCCTCTAGGCTTCTTAGGGCAGGTCTACACTATGGCAGGGATCAACACTCTGAGATCGATCCACTGGCCATTGATTTAGCAGGTCTAGTAAGGACCCACCAAGTTGACTGAAGGTCAGTCTCCAGTTGACCCCTGTACTCTACCCCCGACGAGAAGAGTAAGGGAAGTCGACAAGAGATTTTCTCCAGTCAACCCCCTGTGGTGTAGACTCTGCAATAACTCGACCTAAGGTACACTGATTCCAGTTATGTTATTCACGTAGCTGGAGTTGCACAGTATAGGTCGACTTACCGTAGTAGTGCAGACGTAGCCTTAGCAGAAGGTTTTAATTTGTAATAGTCTGTGCATGCACTACTAGCTTTTGAAGTACTCTAGAGACTAGCCTTTTAATTCTGTGTCACTGATACACAGGTCAGTATTAGTGTTATGCATGACAATATACAGCTTCATAGTATGAATATGCAAAAGCTATTCGTAATAGAGAAAGAAGTGGCCCAACAAAAAGTAGTGAAGACAAAGTTCACAAACAAGACCTCACCTCTGAACTGAAGAGGGATGTAAAGCATGTCACAGCTCCTACAAACCATGTCATTAATAATCTGACAAACCCACTGATCCTCAATCACATCTAGAGGTGAATATCAGCATATCTACCAGACTGCATATGACATCAGATATACAAGAGACTTGACTGACAATAGCAGATGTTGGTGAAGAACAAATGGAGAGATTGGTGAGCACTACATTTGATTCTGATGAGACATCTAGCTTCTTCAGCTCAGTCAAGAAAACTAGCATCAAAACATTTGCTGACATGGCCAAGAAGACCACATTTGAAGTCTGGCAAGGGAAGAAGAATCACAGTAGCTATCAGTCCAGAAATTGTGACGCAGAGCCCGGTCCTTAGCAAGACAAAGATGTTTCAATGGGAACTGTTCTTATGCACATAGTCCTGTTGTGTGATTATGTCAAACAAAACTGAATTAGGGCATCAACTAGGAGCTCAAGCTGAAAGAATCCATGAGCTAAAAACCTACAAGAAAAAAATCCACAATGTACATCAGCGATGCCATGGCCATCATACCAATAATGGTTGGAGACAAACTCCACATTTCCGATGAATTGACTGCTGAGCATTTGATGCGGGTCCTAAAAGGATTTGACAAAGCTAATTCTGTAATCAAGTCTTTGAAAGATACGACAGTAGTATCTCTGAAAAAATGCAGAAAGACAGCACAAGACAGGATATAAGGTCAGCTGCAAGAAATACCAAGTGATTGGTGGATGCTCTGTGCCTCCATGGACACCCTGTAGCATTCAACAAGCAGTCACCTGCAAAACTCCCCGGTTAATATAGGATTCAAAATTAACTTCTCAGATAATTGTAAGTGCTCTCACAAAATTAGATGTCCAATTTATCATTTGACAGCTAAAAGACCTATGAATATGCAAGAGTTTATTTAGATAATATTGCATATTATCTATCTGTAGACTTTCTAAAAGTCAATTTATTCTTCCAAAATGTGTGTTGATAAAAGTTATTTTAACTTAGAACATTTTATTCCCATTTTTAAGAGAATATTTTTGATTTGGGCAATGGATTCACCACCAATGAACATATTCATCTGCCATACTCTGGTAACATTTGCAAGCCATTATCAAATAGACTACTGTATACAGTGCCTTCTCTCTCTCTCTTTTTGGGGGGAGTAGGGGAAGGTCAAACACCAGCTCTTGCCTTCAGGCAGGGAAGTCATAAAAGAAAAAAAAAAAGTGTTAGAGACAGACAATTCATTTTCTTAATTCTCTGATCGTACAAAAGGTCAATGCCTGATCAGTTCATCTAATGTATGGACATCATATCAATGCCACATACGACAACTGGAACTTCTCCATGGCAATGACTATTAGTATTATCACCTGTAGGAGCTCTCTTGGAAACGTTACAATAGCACATACTAAACAGCATTTGTATTACTGATAAAAATATCCAGTTATATTTTACTAGCAATAGATATACTTTGTCCCCCTACGACCATTGAGATCATTGGGATGCTACAGGGGGTAAGAATGCTGGCCAACATGAATCAGTAACATCTTAGTATGATACTTTCACTGATGTAACAAAAATACAAAACAGATTAAGAATGTGTGTTATGCTGTATTAGAGAGTGTGCATGTATATACTGTTTTCAAATATTTTTCACTATTAGAGAATCCTCAGAAGAGTTAAACTGGACTACACAATCAAATTATTTTTCTTTCAATGTACTGCACGAACAGTAGTTTCTACATTAAAAATATTAATTATCATAAGAGAACCTCTAAAAAGCATTATTATGTCAATTTAAAAAGAAAATTTAAGTTGGCAGAAAGGATTTTATTGAACAAATTGCACTCACATTAAATCAATAAATTTTTTTCACCACTTGAAAAATGTGGATTGAGTTTTTTTTTATATATGATTATGGAAAATATATTAGTGACAATCATGGTGTCATTGTGTTAAAGTTCTAAATAATTCTACTGACATTAAAAATTAAGCTAGCCGCTTATTTAAAGAGCTGTAGTGGCTACATTTAAAAATTGTGTGTATAAATACCCATAAAACCAATATTTTAAGCATATGGTCTAAACATATTCAATCTTCCCGAAGTGTATTTTTACCTTACAGTAAACAAAATCTTAAAATTGCACAAATATGTACTTGTATGTCAAAGTAAAATTATAAAATCAATTTCGCAACTAAAGAAAAGACACACATCCCTCACTGAAGAAAAGGGTAAAAATCTTTCTTCCACCAATATGTCTATCCTACCTGTATCTTCAATAAATTCCACACATTTTTCAACAAACAGTGGTATGGGCTTCTCAGGTGTAACCAGATCCTGTAGGGGCATCCCAAAGTAATTACTTTCCCAGTTTCTACGGGTTGGAGGATTGAATGCCTTAGTTTTCTTTTTCTGCTACAACAAAACATACCACAGTTATTCCAAAAATATCGTTATTAAGCAGTGTAATAAAATGAACATTCACAACACAAACCCTCAGTTAAGATCACATCTACAGTACGTGAGTTTTCCTTAATGGCAAAACGTAAGTAAAAATCTATTTAAAATAGTATGCTTTAAGTAAAAAGCAGTCTGACATAATGGAAATGATTGTTCATATCTGCACCAGAAAGCATACAGGATGATAAAAACAAAAACACATACACACGAGCAACAAATATGCAGCCTCAGGAATATAATAGACTATTTATCTAGAGTTGCAATGACGCTTTTTCTTCTGTATTTAAACTAATTAACATAACACCATTCAAAGTGAAATTATAATGATGGTACTTTCACAACAAATCTACAGAAGCGAGTTATGATTCTGTATACACAAAAACAGATGTAAAAGATTCACATTGACAACAAAAGAGGTAAGGATATTTCTGCATCTTCTGAGAACCAAGTTGCTTCAGTATGTTTTATATTAAGGATACTACATTCTGCACACTAGTTATTTTACTTACACACACACACAAAACACCACACACAGAGAATATCCCACAACAAACATAAAATAAAAGTACAGTGTAGTATCAGCTTGGCATCTAGGACGCATTCATTGAGGCTTATTATTAAAAGTTTTGCCATTAGATTTTGTCTTAAAAAACGTTTGCACTAGGTGAAAACTAAAGAGAAAATAGTAAAAGACTTGGACATGAAATTCAACTATTAGCATGTGCAGGAGCTTTCTATAATGAAATTCACGTTTCAGCTACTAAACAACTGAGGAAAATAATCCTATCAAACACTTTATCTGTCAAAAATGTAGTACTACTGGACTGTTTGCAGCTACAGATCCACTTATTTTTCACATTTCACTTGTATAATCAGCACCTAAATGTGGAAATTAAACTAGCAACCAGAAATAAATTATATTTCATTTACAAGGCATATACATACAAAAATGTCAACCTGAACGAAGATCAGAGTCAAGTATGTGTCAACAAAAAGATGCAATCATCAGTCAACACTTAGAAAATAGTACAAGAGTAGTGAGTTGGAGGCCATCTAAAAACTACAAAAGCAAGCTTTTAAATGTTAAGCAACTTTTCAATAAAATGTTGTTCAAACTACTGACCATAATTACAGTTCTGCTGATATGTCCAAAAGATTACCACCTGAAATTTAGAGTACAGCATATAATCCAAGATTTTATATTAGGAAAAAACTCTTTACTAAATCATCATCTTGCAAGACACAAGGACCTATTAGGATATTTAAAGACAGAATTTCTTTAGAAGTTATTTCTTCTGAAATTTCACAGTTTCTTCAATCTCATGTTTACAGGAGGATATTTTCCTTGGTGTGAAAGTAATTAAAAACGTATCTGTTGCACAGGATAAAACACGGCAGCATCCTCCCCAATAATGGAAAAAAACAGACTAATAGAAACGTCTACCTTCTAAACTGGGTTGCAAATAACAGATTATTAAAAGTAACTGCTTCCCCCCAAAGCTGAGTATTTGTAAGTTATTACCCCTTTGCCTACTGCAGGGCTTCTCCTTCTGACAAGACTGGATTAGACCAATGTACACAAGAATAATACCCTCCCTACCTCACAAGTGTTGTGAGGGATAAGATTCTTTAACGGTGGAGAAGCACTCACACACTACAGTGAGGATGGATAAATGTGTTAAGTTCTTCTCTTGGTGTTTTCCTGAGGAGGCAAGGAGAAGAAATGAAGCGGTGCTGGTGCATCTTACCATTACAGCAATTTGAGCAGGACAGGTGAGGAAATTGACGCAAAGCCGTGCCAGCACACGAGTGCCATATTCTGTGCACAGCCACTCCAGAGGCCTGTTGGCAGTGGGATAGGGCAAGAGAAAAAGCTAAGAAGGATAAAAAAAAAAAAAGTTTTTCTCAGGGGCAGTTCTCACCCTCATCAACTCCTTTCCCCAGAGATCCCTGTAAGTACATGCTTCACCTACAGTTCAGGCATAAGGGACTTGGGATGTTTGGCTTTGAGAGGATTTAGCAGTGTGATCCTGATCCTGAAGCTCCTGCAGGAGAAAGACCATGCTGCATTCACATGAAAGCTGACCCACTGCCAATAAGATTAAAAGCTGCAGGCACAGCAGTGTGTACCCCAACACTGAAATGTCCTTGTTTTTGAGTACTTGACTTTGTAACTGTAATATTCTCTTAAGGTATTTTTAAGGCAATTTCCTAATTTTTAAAAAAAAGTCTATTGGGGGAAAAAAAAAAAAAAAAAAAAACACACCTCACAGGAATAATATGTGGAACCATTATGACTACCAGACAGCTCATTAGACGAGTTGGAACCGTAAGAGCCAGAGCACAGATCACGCAAACTACCTGAGTTAACTGAGTAACTGATAGCCGTTACCCTCTACGCAGAATAGAAACCATAAAGGGAAAAGACATTTTGCCAGTGCATTTCACAGCTATCTGGAAGATAGAGGACTACTGAGACTCCAAGACCCTGGATTAAATTCAAAGTTCTGGAGGAGAACGTTTTCTAGAAGTTAGACACACTTCTGCACTTCCCCTTTATGAACACTCCCTGCCTTCATCTGCCCTATTTCCCCTGACAGACTCCTGCCCCACCCCCTCCACCTTCCAAGCTCTTATCCACATAACACTACTCCTGTCCCTTCCCCGCTCCTATCCACATGCACATATCTCCTGCCCTCTTACCACCTGTTTTTAGCCTGTCCCTGTCTATTCCAGCTTGTCCCTGCCCTCCCGCTGCATTCATCAAGCAAGTTAAACTATTTCCTCCTCTACCGCATGGTGCCTGGGTAAAAAAAATTTTTCCCCAGGCAGGAGGTGGAAGAGAGGGGCATTCAGTACACAGGAAAGTTTTCCTGCTCCCCGTTTTTGTGTTCAGCGGTACACAGCCAGCCCTTGGTAGCCAGGAGGAGCTATTGCAAGAAAAATCCTCAGTTTTGCCAACCCCCAAAAGTTCTAAAATCATGAGTCAAACCGCAAAATAATCACGACTGGCCCCAAAACCAAATTTTTAATACACCAAAAAGTACAAGATAATTTTTTCATTTCTGAACTCCCCCTGGCCACCCTCAATACGTGTGTGGCAAACCAGTGTGGCCAGCTCTCTCAATTTGTAGAGAAAGGTGATTTTGGCCCCTGTTGCAGGAGCTCTTGCTGGCTGCCTGATGATGTGGATCTTCCTACTTCTTTCCAAATCTCAAATTTTTAATGATTTCTGTGCTGTCCCCAGCATCATATCTATCTGTCCTCCAGCCTATCAATGTATGCACCTCCCAGGCTTGCATCTTCCTCTTGCTCATCAATGTACCTTTGCTCCTCCTGAGGTTCTTCACCCTTGGGGGGTCCAGCTCCATTAATTTTTCCTCTCTCTCTCTCTCTCACACACACACACACGAAAGGGGGAGGGGAAGTTGAAGTAGTAGAGAAAAGCAAATCCATTTTTCACATATTCACAAATGTAAGGTTTTGGACTTGGGGAGACAAAAGTCCCCCAAATACGTTTGCAGAAGACAAAAAACTGGTGGCAATATTAAAAGGTCCCCCGCACCAAGTAGATTCATGGGTAGGAGTACAATGACACACACATACTGTTTGTGACTTATGATATGGAATAGATAAATGGTAAGATTAAGAGTTATATTTTAATAATTTATAATTATGAATAGTGAATGAATTTAGATAAGGTAAACACGTAAGTCAAGGCCTTACTAGCATGAGTGTGGTTTTGCCAACTCTCCTCCTCTCATACAGATTTGCTTAACATTATGTTATTATTGACAGGACAAAAGTATCATGTTGTGCTGGAAGTTCTGAGGCAAAAATACACAAACCTATAATGACAAGAAGCCTCCTTTTCATTGGAAAATCCAGGGGAAGGATGACACTGAAACATGATGACATGGAAATTAAACAGCAAAAGTTGTGTAAATTGAAGCTTGTGCATGTATGACCTAAAACGCTTGCTTAATGTGCTTGAAATTGATTGGAGGAAGGTTAACAAATATGTAATGAGGAAATGTATAAAAACACTGAAGTAAACAAGGCCCAAATTGGAGAAACAGCAGACCAGAAACTGAACGAAGAGAGAGATCAGAAGAGGTGACCACCATCAGAGTATAGGAAAACTTCCAGGTGCCCTGAAACGTGGTAAATTGGGACTCATACCCATATATGTTCAGACAGTACAAGTGACAATTCTGTCTGAAATTGTATAAATAAAAGCAGAAATTCATTAAGCCTAAATTGGCTGGACTCAGTTTCCCCATGTTAAATCCCAACAGGGTCCATTTAATATTTATTTTCAAAAAAGGGCAAAATCTTCAGCCACATTTATAGAAACATTTAATGATAATGCTATTATGTTTTAATCATGATTGAAGAAAGGGAAATTTAAGTGAATTACAAACCATACATTTTAAACAAGTATTAGAATGTAAATGTTTTCCTGAAACATATGCCCAAAAGAGAGATCTGCCCATCTGCTTACTATAATTTTAACTTCAACATCACTTACAGCAGTTTTACATAGATTTTGTTGAGTGGTAGGAGTCAGACATGCATGAATATCCTCCTGTAGCAGCCTGGTTTAAAAATATGGTCATCCGCAACTCATTGGCAGCCGAACAAAAAACCTCTCTTTCAATCTTTTAGCCTTTGGACAATTCTTATATATGCTTGAGAACATAAGAATGGCCGAACTGGGTCAAATCAAAGGTCCATCCAGCCCAGTATCCTGTCTACCGATAGCGGCCAATGCCAGGTGCCCCAGAGGGAGTGAACCTAACAGGTAACGATCAAGTGACCTCTCTCCTGTCGTTCACCACCACCCTCGGACAAACAGAGGGTAGGGACACCATTACTTCCCCATCCTGGCTAATAGCCATTAATGGACTTAACCTCCATAAATTTATCCAGTTCTCTTTTAAACCCTCTTATAGTCCTAGCCTTCACAATCTCCTCAGGCAAGGAGTTCCACAAGCTGACTGTCCGCTGTGTGAAGAAGTTCTTTTTGTTTTAAACCTGCTGCCTATTAATTTCATTTGGTGGCCTCTAGTTCTTATATTATGGGAACAAGTAAATAACTTAGTGGAGGGCAATGAAAATGATTAAGGGACTGAGGCACATGACTTATGAAGAGAGGATGAGGGAACTGCGCTTATTTAGTTTGCAGAAAAGAAGAGTGAGGTGGGGATTTGATAGCAGCCTTCAACTACCTGAAGGGGGGTTGCAAAGAGGATGGAGCTAGGCTGTTTTCAGTGGTGGCAGATGACAGAACAAGGAGCAATGATTTCAAGTAGCAGTGGGGAAGGTCTAAGTTGGATATTAGGGGATTTTAATAAGGGCAATAAGATATTCTCCGTCTTGATTCTCTATCCCCTTTTTAATGATTCCTAACATCCTGTTTGCTTTTTTGACTGGCCACTGCACCACTGCGTGGAACGTCTTCAGAGAACTATCCACGATGACTCCAAGATCTCTTTCCTGAGTAGTTGTGGCTAAATTGCCCCATCATATTGGTATGTATAGTTGGGGTTATTTTTTCCCAATGTGCATTAGTTTACATTTATCCACATGAAAATTCACTTGCCATTTGTTGCCCAATCACTTCGTTTTCTGAGATCTTTTTAAGTTCTTCACAGTCTGCTTTGGTCTTAACTATCTTGAGCAGTTTAGTATCATCTGTGAGAACTTTGCCCACCGCACTGTTTACCCCTTTCTTCCAGATCATTTATGAAATAAGTTGAATAGGATTGGTCCTAGGACTGATCCTTGGGGAATACCACTAGTTACCCCTCTCCATTCTGAACATTACCATTTATCTCCTACCCTTTGTCCCTGTCTTTTAACCAGTTGCTCATCTATGAAAGGATCTTCCTCTTATCCCATAACAACTTATTTATGTTAAGAGCTTTGGTGAGGGACCTTGGTGAGCTTTCTGGAAATCTAAGTACAACTATGGTCCTTGGATCCCCCTTGTCCACATGTTTGTTGAAACTCTAATAGATTAGTAAGACATGATTTCCCTTTACAGAAACCGTGTTGACTTTTGCCCAACAATTTATGTTCTTTCTATGTACATGACCTGAACATTTTATTCTTTACGATTGTTCAACTAATTTGCCGGGTACTGATGTTAGACTTACCAGTCTGTAATTGCCAGGATCACCTCTAGAACCCTTTTAAAATATTGGTGTTATATTAGCTATCTTCCAGTCAATGGGTACAGAAGCTTGATTTAAAGGACAGGTTACAAACCATAGTTTAGTAGTTGCGCATTTCACATTTGAGTTTTTCAAAACTCTTGGATGAAATGCCATCTGTCCCGGTTAGGCAAGACCTGACTATGCAAATTCGCACTTACAGAAAAAGACTGGAAAAGGGCAAATATAGTGCCCATCTATAAAAAGGGAATATAAACAACCCAAGAAACTACAGACCAGTTAGTTTGAAACTTCTGTGCCAGGGAAGATAATGGAGCAAGTAATTAAGGAAATCATCTGCAAACACTTCGAAGGTGTGTGACAGATCCCAAACCAGTAGGGTACAGAAGTCTGGTAGAGGGCAAAATATACTGGTCACTGGATGAGTAGTTTTCTGTTCCCTGAGTGACCAGAGCGGGGGCTGAACTAAAGTAATCAGGAACCTGCTAGAACCAATTAAGGCAGACACGCTGATCAGAAACACCTGTAGCCAATCAAGGCAGGCTGATCAGGGCATCTGGTTTAAAACAGAGCTCACTCCAATCAGGTGAGGGGGAGCCAGAGGAGAGGAAAGCGCGTGTGAGGAGCTGGGAGCAAGAAGGCGCAAGGAGCTGAGAGTGAGAGGGTGTCTGCTGGAGGACTAAGGAATACAAGCATTATCAGAGCACCAGGAGGAAGGTCCTGTGGTGAGGATAAAGAAGGTGTTGGAGGAGGTCATGGGGAAGTAACCCAGGGAGGTGTAGCTGTCATGCAACTGTTACAGGAGGCTCTATAGACAGCTGCAATCCACAGGGCCCTGGGCTGGAACCGCAGGGAGTAGAGGGTGTGCCCGAGTTCCCCCCAAACCTCCCAACTCCTGATCAGACACAGGAGAAGTTGACCCAGACTGTGGGGAAGATCACTGAGGTGAGCAAATCTGCCACAAAAAGCGCAGGACCCACCAAGGTAGAGGAGGAACTTTGTCACAGTGGTAAGGTGATAGGGAATAGCCAGCATGGATTTGTAAAGGACAAATCATGTCAAACAAATCTGATAAGCTTTCTCTGATAGGATAAAAAGTCTTATGGATAAGGGAAAGCGGTGGATGTGTATACCTAGACTTTAGTAAGGCATTTGATACAGTCTTGCATGATATCCTTATCGATAACTAGGCAAATACAATTTAGATGGGCTACAATAAGTGGGTGTATAACTGGCTGGATAAGCGTACTCAGAGAAGTAGTTATAATGGTTCCTAATCCTGCTGGAAAGGTATAACAGAACTGGGGTTCCGCAGGGTCTGTTTTGGGACGGCTCTGTTCAATATCTTCATCAATGACTTTAGATACATTGACATAGAAAGTAACACTTAAGTTTGCAGAGGATACCAAACGGGGAGGGATTGCAACTGCTTTGGAGGACAGGGTCATAATTCAAAATGATCTGGACAAATGAAGAAATGTTCTGAGGTAAACAGGATGAAGTTTAACAAAGACAAATGCAAAGTGCTCCACTTAGGAAGGAAAATCAGTTTCACACATACAGAATGGAAGAGACTGTCAAGGAAGGACGTACGGCAGAAAGGGATCTAGGGGTTATAGTGGACCACAAGCTAAATATGAGTCAACAGTGTGATGCTGTTGCAAAAAAAAGCAAAAATGATTCTGGGATGCATTAACACGTGTGCTGTGAGTAAGACACGACAAGTCATTCTTCCGCTCTACTCTGCACTGTTAGGCCTCAAACTGGAGTACTGTGTCCAGTTCTGGCACCACATTTCAAGAAAGATGTGGAGAAACTGGAGAGGGTCCAGAGAAGAGCAACAAGAATGATTAAAGGTCTTGAGAACATGACCTATGAAGGCAGGCTGAAAGAATTGGGTGTGTTTAGTTTGGAAAAAAGAAGACAGAGGGGACATGATAGCAGGGTGTCATCAGGAGGAGGGAGAAAACTTGTTCACCTTAGCCTCTAAGAATAGAACAAGAAACAATGACTTGAAACTGCAGCAAAGGGAGGTTTAGGTTGGACATTAGGAAAAAGTTCCTAACTGTCAGGGTGGTTAAACACTGGAATAAATTGCCTAGGGAGGTTGTGGAATCTCCATCTCTGGAGATATTTAAGAACAGGTTAGATAAATGTCTATCAGGGATGGTCTAGACAGTATATGGGTCCTGCCATGAGAGCAAGGGACTGGACTCGATGCCCTCTTGAGGTCCCTTCCAGTCCTAGAATCTATGAATAAGCCAGAAATATGATTTTCGAGTTGAGGAAATATTTGCGTAACATACGGGTATACGTTTCCAACTTATGCAAAATTCGAGTTATGCAACGCTTTCTGAAACGGAACGACTGTGTAAGTCGGGAGGCTTCTGTAGTGGAAAATTCTGCCTTCAGATACATAATTACTTTGATTCATAGCAGACAGAAGATTAAAAAAACCTAAAAACAACCCCTTTCCACAACCTTCTATGCAAAGAGTCCTCTGCAGTGGTATACAAGAGACCCAGATTAAATACCAAGTCTTTCACTCCCTTAGCCAGAAAAGGAGAGTGTTGTTTCAATAGGTACTATTTAAACTGAGTAGTCAGAAGATTCTAAAGGCATCTTACCTGGAATTTCTAACTAACTATAGAATGGTAGGTGTTTGTGACACCAACAGAGAAAGAGAGGACATCAGTCCATGCATAGTTTTTTTGTGTTTGTTAGTTAGTTTAACATTCATTTTCTTTACATACTTACAGCAAGCAAGCAGGAAGTTTCCAAAAAGTTTTATGAACACACTGGCCACAAATTTATCTGAAACATAACAGAACATTCCACAAAGTATGTCTAGTAATTTCTATTACAAAAATAACATTGTACCATAGGTCATAGATGAAATAGTCACTTGCTGAGAAAGGTAGCCAACTGTCCTGTACACCTCCTACAGCTGAACAATTGAGACTGATTAACAAATTTAAGAAGCCTGTATATACACCCTTCTAACCGTAAATATATAACAGCAGTCCTTTCGTGGTTGAAGGGGAAGAAAGTTTAAAAGCCTCTAAACAAAAACGCAACAACAGTTTTATATTTATTATATTTAAAAATACTGTGCACAATATTTTAAAAAATTCTAAAAATGTTATTTGTCAAATAAATGTGGAAGTTCCAGCATGGCATTGGGGAGCACAGGACACTGGCTGCACAGAGGTGGGAGATGACTGTTCAGTCCCCCATCCACCTCCCCGGACACAGACTCAGGGGTGAGACTGCACCCAACCCTCACAGCACAAGGACCAGGTCTGCCCGAGAAACACCCCAGGACCCTGTCCCTCCATTCCAGGTGCACCAGCTGTGGGCAGGCAGACTCAGCAAGGTAGGATCCAAGTGTGTAGGGGCTTACTGTGGGGGGATCCAGGTGTGGACTGAGAGGGTTTGTGTGATCCAGTCTAGGTGCGGGCAGTTCAGTGGGGGACCCAGGTGCAGCGGACATCTGGCTGCACAGGTGCTTGTTGGGGGGGTTATGGGTGCAACAGTAATGGGACTCTGCAAAGGGGTGGTCCAGGTGAAGGTGATTAGGGATCAGCAGGGGGGTCAGTGTGAGGGGGCTGGAGCTCAGCTCAGGGCCCTGAGTGTGGGAACTCAGTAGTGGATCCAGATACTGGTGGAGTGGGGCTCACTGGAGTGGGGATCCAGGCGTAGCTGGTTGGGGCTCACTGGGGTGGGGATCCAGGTATGGGCGGCTCATTGTGGTGGTCCAGGTCCAGGGGGAATCGGGCTCATCAGGGGGGGCTCTGAGTGCAGGGGGGTGAGGCTCAGTGGGAGGGAATGGGTATGAGGGGATCTGGATACACAGGATTAGGGAGATGGAGGACCAACTCCCTGTACAAGGATCCCTCCTCCTGCAGCTGAGGAGCCACGGGTGCAAGAAGTGGGGGGAGGGTGGGCAGAGAGTTTGCAAAGATTCCTCCCTAGCCTAGCAAGAACTAGCAGGCGAGTGTTCCCCAGACCCACCCCCCACCTCACAGTGATTTTACCTCTCTGCTGGCTGTCCTGGTCACCCAAAACATACAGCTGGGGAGGGCTGCATGACTGCTCTTGTGGCTTCCCTTTGCTTCCCTTTTCTGCAGGGAAGCAAAGAAATCTGCAGGGGACAAATTCTGCACATGTGCAGTGATGCAGAATCCCTCCAGGATTAACAACATCTAAGAGATGTAGGAAAAGAAGAAAGCACTATGCTCTTCCAAACTGAACTTCCACTCTGCCAGAGAATCCTCTTACACTTAGATCAGTGGCTCTCAAACTTTTGTATTGGTAACCCCTTTCACACAGCAACCCCCCTAATAAATTCAAAACTTTTTTATATTTAGCCCTATTATAAAAGCTAGAGGTGAAGTGGGGTTTGGGGTCGAGACTGACAGCTCACGACCATCCACATAATAACCTCATGACCCCTACCCTCGGTTTGAGAACCCCTGACTCGATGATCCTGCTGGAGGTATATATGTCAGTTTCAGAGCAACTTTGTGCCAGTAATGCAGTACAGCAAAGGACATTTTCAACTCGACACAGCAAGATTGTTTGCACCCAAAGTAATAGGCACCCCTCAATTAGGTTTATTACTGAACTTTGTTAAAAAGCATAACTTCAAAGTGAGTATTTTTGTAACTACACCACTTTGTCGAAGATATTTCATGAATATGAAGGCTTTGTTCATGTTAGTTTGGGAGTCTCAAGAAATTGGCAGTGACTTCATATTGAATACTGTATTTCAGAAAGTACTGTATATACTCAATCATAAGCTGGTTCATTTATAAGTCAACCTCCGAAGATCAATAAGTAAAAAAGGAAATTTTTTATAACCCATCGATAAGCCAAGTCTACAATTCAGGGGTCAGCAAACTCTGGCTCCCGGACCATCAGGATAAGCCGCTGGTGGACCAAGATGGTTGTTTACCTCAAGCTTCCGCAGGCATGGAAGTAAACTTAAGTAAACAAAGTGTCCCAGCGCACCAGCTGCTTACCCTGACGCGTCGGGACAGCAACTAGCTGGGAATTTTTTTTGGGGGGGGGGGGAAGGGGAGGAAGCTGGGTGTCAGGGGAGTAACCTGTGACCACCCCTCACATGACCCCACCTCTAGCCCGGGACCCTCACACTCTCCTCATCCCTTCCCACCTTATCTGGGGAGGGTCAGGGGAAAATGTCTCTGACCTGGCTGGAGCTGCTCTGGCGAGCTGGGCAGTGCGGCCACAGCCTGCTCCAGCGGACCAGACCGAGTGATGTGACCACAGCATGTTCCAGCGGGCTGGGTCAGGTGGCAGACCCGCAGTATGCTCCAGTGGTGTGGCCACAGCCTGCTCGGGGGGTTGGGGCCAAGCAGCAGGGCTACAGCCTGCCAGCCCTGGAGCTGAAGCTGCTTTGGAGACTGTGGGAAAGCAGCGTGACCAGAAGTGGAGAGACTCTGGCCCCGTCTCTTCCCTTCTGGCTATACTGCCTCTCCTTGCCCACTCTGTTGGGGGGGGGAGGAGGGGCTGTGTCCCATCTCTCCCTCTCTTTACCCATTCATAAGCCGAACCCCTTCTCTGGTGCTTCCCTTTTTACTAAAAAACTTCAGCTTATGAACGAGTATATACGGTAGTCCATTTATAAAATGCGGATTTTAATTTTTCATTAAAAAATTTTTTAAATGCCATTCAAGAACAGCAAATATAACCTTAAATTAATGGGAAGTTCCGAGATACAACATCCAAAAGCTCTACACATTATATAGTGACCAAAACAACAACTAATTGACCAAATATGTTTCTGATATCATATTAAGTGAAAACCAGGAGTACACTGACCAAAGCATTCTTGTGGGACTAACGTGTAGCACAACTACCTTAGACACCGTAAGTTAAAATTATAGAAGGCATAAACGTACCACAAAATTTAATTCTTTCTATATAATTAGATATTTTAAACAAAGAGGAAACCCTACCAGAGAACAAAAATTAAAAAAGGGATCCGGAAAACAGAAACCCTTCATGTGGTTGCATATGTGAAACAATCACGCCATTGAAGTATACTAGTAAGAGCAATTTAAAAAAAACAAATAAAAAGTTGCAATATCTGTACATAAATCTACTTAGCCTTGTGGGCAGAGTAACTGTGTATGTTTCTGAACATACCAAATAAATATTAAAATTTAAGTGCAGTTCTATGTAGAATATATCTAAAAATAATATTGTAAAATTGTGTATTTAGAGTCCCAGTTTCCATGCAAAATGTATATAATTTACAAGTAAAAATAATTTTTTTCCTAAATGCTAACTCTGATAACTCTACCTGGGATTCAAAATTCTAGATGGCTTTCCCCCCCTTTTCTTCTATCATCACTAAAAATAAAGGATCTGAGACCAAATGATGTGTCCCAGCTGCCTCCCATGTGTTTGTGAAGGTGAACCTGTCTAGAACTTTGTAAACAACTGATGCATAAAGGAGAAAACAAAACAAAACAAAACGCTCATTCCCTCATATTAAACTGGCTGTGCAGTGCTAACAAGATTAAAATATGTAAAAACTAGCACAAAAGAAAACAAATACAACTCTGAATATACATAAAGAACAGATCTATTCATAAATAAAGTGCCACTTTTTAACCACAGAAATGAATGTTAATACTTTATAAGTTAGTTTAAAGAACAGTTTAAAAAAGGGAAGGGGGAGGGGGAAACTTAGCTTAACGAAACTCATCTATACACCATTTAACAAAATGGACTGAACTAACTTACCTTCTTATCTTCTTTTACTTTGTGAGTTTTCTTCTTCATTTTTTTGTCATCTAACTCTTGATCTGAAGTGATAGCAGGGTTATCAATGCCACCTTTCCAGGTTTCAACTGGAGACAGAAGTGGATCTTCTTCACTTCCACGATGTCTTCCTTTTCTTTTTGTTTTCGATGTGGTAAAAGGCTCATCATCACTTGCATCTGAATGTGTTCTCCTGTAGTAAGATTTTGCTTTGCTAAATAGTGTCTTGGATTTATATTTGTATTTTGATGGCCTTCTTTCCCCATGACTCTTTGATATTCTATCAGAAAATCCATTTTCTTCATCTCCTTGGGCATTTACAACAAACGAGTTTCGAATTTTAATAATACGATTCTGACTATCATCTGGAACTGCATAGATATCATCAGTGAAACCTCTGTGTTTAAAAATAGTGTCAATAGGTTCTGCATAATTATCGGATTGGTCTGAATCTTCTGGTGGTGCCAAAGGCACTCGAGAGGATTGTTTCCTTGGGTTTTTACCAATGCCAGCCTCAATTGTTTTCAGAAGGTTTGGATCCAGTTTTTTCACATTTGCCTTAGGTACAAGTGGCTTGGGTTTTATAGGAGGAGGTACTTTGTGGTTGCGCTCATGGTCATGACAGTTGAGTGGTGTGCTATGAACAGGATACTCATTTCCTTCCATGTCTAATCGATTTTTTGAACGATCGCTAGGTGTCGGGAGCAACTGCACATCATCTCCAATTGGGCTGTAGGGGGGTGGTGCTTCCGTATCATCTTCTGAATCCGGGTAGTAATTATACACAAGAGAATTTCCTCTGGGAGACTGCAGGAAAACATCTTCACTTGTATGTGTTGATTCTCTGGTGCTATCAGACATATAGGAATTTTCAATCATGTTTTTCTTCTCTAATACATCACTGAAGAACAATGTGAAAACCTCAGTCTGACGATGATACTGAGATAAAGAATATAAAGCTGTAAATTTAGCAGTAATCTCTGTTGCTATATGTTCTCCTTCAGTCATTAATTCTTTGATAGCTTCATTCTCAAAAAAATCTGCCTGGCTATCAGTTACAGCCACCAACTGGACAGGAATAGTGTCCTGTACTTCTGAAAGAAATGCCCGAAGCATTCCCATGGATGCCTTCCTTTTAGCAGAATAAACTAGTATATACCCATGAACTAGTTCATCTTTCCTTACACCAATTGAAGAATGGTATGATAAGATTGTTATCTGTATTCGCCTCCTTTTTTCACCTATAATTTTATCAAGCATTAAAGAGTTATTCTGGCCAGCCTGAGCAGCACTACAGTAGTGAGAGTCAAGGAAGGGTGAAAGAATAAGATCCACACTAAATGGATCTCCACACATGGCACACATCACAATTCTCAAGTCAGCTTCCGATAGATCTTTAATGGTGGGAACTGGGCTTACAACATCCAAATTGTGTTTAATTGCTTCCAACACTCCCCTTAGAGCTTGCTTTATTTGAGCTTCATTAAATTTACGTGGATACGTACCAGCAGGCACATCTACAAAAGGACACTGCAACTTATTGGCTAATTGCTGACCTTGGTGTCTCAGAATAGGTAGGTTTTTGCTAATGCTATCTCTCTGATTAGCCAATATTAACGTAAATGGAAGACTAGCCATATACTTGTCTCTCCTTATCTGAGATGCTTCAGCCCTTATTTTTCCAATGCATTCTCCAATAAAATTGAGGGATTCAATAGTGTTAAACACACAGAAAAATCCATGTGGTTTAAAGGTAGAGGTCCATAACTGACTTAAAAGGTAAGGTGACTTTGCATCAACTGGCCTAAGATCTAGTTCATATATTTTTCCATCTAAGGCATATTCATCATCAGTGGATTGTGTCCGAATCTCATTTGCCAACTCTTGCGCAAGACCATCTTTACCCAAAATGAAAAGATTAACTTTATCAATATTGGCTCTATCATGGTACAAATTTAAGCGACCATGGTCAAGCTGCAAAAGACTATTGGCAAGTAATTGCTCTACTTTAATGTCCATGCAATTTTGGCCACTGAGACAAGTTTCTTTAGTGGGATGATAAACAAATCCTATGTGTTTAAGAAGAAGAGATTCTCTATCAGGTGCAAGTTTCTGTAAAGCTTTGTATCTAGGCTCTTCACTCAGAACTGCATGAATTTCACTCATTTTATCTGAACTGGGTGTTGCATTAAGATCTAGGTCATAGAACAGTTCCGAATGTTCAAAAAGCATTTCCTGAAACTCCTCTTTGGCTTTTTCAACTATTTCCCTCTGATGCCTGCTATATACTTCTTTACTGTCCGCTTCAGTGATATATTTGAATGCTTCATCCTCCATTACAAAGCACATAACTTCTTCCCATGGCTGCCCAGGTGAAATGAACTGTATTTTCTCAAGAGTTTTTTTGAACTTCTCCTTCATTTCAACCCTCCTCTTCTCAGATATAAGATGCTGTACATGGTTTTGATAAACTTTTTCAGCTTCTAATGTACTGAGAAGGTCAAATGGTATCCTCCTATCGTTCACTTTGTCTATATGGTCAGTTTCATCCCACGGTGTTTTTTCTAACACAATAAAACAAAGTTGGAAGTCTGGTCTTTTCTCCATTAACTTCAGGGCTTCTGACCAGTTCAGGTGTTCAATCTCATCAAGGTTTGACAGCAATGTGTTAAAAGCTCTTGGTAGTGTATTAATATATTCTTCTCTTCTTTTTCTTATATGTTCCTGTTTAAGCAGCTCTATGTGTTTTGAAAACGTATTTTTGGCCTTTTTTGTTCCTTCCAAATGTATGTACTCCTCATAATCAGGATGATTTTTCAGTTTATTACTAACAATTTTCCAAGTTGCATGATAGTCTCTCACAGTTTGCACAAGTTTTTCAAATTTATCTGTTGCAGTAACAACAAGTTGTCTCTGTGTCTTATAGGCATCCAGATATGGAATTATTTTAGGTTTGCCACGAGTTTTATCCATCATTTGTACCAGTGCAGTAAAACATGTCTCAACATTGATATTGAATCTTGCTGATGTTTCCACTACCACAAGGTTCTTTTTATTTGAAGCAAATGCCTGAACCTCTCGTAGATAATGATCCACACATTCATCACATTTAGTTGCTGCTATTATTATAGGTTTTTTAGATTTTGAGAGCTGGATATAGAGATTATTCACAAATTTAAGTTGATCATCGAATTTCCTATTGCATCCTTGGCTAACATCAATGCATAATAAAAAGCCATCTATGTTCAATTTCCCTTCAGGCATTTGTTTTTGCTCAAAGTCTTGCTCCAAGCCTAGCTGATCTGTGCAAATGTACATTAATTTTTCTGCTGACTGCAATTTGGAGGCAGCTGCCCGTTTTATATATGGTTGTAAATTCGTACTCCGATGAGGCAAGAAAGTCTGATCATCAATGAACTCAGTCTGTTCAATTACATGAATTTTGCATTCTATTCCGTCCTCACTGCTTTGTGTTACGTCACCCCAGTACAAAAAGTGATCATTATTAACAACTCGTCCTCCAAAGTCAATTGTGCTAAGCACAGAGGTATGCTCAGGATAATATTCATCTGCTTTCGAACGCACAAACCTATTGCACAAACATGACTTTCCAACTCCACAATTACCTTTGTCTTTTTCAGTTCCAGATAGTCCAACCACACTAATAGCATAGGATGGAGGACGAGGCTCTTTGTTTTTAGCCATCATAACTTTCTTCTCGTCCTTCTGCACTCATCAAGATAACTCAATGTGGTTTTCATTCTGAAAAAAACTCTTCAAATTAAAATTGTATATCCTCGTCTCCAGGATTAACTTTCAGTTTTTCTTGTTTCCTCCATCACCAGGAGAGCTTACATATTCAGGATTAGGTGAATCATCATCCTAAAGAGAAAAAAGTCATTTTTAAAAAAGTTGACTATGGTTTCATTGAATATTTAAGATACAAAATAAATAAGCAAAAGTAAATCAATTTTAATTTTAACTAACAAATATCATATTACAAATGCCCTTTTCGAGTTAGGAGGAAATTTTATAAATAATACTTTAAATTAAAAAACATTTGTAGTTCAGACTTCACCCTTTTATATTATTTAAAGCACCAAAACGTAAACTTGTGTCTGAAAAAATTTCAACTACTGTTGTTAAATTAACACTTTAAACTACTCTAAAAGATGAGAGAAAAATAAATTCTGTAGGGTTTTTTCAGGTTGTTGGCTCTGTACATTTGGCAGCACTTTACACATAATCAGTTCCATTTTTTCCCTTGTTCATTTTTTTTTGTTTAGTTGCCTTGTGGTATGTGAAAGGCAAAAAACAAACACTGAATTCTCACCTAGATAAAAACAATACAAAATATATTTCTATAGAACTGATGCTGTACACACTTATGAATCTCTCTAATCATGTGAGTAGTTCAACTGAAGTTAATAGGACTATTCATATGAATAAAGTTACATGGATGGGTTTGGGTCTTATGTTTGTAAAATTCAAGTCCTACTAAAAGTAGCAGGAATCTGCATGATATTCCTTGAATACTTATTTCAGTAAAGAAATGCTTAAAAATAGAATATAAAAACAAAAACTTGGTAGAGTAACTCAGGAGTACATACACATACCAAAAACTAATGTTTGCTATTTTTTTTTAAATGGACTAGATTTCATAGTTGACAGCAACCCCCTTAAGCAGAACAAGTCACTAACAAAGCATAGAAGAAAACAAAATGTTAACATCCAGAATGGGCAATTACAAAATAACCTTAATACTGAAATACACACAATCTCAAATTTTTTACTTGGTACCACTCACATTGCTTCCAAGAAAAATAAAGGTTTAGAATTTGTTGTAAACAAAAAAAAATTTTTTTTAAACGAACATCAAATATAATAAGAGTTACTCCAGGTTCACAATGGTGTCCCTGAAACAATAATATGGCACAAAGACTACCACTAACTTTTAGCTTTCTTAACAGATCATCTATTTAATTTAGAAACTATGACGTTATGGGGAAAGAGGAAAGAGGGGAGTACATTAGAATAGGTAGTCTATTCTAGTTATGATCTGTTTTGACAGACTTCTGGGAAAACAAGAGGT
The DNA here is from genome assembly GCF_003597395.2 of Chelonoidis abingdonii. NCBI lineage: Eukaryota > Metazoa > Chordata > Testudines > Testudinidae > Chelonoidis > Chelonoidis abingdonii. Next base: position 103,941,173 of record NC_133772.1, on the reverse strand, counting down.
ATCAGATGACATTGAAGACTTGGTAGGACTACTGCTCGATTAGAGTACCACCCATACATTTGTACAGATGTAATGACTCATTAAATAAACATCCAATTGTGCATCTATAAGCAACCAAATGCAAAGAAACAAAATTGGAATTTTAACCCACCTAAATTTTTATCTGAATTTTGCAATCAGACTTAATTATAATTTGGTCTTTCTTTATATTATCCGAAGAAATCCATCAACAATAGTGGATATGAATGATGTGATTCCCAGAAAGCTTCTTTAGGGCTTGTGTACACAGGATGTTAATACACTGCAAACTAATGTGCTGTAGATTTGCACCATGGCTTGCCACACAGTAATGTCTCATACAGACAAGCTCTTAGTTTAAAAAAAAAAAGTTGGCATAATACATTTCCAAAACCTGTCAAAGTTTAGGTCAAGACTTTTAAAACTGATAGGCAAATATTAAAATTTATCTACATTTGAAATCCTAAATTAAGATAAGGCAAATAAGAATTTATTGTAAACAGATTAAACTGATGTCATATGTTCAAGAAATTATTTTTCATGGCTTTATTTTGTAAAACAAACGTAACACAAACACAGCTTTTCATTTGACATCCACAGTAGAAAGAACTAAAACTGAGCTTCAAATTGATGAGAAGCAAAATACTTACATGTACCATCCATTGTCATGATACTCACTTAAAATTTAACAGCTTTCACCTACAATGTTTTCTCAGCTATGCTGCTATTACTAAAATGGGTAATTTTAAAACCAAATACATTTCATTAAAAACAAAGAATTTAAACTCAGCTTGATTTCTACATCACAGTGAGTTTTTTTGGTCACAAGAGGCAAAACTACTATTATGTATTTTATTATGCTAGATATTATTTGCCAACAGTCTCAGTCAGAAACATGTTCAAAGAGAGTAAAACAATGTAAGATATTGTAAGTTCCTTCTTCCTAGGTTTTTCCCTGCTCTTACAACCCAGAGAATGCAGGGCTAAAACAAAATGGCTCTCTCAGCAAAGACATTTTAGCAAAAATAAATCCTTTGGGAACATAGTATTATCTATAGTAATATAAACAAAGTTTATTTGTTTGTTTTTTAAAGTAAAACACATTATAGTGGCATCATTCACAAGATGAAAATTAGACGGTGAGTCAACATTTTCATTATAAACTATTTTCTGTTCATCACAGTCCAGTAAAAATTTGCTGTGAACTGAAAGTTGGAATGTAAAGTCTTGGCCAAGAAGGTCTGATTCACTGATTTGTTTCAAAATACACCATCAATTTGAAATCCAGTTAGTTGAAAAAAAAATAGTAAACAGTAATTTTGGGTACTATAACTACAAATTTAAGGTTTTACTTTCACATTCTCCTTTTTGATTTTTAAAAATATTTCCCTTGTGGCTGTAAGATGGCATAAACAAGACAAAATGAATAACACCAAAGACTGATATCAGCTGCAGACAGAATACTGTCAAATGAGAGAAACAAACACAATAGAAAAAACAATCTTCTATGTTTTTGGTTATAACAAACTTAGAATTACTCATAACTCTAGCACATAAATGTTTTCAGACATAAATGATTTTTCATTTGATGTATCCACTTTAATATATAAACTGTACACCAATTCTTTCCTAATCATCTCCTCTGCTTTTAAGGAATCTGGGTTCAGAAATCAATATCAACTTTCAAGCTGTACAACTGAGAAGACAGTAAGGAAGTTATTCTAAAAGAATAAACACTTAAGAACAAGAGGAATTAAGAGCAATTTCAGCTAGGAATAACAGAATGAAATTAAGGAAAGAAAAACAGTTTTGCTGAGTTGCAGTGAAAAGTTCCTGACAGGGGTATTAGACTGATGCAACATCTACACCTTTCCATGAAAGATCTTCATCAGTTGGAGCATTAACAAGACGGACAAAGGAAAAAAATTGTAAGGAAGGTTGGCATTAGCAGGAACATGAACTACATGACCCAGCAGTTCTTCTTCCATCTCATTCATATGTATATATAGCTATACATAGATACACAGATATCAAACTAGAAAATAATACACGAATAGACAATGAAATGCCTTTTAAATAAATACATGAGAAAGTAATAAACCTGTTAAAGAAATAAGCTGACTATACATTATGAGTAGGCATTTAAACAGACCATTACTACTATATTGTTCCCTAAAGAGAAGCAATATTTTCTTTTAAATATACCTGTATAACCCTACCTCTAAATGCTCCATGTTTACAGAGTCTTGTAAACTTACAAATGTGTATCTTCTAGAAATTCATGATAAGACATGAGCTTTAAAGTCTTGTTCTATTCAACGTAAAATAATTACACAGAAGTATCATTAAAGATCTGATTAAAAGATGAATTTCTACAAACTCTCCCTAGTGTTTTTGATTGTTGCGAGTTCAGAGCTTTGTTTTGTTTCATTTCTAAAATCTCCTACCTGCCAAGATTTTGGGGTTACTAAAGGATCACACAGTTTCTATCTTTGGGTCCCTAAAAGAAGGGCTTTGTGAATTAATGTATATTGAAAAAATGTAAGACATCACTGCAAAAAGTTGCTTTGAACTGCCTATGTCTTGCCATATGACTTTGTCTGGACGGGTTTTTAAATTTCAGAATGTAGTTGTTATAAAAAAAACAAAAAACCAATATGTAGCGATCAGTATCTATTCACTTCTATTAATTTTTTAGAACATTATGAAGATCAAAAGCTTAAACTTACCCTGATAGAAGCAAGGTACCAAGCAAGAAGATGGTTAACTTGCAGGGATTTCCCTGCAGTGATGTCACACATTTAAACTATCTCCTTCAAGGGGTCCTTCCTTGAGGGATCTGAAAATGAACACATAATCCATTAATACTTTCAAAGTTATACAGGCATAAGAAAACCAACATTGGGATAAGGAACAAAACATTTTACTTTGTTCATCAGAAAGATTTACTTTAGTTTAAATCTACAAATACATGTAATTTCAGAGGCAAAATCCAAGTCAGAACTCCATCCTTAACTTATGCTGTTGTGCAAAAATCCTCACCACCACCATATACATCTAAGATAGAAATTTAGGCCAAGATTTTCTAAATCACTTGTGATTTTGAGAACCCAACTTGACACTGAGTCTTGATTTTTAGATGGTGGATGTGCCCAATCTTTTCTGAAGATCAGGTCCCTTAATGGCACCTCATTTTGGACATCCAAAAACTGATACAAATATAAATTCATCTTAGTGATTTTGGTTGTATGTCTGACTCCTTAATATTAAAATATAACACAGGTGAATTACATTTGTTTCCGCATATACATATCTTAAAAATACTTACAAGAAATATTTTTTTAAAATACAGTTATATATTACATTACAAGCTACTGGATAGGTTTGTAATTAGGAAGTTACAGTGGGTTACAACAATTGGAGCAGAAAAATAAAAGCATCACTATGGCGCAAGATGATAAATCCTCAGCTTTTGGATACAAGTTTTTTTATTTTAGCCCTCCCCAAAAATTGAGTTTATACCAAGGAATGCTGCAATAAAGTAATAAGAGAGGAAAGGGAGTTACACTTTTACGGTGCTGTCCTTTGAAAAAGGACATCAACAAAGGTTCATTTTTTCCTATCTCTAGTAGTGGTTCAGTTCCTAATTAAATATTAGATTGGTTTTACTTTATTTTGGGGGCAGAGGAAGATGTACAATGAAACTTTGAGCCCTGGGAAACATTCACTAGGTTTTAGTGTTCAAGGCTGGGTATGAACTATACTGATGATGTGTACACCAGAGCCATTGAACCACCAGTATTCATTTCAATACTTTTAGACATCTCAAGATGTTCCGGGATGTTAGTTACCAAGAGTTACCCTTAGATGTTACTTGTGAGAGCCTTTGTAAAGTGAGTTGGTAGTCTCAGTCCATCGCCTAGTGGACAAGAGTGGACGCACCTCACTTCAAATCAACATCCATGCACATTAAACAAAGCTGTTTAGGAATGCTTGCACTGCCTCTGACCATATTTTACTCTTAAGTATCGAAGAATGTCAACTGAACACCTTTCATTAGCATTAATTTTAGTAAGAGTGACTATAACCAAACTGAATTTATAAAAAGGGATTGAAAAATGTGTAAATAACTTTCATAAATTATTTTAACGGGTTAAAAACCCACAAACACTAAACCAAGGAAGAAAACACTGAGGCTACATGTCGGGAAATAAGTTCAATACAGGAATAACTAACAAAAATAAATATGGGAACAAACTACCAAGAGAGGTGGCTTGAGCACTAACATTGCAGGTATTTCAAGATCAGAGAAGAAATTAGTTTGAATGGAACAGCAAGTAATAATGCGAAACAGATGGAGGATGAGACTGGGTGATCCAAATTTTCATTTGTTTTTCTTTATTATATGAATTCTAAATATATCACACTACATTTTTAAAGAGCAATCCTCTATCTTTAATCCTTACTCCAAAGCTATAAAGAAACTGCTATTCTCATTTTACAAACTGGACGGACAGAAAAATTACATGCTTTGCCCAAAGTGGAACCAAAATATATATATGTATACACAATGGCAAAACTTGGGTTAAAAGCAGATGTTCCAAGTTCTCAGTCCCTTTAGGAAGGAGAGAGAGCTCAGTGGTTTGAGCATTGGCCTGCTAAACCTAGAGTTGAGAGCTCAATCCTTAAGAGAGCCATTTAGGGATCTGGGGCAAAAATCTGTCTGGGGATTGATCCTGCCTTAAGCAGGGGGTTGGACTAGATCTCCTGAGGTCACTTCCAACCCTGATATTCTATGATTCAATCCACTAGATTTTCCATTTTATCTCTGACTGACTAATATTACATTCAGCTTGAAAATCCTCCTAATTCTCTTAAGATTTAACATAATCTAAAAATTATTTCCACTTTTAAAAACAAAACACCCCACAGAGCTCTCAGGATGGGATCTTGTATTCTAATTGTTCCAAAAGTAACTATATTTTGACTATTAGTAATTTCACATGATACTCACCAACTACTTTTACCATTTGCTATTTTGAAATTTCTCTCTAAAATCCTAGGAAGCATTTTTATGACTATTACATTACTGTATTCAGATAAAAAGTTAACTACAAGTGGGTATTAAAATCAGGAAGCACCCACAACATGTGTTGTCTTGAAATCTCAAACAACTGTTTTATGAAGACACACATGTTGGCAAATAGGAATGATTCAAATTACCATCATTATTCAAGTCTGAACTTTTTTCTCTAGATTAGGCTATTAGTCTTCTACAGAAGATTTTCAAATATCTGAAAGACAACTGTTAAATTTAGATATAATACCATTATTTAAACAGAAGCAAAAAGTAAAACTGTAACAAAATCATACTAGGCCTGATCTTGTAGTCATTATGCAGGAGCAACTCCCACTAAAGATATTCATGCTGTTCAACAAAACTTTCTCAGTACAAAGACTGCAGGATCAGGCCCTCCATTTACAGATAACATTATAGTTACTCAAAGACCACAACAGTGTTGCTGGAAGGAAGATTACCATGGGGAATTATGGGGAATTCAAGACAGAACCTGCAAGATAATGGGATAAAGGAAGTGATGAAGACTTAAAAAAAGAAAAGTCATAAATTAGAGGAAGAAACTGTGAAACTGAACTAAAACCTGTTTGGCATGTGGAAGAAAAGATGATAAAACCAGTCACTAAAAGGATAGAGAAAACAGTGGAGCAGAACTCAGCAACCCATATGTGTTGTGCCATGTAAATCAAGTGTCTTTTTTAAGGAGGAATTGTGATATATGGCTTAGGCCACAGTACTAAAAGTCAAGATCTAGTTCTATTTCTAGTTCTGCCACTGACTTGTATGGCCTTGGGCAAATCACACATCTTTGTCTCTGTTTCCCTCTCTACAAATGTGAGTAAGCATTATTTTCATTTTACAAAGTGCTTAGAGATCTATGCATAAAAAGCACTCTCCAAGTAGCAAATATTATTAACTATTATAAAGAGATACTCTGATACTTTAGGCCAAGTTGTACCTTTGAAAACATTTTGCAGTGCCTGGGATTTCTAAAAGTGTATTATCAGTAACAAATATCATCTTCCAGCGCTAAAATAATTGCTCACCGCAGTAGTGGTATCAAATTATCTGGGATATAACACAATGTTTTTTCTAGTAACTGCTCATTTACAGTAGAACATCTCTGTGCACAGTGACTAAATTTTGAAGTCACAAATTACTCATTCACTCCAGACATTCACTTAGACACAACTTTTATTCCTTCAATAAACGTAAATTCACATATAGAATCAACTCTGGAGGCTGCTTTATAGAAAATTTTAAAAATATTCCATATATTAGTCTATTAAAAAATAATAAATGTTTTAAAACTATATGTAAGGCATCCTCCAGGAGTGACACTATATTTACTTTTAGTTTTACCTCAATTTACCCTTAGTTAAGAAAGTACCTTTGGGGGTTTGATAAGATTGCCAGCATCCTTTAATACCTTTATTAAATGGAATGGAATTATTTTTAGTAGCATTATTCTTTAATAAAGATGCTCAGAAAACTTGATTAATATGGTTATGTAAACATCAGAGAAATTTTCCGTGAAAATAAGAACTAAGGGACAAAGAAAACTTTTTATCTTTAACCTCAAAGAACTAACTCTGTTTATATCTGTGTTAACAATAGGATTTTAAAGACAATTTGTTCTGAGCATAAAATATTTAATTGGACTATGTTACCCATGATGCACCTTAGCAAAAATAAAACCTCCTACCACCAAAATAAGAAATTTGGCTGTAAGTCTTTCATTTTATTGAGTTGTTCACAATTGCACCATTAAACCTATTTACATTCCAATCAAGCTTATAAAAGATATGTTTTAGTAATTTGTATATTCAGCATTTAAAATGTTATTTTCCCAGATTAAAGGCAACAAGCTAGTGATAATGTAACAAACTCTTAAAGTAAAGTAATGTTCTCACACTGTATGGTCTCTAAAAATATCACCACTATATTAACTGCACATTTACTACAGTATAGTAAAATTAGTATATTTAAGTTGTAGCATATTACCATAAACAAAAAACAATAGTCACAAGGAAAAAAAAATAAGCCCCCCATGTCAAAAATGTACGTGGATCCCCATTTATAAACCTGCCAGTTTTAAATATGCACTGTTAATTCTTTTTTTTTTTTTAAAGCATAATTCTGGGAGTACAGTAACTGTTGTCACAGCTGAAAACAGTTTTCATACCACAGAACCTTATAAGGTAGGACACAGTGACATCAACACAATAGAAAAATACCACCTATTAACTCCTCATTCATATATGAAATGGGTATACCAGTATCAGTGCTGTAATTCATTTCAATAGTAGTGAAAGCCTTCCAAAGACACACAGTTAAAATGGACGTGCGATTGATCAGCAAATGCAGTGATCCATTTCAGTTTTATTCTGCAGTACACACTTTTAAAAAAAATTCTGTCAATCTCTACTACCTAAGCAAAAAAAAATTAATCATCTGTGTGAATCTCAATTTAAGAATACACACACACCTCTACACTATTTTGTTTTAGATTTAAAATGTTTGACTCCCACTTACTAGGCAAATCCTCAGCACTGAAGCTACCAAAAGCCTCATATACAGAGGGGGCAAAAAAGGGGGATGGCTTCCCATTTTCTCTGCTATTGATCTTAAATTTTTAAAACAGATCCACTGTTTCACCCTCCCTATATCATGCATCTGCAACACCATATTGTTATTTCTATATGTATTCCTAGAGCATTCCTTGGGTGGAGAAAGTCTAAAGGTTACACCGGTTGAAAGGATATAAAATGCTGTAAATTGCAACATCTCATCCTGGATCCCCTATTTCAAAACCCACCTGGTGGAAAAATAGAAACGCACACAGATCATTAAGGGAGCAAAGTTTGCTGAGATTTAATTTCAAGAAATTTTTGAGGCGTAGGGGAAGGGGGCTAGGGTGGGAGAACTGAGAACAGTTGAAATCCATTAGAGAAGGGAAGAGGAGAGAAAGGAAGAATTAGGAGAAAGGCGAGAGGACTAGGAAAGCTCCCCCCACAACCGTGACCAGCTGGCAGCCTCGTACGCCAAGCTCAGACCCTCCCATTGCTCAGGCCTTGCCCTTCACCTGTCTGGGACCAGGCAGCACACTCCTCTCTCGCCCCCACCCCCCCGCGCGTAGGTGCCGGGCGGTGCTGGGGCAGCCGGCTCCCCGGTTCCGCCGCTCCGGGCGGGCAGCAGTCCCAGCCCTCCCAACTGGTTACACCCAGCGACAGCGGCAGCAGCTCCCCCTTCTCCGCCGGCCGGCCCCGGCCCCGGCCGCCCAGGGTGGGGAGCCGGGTGAGATCCCAGGGGAAAGGATTCTTTCCCCTACCTCGCGCGGTCGGGGTCGGGATCCGGCTCCTCCGCGGCGCGGGGGTAGCAGCATTCCCGGGACGGTCTCTCCTCGCCAGCGGCTTCTCCTCTCCGCCGGGCTTCCCAGACTCGCCGGCCCTCCGCGCTCTTGGCCGCCGCAGCCCCGTCCCGCCTCCCCGGCGCTCTCAGCTCAGTAATGGCGGCCGCTGAGCCTCCCCGGCTCTCGCTTAGCTGACGGAGTCTGTCTCTCCCCCTAACTTTACCTCAGCAGCTTCCCTCCCGCCGCCGCGCGACTCCGCGCTCCCGAGGCCTGGCCGGCTGCGCGTGCGCGGGAAGAACCTCTGCTGCTCCCGCGACTTCGCTGGGAAGCTGGGCGGACGCGCGGCTTCCCACACTCCCAGTGCGCGTATCCGTACAGGCGCGAGCTAACGAGGCTGATTTATTCCCTCTTGGCTAAATGGCTAGTCCAAGGAACTGGCAGAGGGTGAGACTCCGGTTCTAATCCCACCTCAGGCAGTGATTAAGGGCTACGTGTGCGGCCCTGGACAAGAGACACTTAAGCCAAGCGTTTTGAAAGCAGCTGTCCAAAACATTGGGCAGATGAAGATGGCCTTTGAAAACAGGGGGAATGTAACCTTTGCACACTCCTACTCCACTCTATAAAGTGGGGCAGTGATGCTTGCCTACCTAATAACATAGTTTGGGAAATTTAATTCCCAAAGGAAAAAAAGCAAGAATTAAAAGTGTGAGGGCACAACAATCAATATTACAGCCTATGAAATTTGCTTAACACTTCCCATTCTGAGACTGTTTTCGAGTACTTATAACTTTGCCAAACTATAACTGTTTGGGCTGAGAATTCCAGCTAACACCCACTGCTCCTCAAAGTCACCTAAGGAGTCAGTGGACACACTGCCAAGAGGAACTGTGCCCAGAGGCATGATCGGACAAGGACAGAAAAGGACCCACCAATGTAGAACAGTTGTAAAACATTCTCCTCCCTGCCCTGTTCTCCGCTTTCCTTCTCCTGCTGTGATGGATGGCTGTCTTAGCCAGCACCAGAAGCAGGTTGACAAGGAAGTCTTGCAACTTTCTGAAGCCACAGATGGGGTGTAAATGAATTAGGAGATGTGGTGCTGGGGCAGCCGGCTCCCCGGTTCTGCCATTCCAGGCGGGCAGCAGTCTCAGTCCTCCCAACATTCAGTAGGAGGTTCTGGAGGAGCTGGAAGAAGGGATGCAACCTGACGCATTCTGTGTAGATGTGCACCAGGTACACAAAAGGGACAGTTGTGGTTCATAAACACAAACTCCTCCAACACCAGGTACACAGCTGTGCTCAGGGTTATATGAAGGAACTGTCAACCATAAGCAATGCATGGGGATTCGGGGGGGGCATGCAGGCTCAAGTACACCTTGCGCCCCCGCCCCCCCGATTTCTGCTTGGCCTGCCAGAAGGAGGGAGAAGGGGTCTATCCTTGTCTCACTGCACCTGCCCTCTGTCACACTCAGCCCCGTCACTGGCAACCGGGCTTGGTTGAGGACCAGTCACTTCTCACATCCACTGCTCCTGGTTGCTAGTCTGTGCAGCCCAGTGGCTGCCTGCAAGAGCTAGCATAGGAAGACACATTTCCAGATCCCTCAACCTCTGTCCCTGGCAGCCAGGTCTGGGCAGTGGGCAACCCACTGCCACTGCCGTTTGGTTGTAGGCAACCATTGTGCTGCACAGAGCAGTGACCCATAGCAGCCAGCTTCAGATGGCATGAGAAGCGGCTCCCTCCTGGGCCCGGCTGCCAGGGAGAATGGTCAAATGTGCCAGGGAGCAGTGGGATAAGGACAGAGCCCCCCTTTCCCCTGCAGGTAATTCTGGTGGGGCAGCGAAAGCATGGCAGGCCTGGACTGGGAGCACAGTAGGGGGGTCACTGGGCAGAGGAGATATGGGGTGATTACATGTCCCCTTTAGATTGTGCCCCCCTAGCATCAGGAGGCATAAATTGTCTATGCCATCAACTAATATCCCTGGCGGGCTGTGGGACCAGAATGGAGTGCAGACTGCCCCACCAGGGCTCCTCTCCCTCCTTCATTGGCAACAAGTCCCACCTCTCGGTGTCGGGGCAAGACACAAAGGCAAGGAAGTGGATGGTGTGAAGCACAAGTAATACAGATGTTTCCTGGGTGCAGTTCAGAGGCAAACCAGCTGAATATTGTGCATTCAGCTCAGGTTGCATGTTGGGGTCAGCCAGGGAGGCTCACAGGACAGGGGCCCATTGATGGGTTCTGGACAGAGAGGGTAGACAGCCTCATGCACTGGTTAAACACAATGGGGTCCTCTCAGACCCTCCAATTATAGTCCTGGAGGTCTCAATCTGATGGTACCAGCCAGGACCAACCTGCAGTGCACCAAGGGAGATTCCACCACCTGCACACATAGATGGGGGTTGTGTAGCAGGGGTTCTGAGAGGAGACCTGCCGCTAGGTTGCTGCCACTTTCCTGGTTGCAGAGACTAGCTTCCAGGTCCAGGCGAATGAGACTGGCAGCTCAGAGAGGTCTTAGGGGACATCTCTCGGGTGGAGCCAAAAGAGCTGCCAGTCATACTGGAGCCCTCAAGAGGCGGTGGAGGAAAGTATGCACCAGTGTGCTCCATGCTATACTACCTGCACTGTAAAGCAGACTCTGCAGGACCTGGAGATGGAAGGCAGGGACCTGGCTGCAGTTGCAGACCAAGCACATCCTCTCTACCCTAGGGGGAGGCTCAGCACACCCGCAAAGACCCAGTGAAGCCTTGGCCAGAAAAACTCCAGAATTTTCTTCTAGGGCTCCCAGGGGCAGGTTCAATGTAGTAAACCAGTTCCAGAGCATGGACAGCATCTGGTTGAGCACCAGGCCCTACTCCAAAAGAGAAAGGCACTGGAGCAGCCCTGTCCATCTCTGCAACTGGTGACCAACCTGGCCTTGTTATTGACCCAATTCTCCAGGGAAAAGGAATCAGTGGCAGAAAGGTAGATGCCCAGATAGAGTAGCAGATCTGTACCCCACCAGATGGCACAGAGAGCAGATTGGAGGGTGCCCACCTGCCACATATTACTCAGAGAGGTGGGAGGGGGTGAAGCAGAAGGGGTTAAGCTTGGGAGGGAACAGAAGAAGAGCCAGTCCCTTTAGATCCTGCAATGGAATCGAGAATTCCTGAGTCTCACCATACTTCTGCTGCCAGCAAACTTCTTTGAAACCCAGTAACAAAATGTATCATCCCCTTTTAATGCGGGTCTGCATAAAGAACCACCCTTCTACTTCTGTCAATCACTCTATTAGCTCAAGCAGCAGAAGTGTATATGTGGGGTGTAAAGGTTCCAGCCCTGTTGATGATCCACATGGGTGTCCATACAATGTCAAAAATTAAATTTGTTTGGGTTTTTTCAATTTGCTTTTTAAAAATCATAGGAATTAACAAAAATAAAAACCACCAAAAATTAAGCCTGCAAAATCAGGCATTCCCTAATTCTAGCATTTCTTAACTTTTGAGTCCTTAACTTGGCAGACTTAATAATGTTCTTTTGTGCATAATTATATATACATATTATAAAAATCTAGAAAGAAAACAGGAAATTAGATGGCTAGTTCAACAATCTTCTAATCCCTTCTAAAGACCACCTCTGAGATCTTGTCTACATGAGAAAGTTACACCAATTTAACATCATTGGTTTAGAAACCAATTTTGTAAACTGGTAAAAACTACTTGTGTGAACACTTTCAGTATAAGAATACCCATATCAATTTAGTTTAAATCAATTCCTCGCTGGTTTAAGTTAAATCAATATGATCCACTTTAAAACTGAAATAAAGTGTCCACACAAGAAGCCTGAACTAATTTAGGGTTTTTTAAACTCAGCACTACAACATCCTACTTTTCCAACTTTTGAATTTTTAATCTTAACCCTAAATTGCCTGACCTTCAAGTACTTGGGGCATTTTTTTGTCTGTTTTGTTTAAAGTATACAACTTAGAGCATAGTAATTATATTTTACATTACTGCATATCAAGTTACAGTTTAAATTCTATCTGAAAGTTTTTGCCTCATATCTTAAGAAAATTGTAATTTGTATCACTTTCTAAAAGCATTGAAATATTGATTACCTGAACATTTTAAAGTAATGAATTAAAAAAATGTTTTATCTCATATACTTGTGTATAAGACAACTCACATATGAACCGCCCATTTTGCCTGCAATCTGAATGTTAAAGTCATTCAAGGAGTAAAATTAACACACTCTGAGTAGGCTTATATTTTTATATAAACAATTGTACTAAATGGGACCAGGAAATATCAGGATAACTTGTCCAGCAAGCCCAAAGCTTAAGAGTATGAAGATGAGGCAGGCTGCCTGAATTAGGAGCATACAAAATCATCATTAGAAGCTGCACTCTTTCAGAACTTGAGTAGGATTGTCCCTTCCGCTTCAGGTCTTTGGGGAATCTCCTCACTCGTGGATGAAAGCAGAGTGAGTTAACTGCCTCTGCAGCACCATTTCCTTGTTCCCTCTCTTTCAGTCCCACCAACAATGCTCCACTAGAGAAAGGGGCAGAGATTGTAACGTCTCTTTGCAGGAGTGGGTAGAGTCGGGGGGAATGCTCATTCTTCCTCTTCTGACTTCATGCTATCTCAAATAGGTTATTAAGAGAAAGCAGAAAACCTACAAGGAATGGAAGATGTGAACGATCTGCAAAGAAAGCTACCTCTTGGAATCAAAAGGTGTACGGGAAAAGTGAGAACTGCCAAAAGCCAAGTAGAGCTAGACCTTGTAAAAGGAATTAAAACCAATAGTAAAAAGTTCTATAGCCATAGAAATAAAAAGAAAAAAATGAAAGAAGTGGGACCACTAAACACTAACTCTGGGGAAGAGATTAAAGATAATCTTGGCATGGCCCAACTCCTAAATGAATATTTTGCCTCAGTTTTTAAATAAAGGTAATGAGCTAAGGAGTAGTAGAAGGGAGGCTAATGGGAAATGAGAACATGGAAGTAGAAATTACCTCATCTGAAGTGGAAGTCAAACTCAAACAGTTTAATGGGGCCAAATCAAGGGGCCTGGATAATCTCCATCCAAGAATATTAAAGGAACTGGCAGATGACATTACAAGCCCAATAGCAAGGACTTTTAATGAATCTGTAAACTTAGAGGTCACAGTCTATTACAGTGATGCTAAATATGTTGTTTATTGCTAATTATCCTTTGTGCCTTCTTTGCGACACAAATCCCCCTTGGAAACACCACAATACCTCAAGTACCTCACTCTTGGGTGCCTAGCATTCCATGAAAGCTCTGTAACTCATAGGCTAGTTCTATCTCTTGCTAAGGCAACATGACCTGAAGGGGAAGCAACAACTCATTGCCACCTCTCTCTCTCTCATGCACACACTGTTCCTTCACGGGCAGCAGGAGGAGAAGAGAAGGCAATTCATGTCTTTACCCATCCCCTCTCCCCCAACACTTCTGGAAGGTTAGAAATGCAGTCTTGCTTGGTGACTCACAAATCATAGACCAGACAAGCAACATAAACACTCCTTCCACTGGCATAATATTTTCTTAATTACCTTTACTTTTCTATCAGTGCTTTCTTTCAATAATGTAAGCATTTTGTTTCTTGGTTATAAAATACTGTATTATATAACACAAAATGCTTACAACATTGTTACTGATTGGTTTGATTAACTATTGTAGCATACTATGTAGTATTTTTGTAAGGGAAAACAAGTTAACCTGGAAGCACAAAGTATTTATACATTTGCATTTATATATTACAGAAATGTTATTTAAATTACTGATGGGAATCAGTTAGATATTTTTAATTACTTAATAGGCTCACCACAGCACATAGACTCACAACCAAGGATTTAACTGTAGTGGAAAGACAGAGGAATTCCCCACCCTCAAAAACCTATTGGTTTCCTACTTATAAAACATAAAATACCTTTCCAGTCCCAGGGCAGGTATTCCCCATATCCCCATTTTGCTTGCATATGGCTTGAATTATCATTTCTTAAATATGCTATTACATTCACCTGCATGTTTGAGGTATTTGCATGATTTGCCATTCCCAAAGGAATTTCATAACTAGTGTAAATCATTGCTCAGAAGCCAGGTTATGCAAAATCAAGCACACTTTTACTATGATGCGTCTTTCCTAAGAATTCTTGACATGTTGTATGTAAACAAAAAGTGCCATTTAATAAACCATTAGGTTACCATACTTCAATGTTTAGATTTGCAGGAATAAATTGTTTTGGAGAGAAATTAGTAGCTAAAGAGCAAGCAACAAATTAACTGAAAAGCAGTATTCTCACTTTCCAAGTGTTAGTATTTATCTGGTTTTTGTCCCTTTATACAGTCTGCTTACTATTGACCTAGTGTAGAGTAACTGGTTAGTGTCTGTTGTCATCCTTGATGCTGATCAAATGTACAAGTTCACTGAATTGGAAGAGAACCCTTTGCTTGTGGTTTTAAATGCCTTATTTGTGTGTGTGAAAATACTTGTAAAATAACTGTGGTGTTTTCTCAATCTTATTATTATATCAGAAATGAACTGTCCCATGTGATAAGAATTATTAAGCAAAGAGGACCAGTAAAATAACACAAGAAATGCTCTGTTATGTAAACATTGATGTGTGTGTCCATAAACAGTCATTGGATTAATTAAAAATTGCTTGGAGATTGTAGGCTTCTTGAATATATGATAATTTGTATATCCTTTACTGGCTTTTTGTGGAGTAGGGTTGATAGTTTGTAAAAAGCTGGAGTGTCAGTAAAAATTTTGAGTAGGTCAAACTATTTTTATATGGATTGTTCATATACTACAATATTTACAAATCTCTTCATTTTCATTAATGATTTCCATGACAAGATCCTTGTTTTAAGTGTAATCACTAAGTGATTTACTTTATCATCCCATTGCTTCACTCTGGTTTTGCCAACAGTGAGTGACAGAATCATCACTCTTTCCCTATCAGTATTCAGGAAATGCTCTATGTTTATTCAGCTAAAGCCCTTGCTTTAGGAGAAACTTTTGGCACAGCATTGCCTGGGGGGAGACTACTGACAGGGATTGTTGTGCCTCTGTTAGGTGAGTATAAATCCCTCCCTTCCCTAACTGTGTGTTCCCACATTTCAAAATAGTGAAGCATGTTGTCCCTTATACTCCCAGATAACTCTGTGGGCCAATGAGAAGAAACCATAGACCCATCTTTGCATGCACCATTAGGGAAATGTATTCTCCCCAGGGGTGTACAGAAGAAGCAGTTCTTGGGAGGTCCTTAGGATAGGAACTCCATATAACCTTGCTTTTCATGAGCATGCAATGGGAGGAAAGTTCCTTTCGGTATTCTCCTGGGCTGAAATAGTGGCTACAACCCCTGTATGCATCCTATGAACTGGCTGCTGGATCCATGTAACCCTGAATGCAGTTGTCCTGCCATCATCCTTTCCCTTATTCCCCCCACCCTAAATCCCCACCATTAATGGGCAATATGGAGCCCAGCTCCACTGCACACAGAAAATGTGGTGTCAAAATAGCCTAATGGTTAGAACACAAGACTGGAGGTTCACAGACCTTTATTCTAGTCCTACTTAGGTAGGTCACTTACACTCTCTGTCTCAGTTTCCCCTCTATAAAATGATATTATACTTATCTGCCTACCTAACTGGGTTGTTGAGAGGATTAATTATTTAAATTTGTAGAGCACTTTGAAGATTTAAAATGGTATGTAAATATTATGTATTTCTTATTATTGCTGGCCAGTGAGACCCAGAACTGTTCTGGTTTCACTACTCGGAGAGCTTTTCATAGCCTCTGCTACCATAGATGAATTTCATCATTCCTAAAGAAGGTTGCATACTTCCTTTTGTGTGAAAAGACAAGACAACATAGGGAGAATCCAAAGAACAAAATAAAATGCAGAAACCAAATTCTTCTAAAGAAAAGACTAATAAGTCTGAGAGATTAAATACATACCTAGGAGTTCAAAATAAAAAAAATAGAAGAAAATTTGAAAAACTACAATGCAAAACAATTACAAATATTGTCTGAAAAGCTAGACTCCCTCAAAGGTCATCTGCTCTTGCTTTAGAAATAGATTTTTTTAAAAATTGCACCATACCAGACACTTAAAACATCACCAGAGGTTCACTTCACATAATATCTGTTCTTCATTTTATTTGGCAAAATTAACCAAAGGTTTAGTGAGAGATCTTGCATGTTTTTGATTTAGAGATTTTACAGGGAAAGTTTAGCACTTTGCAATATGCCAATGGAAGCTAAACATTCATCGTGTTTTAAGCCCTCTACAAGAGGTAAATTTTCAATTGTGTGTGTAAGTAAGGAAAGAGTAGGCTAGCCAATTAGTTTACTATATAATAAACAATTTTAGCTTCAACTCCAAGGCCCTGACTCCTGTAATCCAGCATCAGAGAACTCTTGAGTACAGTACAATGGAATGCAATGCATCAGTGGTACTCTCCTACCCTACCACACACACGCTGCACCCCCTGTCGGAGGCTCAGGGTAGTCACTGCCTTAGCATCCTTCTCAGCCAACACACCCAATTGTTGTAGCCTGTACTGATTTGGATACCCATTCCCATAGACTTCTTAATAATTATGAATTATTTCAATACAGGTACCAGTCTGGTGCAGGAGATGGAGGAAGGATCTTTGTGAACAAACACGCTTTTTCTGTTGCCTGCATGCTTAGTGAAGAAATCAATGAGTGAAGCTTTGGCAGCTGCTGGTGAGAGATTACACTTATCACAGGTGAACAAGAAGAGGGCTGTGAGAGGCAGATACCAAAGAAGACTCCTGGGGACAGGAGTATGAAGGTGGTTTGCTGTTACCATTCCTCCCTCTTTGCTTTCAGACAACTCAAGCATTTCTGTTTAGTGGCACATTGCTCTTTTTGGGGAGGAAGGAGGGTTGGGGATAAGATGGTTCCTTTAGCTCTTTCTGTTAGATAATTGGATAGTACCAGTATATTGCAGCTTCTGATGCCTCAGGGACACAACAGTCTAGGAAATGGGTGGATTTTATTTGCCTAATGTTTTAAAGCTATAATTGAGGATTTCTCTGTATAAAATAAAAAGATGCTAAATATGCCTTAGGAGAGGTGGTAGAAAATATTTAGACCCCATTCAAGATGATTACAAACACTGTAAGGCTGCAATGCATGCAGATGATCTAACTAAGCATAGATACTTGAAATCCTCATTTGACTGTAGTATTGTTGGCAAATCCTAACCAAAACACCAAGATGATTTGGATGGCCAAATTATTGAACTATCAGATATTAGGCCCTTGGCTGTTACAACATATGTAATTACTACAATCATTATTTTCAAAAGTCTTTTTTATAGGGAAAGTACTTTCTTCCCCTCCCCGATAAGAATAGTTAGTTCAAATACTTTGGTATTTTAATATCATAAAAAGAACTATTGCCTCACAATTAAACCCATATGGTGCATTTTAACTTGAATTTATGGGGTTCATTTTACCATTTGAAAATAATACATTTTATACAGATTTCTAATATTAAAGCATTAATTGTAAGGATATCCCATGTCCTAAGAAATAAGAAAAATTGAAAACCTAATAAGAACAAAAAATACTTACCCACTAGCAGAAAAGAAGGTATGGCTACAACAGTCAGACACAAAATGACAACTCCAGGGCTGCTGCTGTTTGTCTCTCCCAAGTTTAAAGGGCAAGCTCTGAGAAAAGCATGCTAGAAGAGGTTAACTATTAAGAAAGGAATTGCATTTTTATGTTTGCAATGGATAGATGGAAAAAGTCTTGGGTTTCTAAAACATCTTTTTGATAGTATGCAAGTATAAAAAAACTAGATACTTTTTGGGCATCCACTTAGAGTTAACCTGTAATGTATCATAGTACTGTAATTCTGATGCATCATAAGACTACGTTCTAAAAGTAATTGCTTTGGAAAAGAGCAAACTGAGATCAAATAGGAAACATATATGTTATGATATTTGTTATATATACTAACTAGTATTTCCTGGTTAATTATTAAATAAACTTACATCCCGATCCTTACTTAGTCAAACCTCCCCTTGGAGTCAATGGTAGTATTAAAATGTTGGGTAGTGATCACACCAATCATTTGTTAAATCATATGTAAAGAGATAAGAGCAGTGCAGAACTGCCAACATATGCTCTGATCCTGGAAAGAGAGCTGTGTGCCCTACAGTTGCATGGAGCCCAGCTGATTTCAATGGGTCTTCCTGCAGCCCATGGGAGTCCATACCCATTGATCTCTTCACAGGATAAGGGCCATAGTATACTGGCATGCTTCAGCTGATCTGACAAAAAAATTTTATCTCTAGAATTCTGGGCTCTTGATGCCAAGGTGACTCAGCAGAAAAGTTTTGTATGCCTATGCTGATTCCTAGAACTTGCCAACTTCTTACTTTCTAAATCATAATTTTCAAACAAATATGGTCAGCTTTGCAAAAACAAACCTTAAAAAATGTTGTCAAAACACAAAAGTTATTTGCACATATATAATAAATAGAACATGTTTCAGAGTTTCTTTTGTTTTTTATCTTTGTAAATGGTTTAATGGGACTTTATATGGACATATTTGAAAGCAAACCTGCACATATTTAAGTCATTGGGAGATGGATCAGGCCCTAATATTGTTTAAGCAGTAAGTGCATTTTTATCATTAGCATTGCCATTCATGCCACTGCAGATATAGGATTTTGTCACTGCATTGTAAACCACTGTGATCACTGTGTTCAAGGTCTTTACATCTTGATATAAATAATTTTTCTACCATACACCCAAAAGCAAATTTGAAAAACACACCTATGTCTCAAGAAAAAAGGATAAAAGAAAAGTGTTTTGGGTCTGGGTTAATTCCTTCTGCATTTTTAACTCAAAGATTTATTCTTTGCAGTGAAATTTTCCTGCCAAATCTTAACAGGAAAAAAATGTAAAATATTTTTTGGCAGTCAAATACCTGTTTTTACCCAGGCAAGATTCACATTGACTTCAGTGGAAGCAGGAGCAGATGTTGAGCAAAGACAACAGAACTTGGTCCTTTCAGCCTACAGTGTAAATAATATCTGTAGGTATTTTTATTTAAAACAAGTAAATGTAACTATTAAATGTATACTTTACAAGTGTACTGTTTCTGCATGTATTTCCCCCCATTGAAAACTTATGCAGATCTTTAGCATATAAAAAGTGCAGAACAACTTGATTTTCATAATAGACTCTAATGGCTCTTAGATGAAAAAGGTCCATAAAAATTTCAAATATAAACCCTAACATCTCATGTCGCTTTCTTCTTTACCCAGTGTTATGAGTTCAGGACAATGAGCCTATTCTTGCAAACCTGTATGTACATGGGTATATTTTATAAATGTGAGTAGACCTATTGCAGCCAAGACTATTACTCACTTGAGTAGGGACTTGTTGTGTGAATGTGTTTTTTCAGAATCCGTTCAATAAGTACCCCTTAACATAGTAATTCTTGGCATAAATTATATGACTAGTTCTGCTTTGTCAGTTTTACAGACATATTCTTCTTTTGATGATTTTTTTGTTTCCTATTAATTCTTTCTCAGTGACTCCTGCAATGTCATTTTCTATTGCACATTGTCATATATGTAAGTCTGGCTGACAAAAATCATAGGATGACATCCTGGCCCCATTGGAGTCAATGGCAAAACTCCCACAGATGTCACTAGGGCCAGGATTTCTGCTAGAGAACAAAATGGCGGCAGAATGCCTTATATGCCATTCCACAGATGTTATAAAAGGAGATATTTCCCCTTTATTGCTGAGCAAAGAAAGATTACAAAACTTTCCAGGAGTCTTAATCAGGCCATTTGTCTGTAACAAAAAAGTTTATTTGTTCTATTATAAAAATGATGTTTTTTTACTAAACCAGGTAATAAATGCTTCCATAGCCCCTTATAACTTTTTTTTATTCTTGCCCACTCTATCCCTTTACACACACAGAAAAACACCTGCCATGGTGTGTGTGTGTACACACACACACACAGAGCAATGGTACAGCAAGTGGCTGAAAATATCAGCTAAAATTGTTTTGCTGCTAGACAGCTGTTCTCTTCCTTGAGTACCCGTCATGAATCTGCCAACTTCTGACTATGAATCTGTTTTGAA
This sequence comes from Chelonoidis abingdonii, assembly GCF_003597395.2. NCBI lineage: Eukaryota > Metazoa > Chordata > Testudines > Testudinidae > Chelonoidis > Chelonoidis abingdonii. Next base: position 103,920,577 of record NC_133772.1, on the reverse strand, counting down.
TACTTGGAGGTGTGATACCCCCATATCTTTGGCCACTGAAATAATGCGAAGGAAGTGTTTGGTGAACAGTAAATATAAACATTAACTTTTCTGTTATCTTATAAATTCCTTATTTTCAATACCTCATCCATAACAGTGTTGACACAGGAACATAAGCTAGTCTTCGCAAGTGGAACAAGTATGCATGTACTATAAATCCTGTTTCATCAAACAACTTGACAAATTGATCACCAAATTATTTTGTAGTTAGGGGACTTTCCCTCTACTACAAAAGGCAAAATTAATCATATTCCAATAATTAAGGGACTTATGCAATATATCAAGCTTTGGATCTATTTTACATTATAATTTTCAAAATATTTGCTTTTTTGCCAAAGTAAACTAGAGTAACTGCTCTACATTAGACAATGCTTAGTGATGATGCAACATTATTATTATTTATTTTAGCAAATATACCATATAGCAATATTTATTTGGGTTTTTTTGTGGAATTCTGGACACTACAACTACAACCAAAATATGAGTACATTCCACAAATTCCTGTTTACAAACTATGTCTCTCCCATGTCTCTCCCCCGTGCAGCTTTTTAGCATTCCTGTGTGTCTTAAGGTCAAAATGGCCAGTTCAGTGCAAAGGTGAAGTTACACAGAAAGAGGTTGTCCAAGATCATAAAAATAAAGAACATTTATTCATTAATACAAATATTAAGAAGATATTTCAATATAGGTAAAGTATAATTTAGAACTATCCAATACTGAACGAATCAACATTTTATAGAAGTGACTGCATCTCAACAGACACATTAATATGACAGCTGACATGTGGCTTGAGCAAATCCTGTATTCATCCTGCAGCGGCAGCTCTGCTCAGCTCCCTGCTCCGGGCATTGCAACCTGGCACCTCTCCAGTTTGGCTCAGCTGTCCCTCCATCTTGAGGATGGGGACCAGCCAGGCTCAACTGGAGTGAGTGGCACTGCAGCCCCATGCACTGGGTCACAACACCACTCACACAAATTTGTTCCAGCTGGCCCCCAGGTCAGGGAAGCCAGGTCAAAGCCAAGCAGCACAACACCCTGGAATCTGCAATGCCCAGAGTGGAGAGCTGAGCCCAGCTAGCCCCTCAGGACAGGAGCCACAGGAGCCAGTGCTTATGGTACACACTGTATATTTATTTAATACTTTTTATGTTAATGTGTATACATCATGGGTGAAAAATATTTAATAAGCCAAATGTTTTTTGCACTAGAACTATTTACTGGATTGCAACAGGCCTTCAAGGTTTTCAAATGAATCCTGAGCCCCAAACAGTTGAGATCCACTGCTTTAAGGAGTAGTATCAGTAAGGACATCATATGGGAAATATGGCACAGCAAGTTGGTAATTCTTCACAAACACATTCTGTATTGAGTTCAAATCCTATCCTCAGTTAAGTCAATGGGAGTTGTGCCATTAACTTCACTGAGACTAGAATTTGGCCCATCATGCATATGTATCATTCATTAATATGAATTGGGTATAAGTACTGAAGGCCAAATGATCCCTAACAGGGCTGATGTAGGCATATGTCAGGTGTGTGGCCTGTTTTGCGGGTACCTACTGTGCATCCCTTCCCAGATATAAATATGGTTCCCCCATTAAATTTGGATTCTCAGCTCTTTATGGCCAAACAATGAAAAGTACACTCCCCTACCAGCTGTCCACAGCTCTGTTGCCTGAGGACAAGCCAGCTGATCTCCTGCCATTTGCCAGATCCTACTTTCCAACCCTTATACATTGCATGAGTTAGTGTAATCTGTCTGAGGCTTATGAATTTTCCTTTACATAGGGTGTTGCAGGGGTTAGTGTAGCTGTTGGTTAGAGCACAGGAGTGTGAACTAAGAGTTCTATTTCTAGCTTTGCCACTACAGTGGGACAAGTCCCTTAACGTTTATGCCTCAGTTTCCCACTTTGTACAATGTGTCTAAAAGTACTTCTTTACTTTACAAGGATGTTGTGAGGCTTAATTAATTCATCTGTAAAATGCTTTGAGTTCATTAGGCAAGTGCAAAGTATTATTTTCATTATTCAAAACTGTGCTTAACTTTCTGTTCATAAATTCAATGCACCTATTCATGTATGTATGTAAAGTTAAGTGGGTACAGGATCACACCCTAAGGCAGCTTCTGCCTACAGAATAAATAAGTAGATATAACACCAATAGAAGCATAGGCCATGAACATGTCTTCATTTGTTGGTGTTTTCCTTGTCCTAGATCCGATATTTATCTTTCAGGTGCCTAAACTCTGCCTAGAGATTCAGGGCTAGATCCACCAGGGGATTTAGGCACCTAACTGCCATTTTAAATCACCTAAATCCAAAATTTAGATCCTCAGAACCTTCACTTAGCTGTTGTATGACCCTGCAAGCACCTAGGTTTCCAGTGGCAGAGTTCCCTATGCACCTACATTTCTGCCACTAGGCATGTGCAAAACTGTGTCAGTCCTGCCACCTTGCTCCTGTCAAGATCCTCAAACTAGGCATTTCACCACTTATCTGATTCATGCTTATAGTATGCTTAACAGATCAGGCCCACCCACCACAAAACACAGCAGGAGGTGGTAGAGTCCCATTCCCCACATATGTAAAAGCTCAGGGGGTATAGCACTCCCTCCAGGTGTTGGAGACCCAGGTTCAAATCCTCTCTCTCTAGCTGATGTGGAGCAGAACCTTGAAGCCACATCTTCCCCTCCAAGATGAATGCACTAACCCTAGGGCTCTGAGGTTATTTGGACACTTACTGTAGCACAGTGAGTATTTCAGTATTTTATACAAAAATAAACAGCTTCAACAGGAAAGACTGAAGTATGTCTACACAGCTTGCTGCTGTGGGACTCAGAGCCCAATCTGACAGACTTGGGCTCACGTGGTTCATGCTATGGCAATAAAAACAGCTGTGTAGACATTGCAGTTGAGGCTGGAGCATAGGGGCTGAAGCCCACCTACCTCCCTATACTTCAGTGCTCGAGCACCTAGGGTGACCAGATGTCCTGATTTTATAGGGACATAGGGATCTGTCCCCGAATATTTTTGGTCTGTTTCTTATATAGGTTCCTAATGTACCCCCCCTCCATCCAATTTTTCACATTTGTGTTCTGGGTCACCTCCCCCTACGAACAATCTAAACAAACTATTTTCAAGTTGCCATGAGCACAAGCCTTGTGATTTGGAGTTCTGTTGACCTATGGGTCTGAGGCCAGGTCTACACTGCGAACTTTAATCGGTTTAATGGCCAGATATACCGATTTAAACGTGTATCGCGTGCACATGACGTCGTCATTAATATCGATTTTAGCGCCTCCTTAAATCGATTTCGGAAGTCCTCCAAACGAGAGGTAGTAGCGCTAAAATCGATAGTGATCACTTGGATTCGGGATTCGTGTGTTAGGAAATCGCCGTTATTGGCTCCGGGCGGCATGCCCAGAGTGCTGCAGGGACCGCTCGTGGACAGCAGTCTGAACTCGGATGGCAGCGGGGCAGGTAAACAGGAAAAAGCCCGCGAACTTTTTGAATTGCATTTTCCTGCTTGCCCAGCGTGGAGCTCTGAGCTATCAGCACGGCTGGCGATGCAGTCTCAAAATCAAAAAGAGCTTCAGCATGGTACCCGTACGGGAGATCTAGTGTCTGATCGCTGTATGGGGAGAACAAATCTGTTGTATCCAGCTCCGTCTACAGAACACGAAACGCAAAGCGTGTTGAATAAAAAAACTGCAGGGATACACAGCGCTGCGTGACAAGCGTAATGGGAAGCCAGAGACTCGGACGCTCATGAAGGAGGGAGTGGGGTACTGAAAGGACTCCAGCGTATCCACAGTCCACAGCCGTCTATGAAAACATATTTGCATTTTGCAGAGCTCCCAATGTCTGTAGGGGTCAAACACAGTGTCTGGCGTGTTCAGGGAACAGCTCCTCAGTTTATTTCCCCCCTCCACAACGTGAAAAAAAGGGTAAAGAATCATTCCTTTGACTACTTTTATTGTCAACCCTATGTGTACTGAATGCTGCTGGTAGACGGACTCCGCTACAGCACTGAAGAGCTAAGGTATCTGCCCTCCCTCTGGTGGTAGACAGTTCTGCAGACCTGCCCACATCCAGGAGAACCGCCTAACTGCTTAACATCGAGGCCCACATTGCTACGGCTAGCAGTAGATAGGACCAGAACGGCTAATAACAGCTTAATCATGAAACTTGGGGCTTCAAAATTTTTGCAAATTCACATTTGGATTGACGATCGCTTGGGCAATGAGATCAATTTCCTCCCTTATGGTATGCTTAACAAATAGGAGTCCATTCTGCCTGGCACTGTCATAGAAAAAAAACCCGGAGGCTGCTCCAAGTGCCTCCCCCGACATCATTTTTCTTCACTAACAAGTCTCTGTTTCTTATTCTGGTATTTCTTAATACTGTTCACAAACGGGGGAGGGGAAATGACACGGTAGCCCAGGAAGGTTGAGGGAGGAGGAGGCAAAGCAACGGAGTGCGCTTCTGTGCAGGGGCAACCCTGTGAATACTGACACGGCAGCATTTGTCTCTGATACAACGTGGATCTCTGTTACACTTGCCCTATTCAGGCATGGACAGTGCACCACTGACCGCTCTGTGGTCCGCAATCCGAACTCGGATGCGTAAAGTGCCGTAAACAGGGAAATACACCGATGGAGCTTTACAGTACATTTCTGCTTTCACGTGTCCAGCTCTGATCACCACGGGTGGCGATGCAGTTCAAATGCAAAAAGTATCTCCTGCAGTTGAACCTTACGGGAGGATAGCAGATGTTATCGCTGTATGCTGGTGATGAAAAACAATATCTTCTATTCAGTATCAGAGCTCCGTTTAAAGAACAGGAATGCCAAAGCCTTTGAAAAATAAACTTACAGGATACACAGTGGTTGCGTGAACAACAGTAACGGGAAGCCAGACACTCACGGATGGTCAGAGGGAGGGAGGGGGTAATGAGGACTTACAGCTACCAGTCTCCACAGCGGTCCTCTGAAACAAATATTGCATTTTTGGCTGCGCGCCAATGTCTGCAGCGTAATACACGGTGTGTTTGCGTGGTTCACGAACAGCTGTCAGTTTTGTTTCCCCCCCTCCAGCATCGGTAAAAAAAAGTGAAATAAAATAATTCCTTGAAGTACTGTAAATGTACCACCTTGTATGGAATGCTGCTGGCAGACGCGTTGCTGCTGCGGTGAAGGCGATGCTCCTCTACCCTCCCAGGTGGCTGCCCGTGATTGTCTGGTGGGGCCGGTTGCTCGGGGTGAAAATGGGAATGACTTCCCTTTTTCTGACAGTGAATGGTACAGAACGCCTGGTTTGCTTCATCTTATCACCTGGGGGCTGAGCTTCATCAAGACCCCTTCTCTCTGCGTAAAGAAAAGATTCTGAACTGCATGGCTGTCATAGCCCATGGTGGCTCCTCCCCCTCATCTGATCTCAGTAACTACCTGTATTTTATTCATGCATTCTTCAAATAACATCATGCCAACAATGGTGGGGGGGCACTGCTGTGGTAGCCCAGAGTAGGTGGGAAGCAACAGATTGCGTTACTTGAGCGGCTCCACTCTTGTGAATACTGATGCGAGAGCTGCGCTGTGCTACACTGATTTAATACACTGTATCTATTCTGTCTGGACTGACTCTATTTTTATTTAACCGTAAAGGCAGGGGAACCGTCCCAAAAGTGAGTTATCCCCATTTTCCTTTCAAAAATTACACAGGGTTATATTATCCGTTCTGTCCCATTACTGGTGAGTGTAACAAGAGGGGAGATAGTACAGTTTCTACTGTTTCAGTAGTACTGTACATCTACCACCGGAAAGGTAGCAGATTTTCAACGTAGCAATAATCACACCTCAGATTCACTTCATTGGTTTGATACTGCCCACTGTGCAAAGATATGCCTTCCTCATGCGTGCAGATTCGCCTCTGTCAGTAGCATTCAGTAAAAAAGAGGGTGACATTGTAAGTACTTCAAGGATTGCTTATTTAACTTCCATTTCTCGTGCTGGGGTAAGGGGAAGGAAACTGAATAGCTGTCCGTGAAACCATAAGACACCGTGTTGTAAGCTACGACACTGGGCGCTAAGCCAGAGATGCAAATGTTTAAGAGCTGCTGGGACTGTGGATAGAGGAGTCCTCAGCACCCCCGTTCTGTCTCCATGATCCACCGGCTGGATGCAAATGTTAATGGTCACGGGGGTTCTGGGTAAACGTTGTCAGTCATTCCGTTGCTCCGGGAAAACATCAGCAGACAGGTCCTTTCGCACATTTTTCTTCCTGGATTGCCTTGCAGAAACAATAGCACGGCAGCACTGAGAGGACCGCGCTTTTTTGTTTTTCCGTCACCATTTGTGTACTAGATGCCGTGGAGACAGAGGCGACACCGACGCATACACACCAGCATTCAATTGCTTTTGCAATGATAGCAGAGTGTTACCAGTCGTTCTGTACCGTCTACTGCCAGAGAAAACTGGCAATGACAGAACGGTTATTCCCTTCTCTAAACTGTCCACTGCATCTGAAGTGCCCTGGCTAAAATCAGCAGGGGGCGCAACGCAAAAGCAAACTTGGATTGACTCACTGGCACTGAGTCATCCTCCCTTAATGCTGTCTAAAAATAGAGTCAGTCCTGACTACAAGAAGAGTCAAAGCACAGAGAATCCTGTGGCAAACCTTACAGACTAACAGACGTCTGTTATTTTTTTTTGTCCTATAAGGTGCCACAGGATTCTCTGCTGCTTTTACAGATCAGCCTAACACGCTACTCCTCTGAATGGAAGAGTCAAGTGTATTAGAAAGAGCGGCAGCTCTCCATGGCTGTATAACAGGGGGTTCTCATGCAAGAACCGGCACTCATTGCTTCACTTCTCTCCCAACCCTCTGCAGCTACCGTGCAGGGCCCACCATTTCTTGTCATGCGTCGTGAGGAATACAGAATAAGAAACATAGACTATTTGTGACATAAACGGGGGGGGTCACTTGGAGGCAGGCAGTCGTGGCTATGACCAGTCCAGTGACAGGACATTACTGCAATATTTCAGAAACCAGAAGGGAGCGATTGACTCTGCCCAAGTGAGCCACTCCCAATTTGGGTTCAGAACCATTGTCACAAGGGGCACGTCATGATAGACATCGGACACTACCACTAGTGTATGAAACTGGCATGGTAAACCCAGGAAAAAGCCTGAATCCCCGCGAACTCTTTTGAATTCCAATTCCCTGATTTCCACTGTAGAGGGTCATGCACACACACCAGGTGGATACCACACAGAGCTATTTGCACTCGTCACAATGCAGTCCACTGATATTCGAAAAGAGCGCTCAAGCTTGGACCCCACAGGAGGTGTCGGATCCTGATCGCATCTGGGGTGAGGACTCAGTGCTAACAACACTGCGTTCCAAAAAGACCGAAATGAAAAAGTTTTTGAAGAATTTCAAATGTCTATGCTGTATAAAGTCACAGCAGAGACTCCCGTCAGGGCCGAGTGAAACTGAGGAACTTAGACAGGGTAATACCAGAAAGCCAGAGAAGCAAACGAGGTCAGGACTCTGAGCCGAAACATGTCAGCTTTATGCTGAACTACATGCAATTATTGGGGTTCAGTCTACCAAGTGCCACCACCCTGCCGTGGATTCAGACCTTTGGGATTGAAATATCAGAGTGTTTGTTATGAGGTGTAGCCGAGGGGGAAGATGAGACGATTTGAAGGATGAAGATGACCGTAGGTGATAGCGATCACAGCAGATCGAGAACCTCACACCAAGGATCTTTTTGAGACCAAGAATCGACAGTCCCTGCGCTCCACAGCGAGAAAGCCAGACAGTGAACCCATGGAAGCGACCGCCGGTAAGTGTCCTTCATTGCTGTACAAAACACAGATTAAAACAAGACGGTTTTTTGTAGATGCTATTTGACACAGGGCTTTTGCTGCAGATCTACAGCCATTTATGTTACAGGAAATATTCGTGTTAACAATGTTGGGGATGGAGATGAAAATCCTGCCGAAATTAATGTCCATGAATCGATCGTGGAGGAACTCAAAAACCTCTATGCTATAATGAGAACATTGCTCTGGCCAAAGAACAGGCCTTCTCCGTTCCCCATAGTAGGTAACGTTTTTCCACGCTGACTTTTGCAAACATGTTGTACTGCAGGCATTGGAAGGCATTGCACTGAAGCATTGCATAAACAAACTTATCAGATCTCCTCCTGCGGTGCTAGTTGTCCCACGAGAGATTATCATCCATTTTAACCTGTAGACATCAGAGATGTGTAAACTGAGGGGGCAGACATGGCGATTTTGCTAACTGGCCAGAGCGGGGGATGGGAGGATGGGATAGCGACAAGATTTTCAGCCGTCTGGCCAAGCAGGATTCTTCCCTAATTCCAGCAATACGCGATGCGTGGGGTGATGTGTAGGTGATCACTAGCAGTGAATCGTATACTAATAGCGAGCCATGCCTGTTCGTGGATGGAAAGAGGGGTTTGGGCTTTGCAGGCTGCCTCTTAACAGGAGCAAGGCATCATATAGATCACCGTTATATGAAACGGCGGAGAAAGTAAATTTTAAAGCCTCACTTACGCATCGCCGCGTGGAACGTACGTTTGGCCGTACCTGGTCTGTGTGTTGTGCCCACCAGTCACACAGACACTTGAATAGTTTTACGCACAGAAATGACGACTTGTATATGGATCACATTGCCTGTAAGGTGGAAGTGTTCTATGTGAAAGAGTACTATCATTGCTCTGTAAAAAGGTATCTTCCACATACTTAATCAACCCCTGTTGCCTATCCGCCATGTCACTGCACATTTCTCAAGAAGTCCCTGAGTGCCATCTACGAGGGTGTGCTGTGATACGGCGGAGGAAAAGAAGACCGCGAGATGAAATGTTCACAGAAATATTGAAGTAACACGCAATGAGAGGGATAACAGAATGATTGGAAGGATGTTGGTAGCAAAGTACAGGAAAGATGCCAGTGAACGTATCTGAGAGGGCTAGAGGAAGACAGCGTTGGAGAGAAGAAACGCTGATCTGCTGCGTCTCAACTGAAATCTCCAACGCTGGTGGAGCTTCAGAAGAGCAGCACAGTAGCAGAGTGCCACTGCAGCCCCTGTATAAACCTCCCTCAAGCCCACTCCCATATCTCCTCACCCAGACGTGTAAGAACGTGGTGGAAGGCTTTCTGCACCGCCTTCTCCTCACACACCCTGCAGAGTTAAGGAAAAGGCTGTATTACGCTACAATGTGCTTAGTAGCCTTTCCCTTCCCCTCTTCCAAAAGCACAGCAGTCAGGACACCTTCCAATTCCTGCCTTTTTTATAGTTCCTTTGTAATACAGAATACACGAAAGGGGGAGGGTGGGTTGCTTACAGGAGAATCTAGATAAGGAAAAAACTCATGATTTTAACAGATGCATAATTACTTTAATGAATAATAAATGATTTTTAACGATACGAATTATTCCTTCGCCAACCTGTAATGAAAAGGGGGAGGGTGGTTGCTTACACTGAATAAGTCCATCAAGTGGGAGGTTCATCAGGGGAAGCAAACAGTCACACCGTACCTGGGCCGTGCTGAAACTTGTTTTCAAGGCTTCTCTGATGGCAGCGCCTCGCAGGTGTGCTCTTCTAATCGCCCTGGTCTCTGGCTTGCTCGTAGTTCTAGTGGCCAGGTGATTTGCCTCAGCTCCACCCATCGCATAAATGTCTCCCCCTTAGTCTCACAGAGATTGTGGAGCACACAGCAAAGCAGCAATAGCAAGGCGGACATTTGGTTTGGCTGAGGTCTGAGCGAGTAAGTAATGATCGCACGCGACCCTTTAAACGGCCAAAATGCACATTCTCCACCATCCGGCACTTGCTCAGCCTGTAAGTTGAACAGTCGTAGACACTGTCCAGGCTGCCAGTGTATGGCTTCATGAGCCATGGCATCTAAGGGTAGGCTGGGTCCCCCAGATAATATAGGCATTTGAACATTCCAAACGTTATTTTCTGGTCTGGGAAGTAATTCCCTTGCTGCAGCGTTTAAACAGACTAGTGCTCCTGAGACGCGAGCGTCATGAACCCTTCTGGCATCCACGTGGAGTGAGTGAACGTCCCTTGTGTCACCAGTGCTTGCAGCACCATTGAAAGTCCCCTTGCAGTTCACGTACTGGGTGCCCCTGGTGTTCTGGGCCAAGATAGTGGGATATGGGTTCCATCTATGCCCCACCACAGTTCGGAAAACCCATGTCAGCAAAGCCATCCACTATCACCTGCACGTTTCCCAGTAGCACACCTTTCGTACAGCAGCTAACGATTGCTTTGGCTACTTGCATCACTGCAGCCCCCACAGTAGATTTTGCCCACTCCAAATTGATTCCGACTGACCGGTAGCTGTCTGGCGTTGCAAGCTTCCAGAGGGCTATTGCCACTCGCTTCTCCAATGTGAGGGCCTGCTCTCATGTTTGATTACGGCGTTTCAGGGCAAGGGGAAAGCATGTCACAAAGTTCTAGAAAGTGCTCTTACGCATGCGAAAGTTTTGCACCACTGCGAATCGTCCCACACCGTCAAAACATGCCGGTGCCCACCAGTCTGTGCTTGTTCCCGTGCCCAAATTCGGGCGTCAATTGGGTAGTAGATGCCCGTTAATAGGCAGTAGCTCCAAAAGCGCTGGGGCCAGCGGTTACGGAGATTCTGCCTCCATTCTCGTCATCGCTGTCCTCGAGCCGCTCAGTCAATAGCTGCCTCCTCCTCTCCTGCCTTTGCGTCAATTGTTTCAGTATAGTCAGCACGGAGAGTACGCGAGGGTTTGACAACGGTCAGGATACGTTGTGATCTCAGGGTCCATGATGCTGTGCTATGGCGTTTGCTCATGCACTCCGCGAAAAACGCGCCAGAAGGGTTGTCTGCTGCCTCACAAAGGAGGGGTGAGCTGTACCAGCACCACCCGGGGCAATGTTTTCTGGCCCATCAGGCACTGTGCTTCAACACGAAGTGGGAACTAATGGATAGCTGAGGAACAGCTACCACAGTGCACACGGTCCTGAATCGATGGTACCTTGGACATGGAACAAGCAATCGATTTGTGATCGCATTGTGGACGCGCAAAACCGATTTTATAACATCGGTTTCGTAATATCGGTTTAAACTACTTCGAAATAATCGTGCAGTGTAGACGTAGCCTGAGGCTTGCTGCTGTGGGCTGCTGCTTAGTGTGTTTTCATTTTTGAAAATATATTAATTCTGATGGGGGCTTATGAAAAGGGCTCCCAGAGAGTATTTTAATATCAAAAATATACCCTGAGAGAGCCCCACCCCAGAATACTTTGGAGTCCACTAGGCAGCAGAGCACCCAGAAGTTAGGTGTTAAAATGCTGAATCTATGTCCTCTCTAGCCCTCATATACCACAGTGAAGAACTTGATCTAATTAGATAGATTGGGTACACTAAGATGTATTGTTTAATGGTAGAATAATACTGTAGCTTGTATTTGTGTATCTAGTGCACTGAACTCACAGCACATGTCCCCATAAGATATATCAGAAAAACCACATTTCCTATTTTTATCTTTTTTAAAAACAGATGGCCTATTATGCAGGAGTTCACTTTGACTTACTATCTGTAGGCTACCAACTGTTAAATTAACTTTGCTCATAGGACTGATAAGAGAATACAAGAGACAAAGTCAGTAATGAGTTCTTTTCACAGGTCTTACTTTATTTATTTATTTATTTATTGCAATTTAGTACATTAACCACATCTCAGACTAACTATGACCCTATAGGAAACTTTGGATTCCTTTACATGTAAGTATGCTGTAGTATGCTCTCTCTCTCTCTCTCTCTCTCATTGAATAGTTATAATATTCACATTCATTTGTTCTTATGAGCGACAATAGCAAGAAACATTTTCTATTGTCTCCCGATTGCTAGAAGGTTGTTCTTGTTCTTCTCAGATGACAACTTTTCAACAGTGATTCACAAATTCATCACCTCAGCACTTGAGTACTATATCTCTATACCTAGGCATTTTGGTCAAGGACAACTAAAAATTCAAGCTCGTACAACACACAGCAGCCTATCTCTGGAGCAGAGCTTGCCTTTCAGAGCACTTTACAGCAGAGGTCTACAACGTCCATTAATTCCCCCTTCACTTCCAGGTCCAATTTAAAGTTCTGCCTTAAGGCTCACAGTGGAAGGAAGCAACCTCTCCATCTGTGTCTCACCAAGACAACTGTACTCATTGTGTAAATATTACACAGCATTCTCCAATCTGTGAAGTCCACGTACATGGGACAAAGTGGACTTAAGCAGATGCAGATGACCAGTAAATAATTCCTCCTGTGTAAAGGAACTATGCCCGTGGGGGCTGCCTCTTGCACCAGCCACACCCCTTAAGGATGCAATCCTCAAACTGCACTGATCTTATGCTTGGTGTTGCTGAAGAAGGGGGAAGCAAAGGTGTTGCTAAGCAACCTTATGGCTCCCCTAATTCCAGAAGCAGTCAGGGGCCAAACTGGGCCCTGGCACAAGTTGGAACATACCATGTAGAACACATCTCACACCTCCTAGGGACTATTGCTTCTTCCAAGGATTGGTAGGATGACTCACACTCTGGCTTCACTCTTCCTTCCCTAAGCCAGCCCTGACAAGTCCCTGCATCAGGGAAGACAAGGAGAGGAAGGTGCAAAGTTGTCTTTATGTCACCTCATGATTCCTTCATAATGAGGAACCCCATTAGACTTTTAGGGATAATTTAAAGGTCCTTTGTGTCAGCTTAGCAAGGGCTATGATTCTGTCAGCAGATTGGCACAACAGGAGCGTGCTGGGCCCATAACCCAGACATCAAGGGGCTGAAACCATCCATTGTTAGTGGCCACCTCTTTCCTGGCAAGTGGTGACTCTGGAGAGAACTTAGTGGGGGGTCACAGTGGATAACAATCTGAAAGCTCCCAGTGCAATGCAGTGGCTAAGAGGGGTAATGTAATCTTTGTATGTACTGTACTATGTACATCCTTTGAAAAGGATGCTGAAGGTTTCAGACAACAACTACAAGAATGGCTAGAAGTCTGGAAAACCTGGTTACACACTCAATCCAAGAGAAGGTTAAGAGATGACTTGATTATATTCTACAAGTACTTTGACAGGGAGAAGAGTTGATAGTGGAAGACTCTTTAATCTAGCAGTCAAAGGGGTAATGAGATCCAAAAGCTGGAAGCTCATGTAATACAAATTCAGAAAAGAAATAAGGTGTAAAGGTAATTAACCATTGGAACATTTTACTAAAGGATGTGGTGAATTCTCCAGTCAAGACCGAATGCGTTCTAAAAGAGATGCTTTGGCTCAGTGAGTAAGGGATGAATGCAGAAGTTACAGGGTGAGATTCTCTGGCATATAAATTATCATAATTGTCACCTCTGTCCTTAGAACAAGAATTAAAAAACAAGATGACAATGAATCTTACCAATAACTTTCTGTGCAGAAGGGTGAAACTTACATGACTCCCAGTGCTTGGCTCTGGGCTGTGAAACACTCTCTGGAACAGATTAAAGAGAGCCCTACTCCTTTCTAATTTCAGACCCCAGTCTGAACGCCACCACAGTCTACCTGCAGTAATAGGTACTGATAAATGAACCTAGAAGAAAGATAGATAGAAGAGCACAGAGGTGAAGTTTTTCAGTAGAATTTATTATATGCATCAACACTCAATCACTTACCATGTATTGTTGTCATTTACTAACTCTGGGCCCAATCCTGCAAGCCCTTGATCATAGAATCTGAGAAATGTAGGGCTGGAAAGAGCCTCGAGAAGCCAGCAAGTCAAGTCCACTGCACTGAAGCAGGAACAAGTAAACCTAGGCCATTCCTGACAGGCATTTGTCCAACTGGATATTTAAAACCTCCAATGATGGGGATTCTACAACCTCCCTTGGAAGCCTATTCCAGTGCTCCACTGCTGTTATAATTAGAAAGCTTTTCCTAATATCTAACATAAATCTCTCTCTCTTCAGATTAAGCCCTTTACTTCTTGTCCTACCTTCACTGGACATGGAGAACAATTGATTAAATCTTCTTTATAACAACCCTTAAAATATCTGAAGACTTACCAGGTCCCCACTCATTCTTTTTTTCCCTCAAGACTAAACATGCCCCACTTTTATTTAAACCTTTCCTCATAGGTCAGGTTTTCTAAACCTTTTATATATTTGTTGCTGTCCTCTGGACTCTCTTCAATTTGTCCACATCTTTCCCAAAGTATGGTGCCCAGAACTGAACACAATACTCCAGCTAAGACATTACCCATACTGAGTAGAGCCAGACAATTAGCTCCTGGGTCTTACATTCAAACTCTTGTTAATACACTCTAGAATGATACTAGCCTTTTTTACATTTACATCATATAGTAGATCAACAGCTGAGTATGAGTCAACAATAAGCCACAAATCCTTTTCATCAGTACTACCAAAGCCAATTAAAGTATTCCCCATTTCAGCTGTACACTTGATTAGTCTTTCCTAAATGAAGTACTTTGCATTTGTCTTTATTGAATTTCATCTTGTTGATTTCAGATCAATTCTCTAGTTTATCAAGATCATTTTGAATTCTAATCTTGTCCTCCAAAGTGCTTGCAATGCTTCCCATCTTGGTGTCATCTGCAAATTTGGTAAGCATACTCTCCACTTCATTATCCAAGTCATTATCCAAAACATTGACTAATATCAGACACAGGACTGACCTCTGAAACACCCCACTAGATACACCCTCCCAGTTTGTCAGAGAACCATTGATAACCAACAACTCTTTGAGTATGGTCCTTCAACCATTTGTGCACTCACCTTATATTAATTTCATCTAGAACACTTTTCTCTCATTGGTTTATGAGAATGTCATGCGGGACTATGTCAAAGCCTTACTAAAATTAAAATACATCATGTGTACAACTTCCCCTCTATCCACTAGACTAGTAACCCTGTCAAAGAACGAAGAGAAGCTGGTTTGGCATGATTTGTACTTCACACATCTGCACTGGCTATTCCTTATAACACTATTATCCGCTAGGTGCTTACAAACTGACAACTTGTTGCAGTCTCCTGCCATATCCTGAAGTTAAGCTGACTGATCTATAATTCCAAGGCTTCTCTTTGTTCCCCCTTTTAAAGGTAGATACTAGGTTTACCCTTCTCCAGTCCTCTGGAACCACACCCATCCTCCATGAGTTCTCAAAGATAATTGCTAGCAGTTTCAAGATTAAAATTCATCCTAGGGTACTTAAGGAACTAGCTGAAGCAATCAGGCCCCGTGACTTCAACACATCTAATTTTTCTAAATATTCTTTGATCTGTTCTTTCCCCACTTTGACTTGCATTCCTTTCCGGTGTTATTAATATTGATTGTGTGGAATATGTGGTCATCATTAACCTCTTTAGTGAAGACTGAAGCAAAACAACACACACTTCAGCCTCCTTGATGTCATTAGTTATTAGTTCTCCTTCCCTGCTAAGTAGAGGTCCTACACTGTCAATCTTTCTCAGGCTCCCAATGTATTTAAAGAACCTCTTCTTATTGACTTTATGTCCCTTGCTAGGTGTCACTTATTCTGTGCCTCAGCTTTTCTGATTTTATCCCTACCTCCTTGTGCTACCCTTTTGTACTCCTCCTTAACAATTTGTCCATGTTTTCATTTTTTGTAGAATTCCTTTTTGACTTCAAGGTCATTAAAAAGCTTCTGCTGGAGCCATATTGGCTGCTTACTATTCTTCCTTTCTTTCCTTTGGATCAAGATAATTTGCAATTGAGCATTTAAAATTGTCTCCTGGAAGAACTGTCAGCTCTCCTGAACTTCTTTTTTCCCTTAGAATTTCTTCCCATGGAACCTTACCTATCAGTTCTCAGAGATTGTTAAAACTGGCTTTTTGAAGTCCGTCATCCTTATTCTATTGCTCTCACTCTTTCCTTTTCTTAGAATCATGAAATCTGTCATCTCATGATTACTTTCACCTCAAATTGCCTTCCACTTCAGATTCACTACCAATTTTTCTCTGGTGGTCAGAATCAAGTCTGAAATGTCTGCCTCCCTGATTTCTTCCTCCACTTTCTGGAACGAAATGGTTTCTCCAATACATTTTAAGAACTTATTGGACATTTTGTATTTTGCCAAGTTTCCAAGAGATGTCTGGGTAGTTAAAGACTCCCTTACTATTAGGTCTTGTGTTTTGTGTATTTCTGTTATTTATTCTAGAATTGCCTCATCCACCTCCATTTCCTGATTTGAGTGAATATAGTAGACCCATACCATGACATCACCCCTATTTTTTACCTCTTTTATCTTTATCTTACCCTGGAGACACTCAACTAATCTACCTCTCACCTCCTTTTGGACCTCAAAACAAGTGAATATATTCTTGATGTATAGTGCAACACCTCCTCCCTTTTTAACCTGCCTAACCTTCCTGAACAAGGTGCCTCCATTTTTCAAGGACAGAGAAAGAGCAGCATGGGGTTGTGGACAGATGAGCCTTTGCAACCTTTCTATAATTATTAGATGCAGGCTCCAGGTAGGCAGCACTCCTCACAGGCCATCATGTAGGTTGGCAAAGGAATGTCTCCATTCCCTTCAGAAGGGAGTCCTGACTGTCAGTACCCTATATCTAGGCTGTGGTCGTCAAGAGCCTCCCATCCTTGGTGACAGGTAGCTTCTCCTCCTTAGCCATGGGTCTGCTCCTCACTTCGTGTTGCCAGTACATCATACCAGTTCTCAGGGCTGGCCTTACCATGAGGTGAACTGAGGTGGCTGCCTCAGGTGCCAGACTCTGGGGGGGTGCCACTAGGACCCAGAGTGTAGAAAATTGTGTCTGCTGCTGGTGCATATGTATTCTCTCTGCTCTAGATGCACAGAGATGGTGGAGTGCTGTGCTGGAGGAAGGAGTGCACAAGAGACATAACAGACAGGCAGGCAGGAGAAAAGGTGAGAGGGAATAACAGAAAGCAGCAGAAGCTGCAGGAAAAGAGGAGGAGGAGGAGTCTCTTATGTACCTCTCTAGCACCCTCTCTATCTGGACTGATTAACACCAGTTTCTCAGGGAGCTTCCTGTTTCCTGCTGTTTCCCTGAATCCACTTGAGGAGAACAGGCAGTCAACTGAAGTAGTAGGAGCCAGTTAGGCCCTTAAGACGCTGATATCTTCCCTCACTCAGGTCCTGCTACCAGCTTGTTTATTTGTCCCCTTCCGACTGGATGTTGAGAGCCACTATAGCTGGCACAGAACAGCAGTCATGAATGAAAGAAGAAAACACTCCTTTGGGATAGCATTCAGAAAAAGAAAGAAAGCAAAGGAAGCTTTTCTATCTAAGCAGGAAAGAGCTCTCCTGAGATACATAGACACAAATGTTCACTCTGAGCCTTCTGGCCCCAGTGAGGATGTGAGTGGTGAGGAGATGCCTGATCTTCCAGTTAGTCAGAGTGCAGGTGACCTGGCAGCTACTGTAGCATCCATATCTCCATCGCAGATGGATTTAACCATGCACATTCCTGAAGAAAAGTGTAGAAGAGTATGGTGGAGGCACAAGAAACAGCTGCTGCTGAGTTTAGTTCCTTAAGTCTAGATGGTCCAGGACTGTGGACCCACTTGAGCAGTAGCCTGAGGGACTTCCTTGTACTGCATGGGCCACAGCAAGTAAAAAACTTCATGTTCCCCAAAGACAACGAAAATAGAAGTTTCCATCCAACACATTACTGGCGTGAAATCCCCACGGCTTATGTACTCAAAACCCCAGAATGCTGCATACTGTTTTTGTTGCAAACTCTTTCAGTCTAATGTTCTAGCCACACTGAGTTCTACAGGAACAAAGGACTGGAAAAATTTGGCATCCCAGAGAAGGCAGCAAATCACCAGAGAGCATTCCATAGGTGGAAAGAGCTTGAGATGAGACTAAGATTAAAGGCCACCATAGATAATCAGCATAAAGAGAAGTTTGCATCAGCATGTCCTTACTGGCAAAATGTTCTGAAAAGACTCATTGCCATTGCAAGAATGCTTGCTGCCCAAAATCTAGCACTGTGTGGCACATCAGATCAGCTGTATGTGCCAAACAATGGAAACATCCTTAAAACTGTGGAGCTGATGGCTGAGTTTTGATGCTGTGCTCCAGGAGCATCTAAGAAGAGATCCACCAACCCAAGACAATGTACACACACTAACTATGTTAAAAAAACAAATTCAAAAAATGAATAGAATACAGACGCAACAAAAAGTCAAACAAGAAGATTGTGGCATCTGAAGTCAGCAAGATATTACTCTTTTATTCTGGATTGCACACCTGACATTTGCAATACAGAACAAACTACTTTAATGGTGTGTTTTATAACAACAACAGAACTAGTGAAAATGTCCCTGCAATGGTGACTGTCAGAGAGCATTTTCTAGAATTTATTGATATTGATGATACTATAGGAGCTGGTATGACAAATGTGCTTCTTAAAAAGCTGGAAGATTTGGGAATTGCGATAGCTGACATGAGAAGTCACAGCTATGATAATGGTGCCAACATGAGAGGAAAGAACAGAGGAGTGCAGACACAGATCCAAGAGTTAAACCCTTGAGGGTTTTTTGTCTCATGCAGTTCTCATTCATTGAACTTGGTGGTCAGTGATGCAGCATCAGTTTCTAGTGAGGCTGCTGAATTTTATAATGTAATTCAAAGCATCTACATATTTTTCTCTGCATCAACAAATCGATGGCAAATTTTGAAGAAACATCTGGGAACATCCTCTTTGACAGTGAGTGCCACACGATGGGAAAGTCAAATGGAGGCAATAAAGCCTATCAAACACTAAATTAGGAAGCTAGATGATGCCATAGTTGCCATTATGGAGAATAATGCTATGACAGGAACTGTTCATGGGAGAACAGTGGCAGAGGGAAATGGAACCACTAGAAATATACAGAACTTCAAATTTCTGAGTGGCTTAGTGTTGTGGCATGACATACTGTTTGAAATAAATTAAAGAGGTCCTTTCCGTTGCAAGGAAGAGAGACTCCAAGGTGTTGACCGTGATATATCTGGAGCAATGGAACACCTGGACAAAGCAAAGTCATACCCACAGTCTTACCAATCAGATGAGGGATTTCAAAATGTTCTGAAGAGTGCACAGAAGTTGGCAGAGGAACTTCACACTGAAGCTATTTTCCAACCTATTCAAGAATACAAGAGTCACAGAAGAAGACATTTTGATTATGAGGCATGGAATAATCCCATAAGAGACCCCAAACAACAATTCAAAGTTGAGTTCTTTAACCAGGTGCTAGATTGCACAATACAATAAGCTGAAGAACATTTCATGCAGCTCAAGGAACACAGCAGTATATTTGGGATGTAGTATGATGTTCCAAAACTCCTCGCTATACCTATAAAGACCTACACCAGCAATATAGGGAACTAGAGACAGCATTGACGCATGATGACATGCACAACATTGATGCGAGTGATTTAGGTGATGAACTGAAAGCCCTTTCAAGATGCATTTCAGCAGGATCAACTCCAAAGGCTGTTCTGGAATATATGTGCACAAATAAGATGATCACTTCTCTTTCCAAATGCTTTTGTTACTCTGCGCATACTTTTAACACTTCCTGTAACTGCTGCCAGTGGAGAATGCAGCTTGTCAAAGCAGAAGTTAATCAAAACACATCTACACTCCACAATCACACAGGAGAGGCTGGTCGGCCTTGCAACCATCTCAATAGAGCATGAGCTGGCCCAGACTGTGGACCTTCAGGAAGCAGTTCAAATCTTTGCAACCAAGAAGGCACGGAAAGCACCACTTTGATTATTCAAACAGATAAAAATGCCAATGTTTACTGTGCAGACAAGAAAAGTTACATTTGTTGTTCAGGCGTTTGAAAGTTAAGTGTAACAAAAAAATTTTGAACAAGGTATTTTAAGTTGTTAGTTCTCCTTGACTGGGATAGGAAGCAGAGCAGTGCCATGAGAGGAGTAGAACAGAAAGAAGGTAGAATTGATACCTTGCAAAGTTTTGGCACAAGCAAGAGGTCGTGGGGGCATCATTTGAGCTCCCTGCCACAGGTGCCAAAATGTTGTGGGCTGGACAGTTCTTCACTTTGCTACACAGGGGACTTAGTTGGGAATGGAGCACTGCCTCCTACCTATTGAGCAGCTTTCTTCTCTAGTGTTTCTGTAATCATCTGTAGTCTACTAGCATCCTGTGTCGCACGGGTTTTCATGTGCATTCTGCCGATGAAGTCTTTGTGATCCCAGATGCTACACAGATGAGCCACCTCCACCTGAAGCGCTCTCACCTGCTTCCCGAGGGACTCCACCAACAGACACCTCTCACACCAGGGAGTTTCCCCTGCCTGGACTGTCCGCAGGGACATGCAGGCCACATTCCCAGCAAGTCAAGGCTAGGGCCTGGGTAGAAGGTTCCAGGGTCAGGATGCCTATCTGGCAGTGAGGCCCACAGGTACAGACAGAGGAAAAGCTATCAGTAATATTGGCAACACACCATTTTCCTCCCATTGTGGGTTCTTCCCTGGAGAGCACCTGCTAGTTAAGTGAAAGAAAAGAAACAAATACAACCCTACCTCCTGCCACGGAACTCAGCTGACTAACTCCCTTAGTCTTCTCACTGCCTCAGTCTCACCAGCCACATGACCTGTGCACACAAACAAGTGGGTGTTCCATGCAGGATAGGGCTTTTGCTATACCTTACAGATGTGGTAGATATTTCATTTTTTATTTTCATTTATTCATTCAAAAATAGTTATTACTACCCTACCACATGACTTCAGAATTTTTTATTGCAGACATTTACATGCTTATAGTTCTTTCTATTACTGTGGCTGTGTGATGTATACTTTGAATCCTAACTATAATAGAACACACAGGAAACAGAATACATTCCTGTGCTAGTATACTGGAAGTATAATATCCTAAAAATCAGACAATAACTATCAATGCAAAGCATTTAATTAGACCGATTCTGTTGTGCTGAATCTTCCAGTGCTGAAGCTTGTTTAGGGTGACCAGATGTCCTGATTTTATAGGGACAGTCCCGCTGTTCAGGGCCTTTTCTTATATAGATGCCTAGTACCTCCCATCCCCTATCCCAATTTTTCATACTTTCTATCCAGTCACCCTAAACTTGTTACAAGAACATTGCAGTATCACTAGAAGAATGAGGTTTGGCCACCAACTTTGGTCAAATTTGCTTACCTGGCATCTGTATGTGGTCCTACTGACTATGTTATGACTAGTGGGTTGTGTCAGGCAAGCAGGATTTGTCCCTACAATTGTGAAGCTAACAGGCTGAATACCCAGGAAAGACAGCATATGCTGCACTTCTCTTGCACTATTCACTCCTGGTTGAGACATAACCTGCAATTAGCACCAGTTCCCATGGAGGCTCCATTCTCTTGCCCACACCCCCCAAACTGATAGGCTTTTTGTTAGTGCTTGACAGCAAGAGGCAACAATGAAAAGGAGAGGAAAATGTCAGGGTGAAGTATCAGGAAAGTATGGCACAATGCATATTCAGTTATGGCTTAAATTAAGATGTAATACTTTTAAAATCAGTATATTGTGTTTGGAGAGTGACATGTTAATTTCATGTTTTGCATAGTGGGTAGAACCTTAGCAGAGCTCTTAAATGAAAACAAACTTCTAAACCATGTTGATGTTAGATGTATACAAGCCTATCAAATACATTAAACTCAGATAAGCATGATGTTATGTGAAACTAATTCATTTTGAATTTTCCACAGCAGGTATAGGCTACCCAAGAAGAGCACAAAGATTATGTGGTATGTATAACATATTGCAGGATTGAATATTCTTTTCATATTTGTTTTCTAGCAGTTTCTTTAGGTTCATATTAGTGAATTCATAAATTGAATTTCCCTTTTCCAGTGTATGAGTTCACATATTTTCTGAGATATATTTTTCTACAGTAAAGAAATGTAATGTTCCTCCATTCACTTGTATTACAAATTTGCCGTGAAATGATTTTTAATTTTTCAAAACTTTTTTCAACTTAATCCTCAATTTTCATTAATATTTTAACACATTTCAATAAAATACATTTATCAGTTGTTTAAATAGAAGCAGTATCAATTTTCAGTTAGTAGCAATTGGATTTTGTTTATAAAGCTACTTCTATACTTCGGGAAACTTTAAAAATCCAGGGCCAAATTGTACCTTTCTGTAGAAATAGCACAAAGAGGTTGGCCCAGCAAACTCTAGAAAATGACCTTGAAGCTTTCTTCAAGTTCTTCTCACAGGAGGGGGAGGTTTGTGGGGGGGACAAGGGACAGGATGGAAGTAGAGAGTGTGGCCACCCAGTCCTGAAGAACCCAGGGATTGGAGGGGAATGCAAATCCTCCCATATAGCAGTGACCCGCTGCAATGTTTCTCTGCCTACTTCCTACCTCTTTCTTGGCAGTACGGCTTCTTTTTCTATATTTCCTTCCCCAACATTACTAATTAATATGAAAACAGAAGCCCACATTCTGTGATGTCACACTCCAGTTGCATTTGGAACTTCAGAATATACTAATATAGCAGTTATCAGAAATGTGTGATAGAAAATACAGAAGAGAGATCCTAATAGGGTCCTTTAAAAAGATGACAATTTTCCCTCTTCAAACGCAATCATTTTATTTTATACATATTGTTTGATCCTTCTCCCATTGAAATAAATGGCAAAATTCCTACAAGCTTAAATGGATACAAGATTTAGCTCATAGATTCATCTGTCTATACATAAAATGGATCATGCAGTAGAGAACAAATTTATCATTTGTTTCTCTGTGACTGGTTTGTTTTTGAACCTATGGTCAGATTAGGGAGTTTGACAGATGGTACTTTCAATTTAAATGGATTTATATGCCATTAAAAGAAATATTTGCTGTGGCTAAGAAGGGCATTGACTGAGGAAGTCAGAGCTCTAGATCATTTCCTCTGGGAATATTTCAGTATCTTTCCAATTAGTCAGTCAATATAATGTTCTTATAAAGATGATACTTTATTTTTCTCCAGGGGTTTCCTTCTATCCTCATTCAGAATGTTTCTGAAAAGGATGAAACCTTTTTCAAAGCATCTACTCCTCCAGCACAGTGTTTATGATTAATATGCATTCCTATGTTATGAATGATAAAAAAACACATGTACTATTGCTTTCTCTGTTCACACAATGAACATTTGCTGCAATTTGATTTCTAGCCAACTTTCCTTTTTTTGGTAATAATTTAGACAAATTATACTAGTAACTAACAATCATAATGCAATAATCATACCCACAAGTTCCACCAAGGACCTTTTCCAGTAGTTGAAAAGATAACATTGTATTTGCAGTTACATAATTCAGTATAGGTTCCTCATCATCTGCACTTTTTTAAAAACACCAACTCTGGTAATAATCACAGCAACAACTTTCTGTCTGCCTTCTTAAAACAAAAGTTATCATTTGCAATCACTAGTCCTGCAAACATTTTAAATGGAATCTTCATCTTAAGAAAAAACATAATTAAGCTTCTTAAAAGATCCTTAAGGTGTTTAATTGGATTCTAATTAAACAAAAATATTTTCACTAATATCTCATTTGAATAAAATATATCAATGTAGGATTACATTCATCCCAGTGTAGAGAAGTCATGCTAAATTGTTCCCACAATTAAATTCCATATTTCTGCCTACCGCACCAGGATAAATTTTAACTATGTTGGCTAATAATTTTTTGTTTGTTTTTCTTTATCATTATAACTATATCAAATATCAAACCCAATGCTAGAAACACTTTCTACTTTACTGCTGTGATTAGCCTCTTTGGAGTTATGATTTTAAGTGTACACACAATAATGTTTGTTGGACCAGACCTTTATAGTGTGATGCTATAAATGTAGGGTTTGATCCTCCAAACAAACAAGAAGAACTTGAAAGGGATGAGTAGTCTTATTGAGTTCAATGGGACAACTCACATAAGTAAAGTTACTTCAGGATGAGTAAGTGTTAGACAGGATCAGGACAGTCTAAAATTCTACATGTTTGCAATCTGAAATAATATAGTAGAATGTTAATAAAACATTTTTCAGATCTTTTTCACCATTTCACACAACTTTAGAGCCAATCACAATACAGGAAACATGAAGACTTTTCTAGCATGCTGAGATTTTGATCCTGGCACAAGAAATATTTAGCGTGGTCTCCTTTTAAGGCTATAAAAATATAGTTAAAGCTGAATCCTGGTCCCTTGTACAAACCCCAGGTAAACAGTCCTTTCACAGGAGGATTTTGCATAAACCAGGTAAATGCAGTATTTCTCCAAAGCCGAGGAGCACCAGCAAAGCTGCTGTCACAAACCACCTACATTGGTGAGTCTGACCAGTTATAGTCATTGATCCAGTGGTTGTACTCCTTACTCCTCCCTCCCCCCATCATCAACACACTACACTGTGGAGGCAGCTGCACCTAAGCAGTAATCAGTGGCATATATAGATGCAGTCTCCCACTATGTGGCTTCTCCTTAACCTAGCCCCTGACCAGCAAAGTTGTCTGAGCTCTTCAGCCCTTGTTCATGTGCATGTGACTTTGATCCTTAATATACATTTTTGTTGCAGAGTGATCTAGGAATCAAGTGACCTGTTCTGTTAAATTGTGGATAAAACATATCATTTTGTCAATAAGCATCTTGATACAGCCCTAGACCAGATAGGTAAATCCCTATTTTAATAAACTGGTATGGAGAGGGTGATATTTGTAGTGTTTGCTTTGTATCACCCCATTTGTAAGGAATTTCATTCTGTACCTAGCTTTTCTATTTTCCTTTTGGTGGGGGAAGGTTCTTGAAAACAGTTCTTGTAATAGCAAAGAGTTTGTACTGAGAGGAATATATATAGTCTCGCTGAGTTTGGGTAATACCAATGGGTAACTGGGAGTTATGGATGTATACTCAACTCCCTACTGTCTTCTACTTGCTTTTGAAAGGGAAATACAGAACATTAACATTAACATTTGAAAGAGCCGGAATGGCTGGAGAAAAAAATCACGTAAAATAAGGAATGTTTTAGAGTCTTTCTGTGGGGTGATTTTTGAGAGCTTGTAATATTTCAAAAACTATTCAAAAGGAAGAAAATGCTTTGCTTTTAAAACTAAAGATTTTAGACACACACAGCTCAAGGATATTTTAACATATCATATCCTGTAGAACAGCTCCAGTTCTGGAGAAAGATATTTATTGAACACAAAGTTTCATTGATAATTGTTTTTCTCTAGCTCTGAAAGTAACAGTAGAGGTTCAACAGACTCTAAAACTGTGAGAGAGAAACTGAAAAAAAAATACTTAAGTTTAAGGTTACATTTGTCCAGTTGGCTGGGAAACATCTCTTTTAAACCTATATAGTTTGCTTTTTAAATCCAAACAGATTTTTTAAGATCACTGCCTGGAAAATAATTACATCATTTCTAAGGTGTGCTTGAACTTTTCCTATCACTAAAACCACACACATTCATCTTAAGCAACCCCAGTACGTACACAGTCTGAGCCACTATATGTTGGTAAGAACTCCTGACAGAAGAAATGCCTGGCCCCAGACCCCACAAAAAACAAACAAACAAACAATGAGCCTAGCCCAGTTCAGCAAACAAGCTGTACTGTAGATGTGTCATGCTGGGCCCAAGCCTATGGTTTTTATGCAGACAAAAATCTCATTGACTTCAAAGGCGATGGAGTTTTATCTGCATAAACAACTTGAGGAATGGGCTATTAGTAACAATACACAACTTTTCAGATAGTATTTAATCTAATCTATCTACAGATTTATAGTTTGCTTTTCATCATGACATCTAGGCACCAAATACAAAACTAATAGGGAGGTATGTTAGCTGTACAGTTTTATATTTGTCATCATCTGAAACTTACAGTTTAGTTTTACTGTCCAAAACAGAATGATAAGAAAAGAAGTGTATACAGTGAACAATCAGTTGACAGAGGCACAAATATATATAAACACTGGGTCCAGCGGTGGAACTTACTCACAGGAGTAGTCCATGAGATTACTTGCATAAGTAAGTAAGTGCTCCCCACCAGGAGGTAATTAGAGTCCAAATACTTCTCAATTTAATTAAGCAAGGAGACCCATTGACATAAGCAGGACTATTAGTGTGATTCAGGGCTTCAGGATCAGACTGACATTTTGTAAAATAGCACTATAAAAACTCTTACTGTGACAGCCCTAGATTATGCTCCTTTGGTATAAGGCTGCCAAGTAATTCACTGCAGGTGTCCACAGAGTTATGTGCTACCATTGATATAATGACGAATGTCAGCTCAGTGGTATTTTCACCCCTACTCTTACTGCCTCCCTTTTGTTCTCCACTCAGTTTGAGTCATGAAACTTTGCATTTCTCTGTTCATGACTATACTAACCATATAGAAGAGTTTATTTCCTTAACCCAGATACAATGAGGGCTTGGGGAAGGAATACATTTATTTATAGGTGCATCATCATTAACATTCAAAATGTGCAAAGGGGGAAGGCTGAGTGATTACCAAAGAACATTTTTGCATTACTTTCAGTTATATTTAAATGAGCTAAATTAGCAAAATTAACTAGCATTCATGTTCACTTTTACTGTGTGCATTATAATTGCATAATCTATAATATTTGTAAATAAGCACCTTGATAATTAGAACAGAAAAAAACAGAACAAGACTGAAGTTCACAAGGTATCCAAATGGAGTTCTTCCTGCACCTGCTAGGTAGGGCTAGATCCTGTGAGGTGTTGAAAACCCCAGTCCCACTGAAGTCAAGAGGAATGAAGGGTGCAAAATGCCTTGTATTACCCTATAGGACCAGATATTTAAAGGATTAAGACCTTTAAAGCTACAGATAGGGGTTTTGAAAATCCCAGAAAACCCCTAGGTGCCCAACTCCTACTGAATTCAATAAGAGTTATGCATCTGGATGCTTTTTAAAATCCTATTAGACCCCTATCTGCATCTTTAGGAGCATAAATCCCTTAAAAAATCTGGCCCTCGTTCCCAATTATTTAACAAAAAATGCTTTTAGATACATAAACAAGTTTAATTCTAGTGAATTTACTAACATAATGGGAATTTACAGTCTAGCCATATTGCAGCAAGTTTGCCCTAGTCTTAGTCCTTATGCTGACACTTAGATAAACTAAAATTCCCACTCTGATGAGAAATAGCATGATACTAATCTCTGGCAAACACTTACAAATTAAGAACAAAGGGAATAGAGACAGCAGTGTAATGTATTACTCTGCAGCATCAGAAATAGCTTCTCAAAGACTTGGCCGGCCGGCCAGCCTGCCAGCCTCACACACAAGCTTACTTTTATGGAACAGAAGTTTAGTGGTTCTTAATTTTTATTCTTAAAAAATGAGACCCAATCTATAATTTGGAATGAATTTGGGATTAAGTTAGAAAAAGAAGACCTAACACCTGTGGAGTTACTCCGGCATAAAGCAGTGGTGAATCAGGCCTTATGATCCTAATGAGTCAGAAACACTAAACAGGATCAAGAAATTATGGCTTCTGCAAGCGTAAATTGACTTGTTCAGGGATCCATTTTCATTTCTTGTAACCTTTATGCTATCATAGAAATTCTTGTCTTTTCTCCTCTGCCCTTTACTGCATGATCAGCTAGCCTATATATTTTTGCTATAGACTGTTTTCCTGGTCAGTCTTCAGAGCACAGAATGTTAAAATTGAAATCTTTGAAGTGTCTGAGTCAAAAGTTGTTTTTTAAATAAAACTCACACTTGCCAGAGCTACTCATCCCTTAGTAACATTGTGAAATCAATTTTCCCAAGTTGCTTACAGCTCTCAGCATTTTGTTAATTACTGCAAACAATGAAAGTGATAGACACACTCATATCAGCCAAAGCATCTTCCTCTCTAGTGAAGCATGCAGTTGAAATACTGTGCCACTGGCTGATTCAAGGATCAGAAAGAAAAAGAAGCCCCAGCAGATACATCTTCTTGACTCTGAACACTTTTGGATGATCAGTTGTTGTTATTGTTGTCACCCCTTTTCAACCCAAGTGACTAGTCAAATTTCAGAGCCCTGAGGATGTTGTTGTTGGAAGTATAAACTGATGAAGTCTGGTATTTTCCTTGATGCAGTTTTGTTTTTTGACAAATATGACAAAGTGCTCAGCTTAGCAGTTAGTGCACCTGCCCTTTGGCCCTGTCGCCTCTCTGTCAGGGCAGTAGACGTGCCTGATTCCTGACCCTAAGCTAGGAATCACCTGCCTCCACCCACATCTGGATAACGGCCCTTAAGGGGATGTGGTAGGGGAACCCAGGCTCTCCCTCTCCATTGGTTTTCAGCCCAGGGCCCTGTGAGAAGCAACACCAGCAGGTTCCTCCCTGAAGAGTCTAAGTTCACAGCCCTGGACTACTTGCTGCCTATATGGCCCTTATAACTCAACCAATCACTTGGAAAAAAAAAAAAAAAAAAGACCAAATGAGCAGGGTTCTAGAGGATCTGGTCTGAGGGTCTTACCTACCCTGTAGTCCCCTCTCAGTCTCAACCCTCTGTTTGAGTTCCTAAGGGAGAATTCTTCTCTCCTACAACCTGTCCACTCACTTTTGCATGGCCTTTGAAGCTCCTTTTAGCCCATTCTTCAGTCAGAATGTAATATCAACAGACTCTGGTCATCAGCAGGTGGGACTGAACCTAGGCCCTTGCGAGCTAAAGGCATGAGCCTCTCCTATATGAGCTAAAAGCCACATGCCTCTTAGCTAAGGTTGTAGCAGACTCATTAATCTCTAAGTGGTCTTGGTGTCACTAGAGGAGGAAAAAGCACCACACCCAAGAGGTGTGTGGGTTACAAGAGCGTGCTCTGCAAGCCTGGAGAGGTCAGGCTATCTGGGTCTAGTATTGCCTTTTAACCGTTTTGGGCCTAGTGTGGAGTTTGTGTACGCCATCACACAAACAGTGTACAAAGGCTCATGTCTCTCAAGGACGAAGGGATTAAATATCAGGAAACAGCTTCTTTTGCTCACAGCACCAAGAGCATTCTCATCAGCCTGCACCTGACCCAAAACCTCTTCCTAGGTTTCTCCCAAGTCAGTGTTTTAAGCTGCTCACTCAGGCACTTTCTCTTCTCTCATAGGCCTGGTCTACACTACGCGTTTAAACCGAATTTACAGTGATATCCGAATTAACCCTGCACCCTCCACACAACGAAGTCCTTTTATATCGATTAAAGGGCTCTTTTAAACGATTTCTGTACTCCTCCCCGATGAGGGAGTAGCGCTGAAATTGGTATTGCCATGTTGTGGATAGGGTTAGTGTGGCCGCAATTCAATGGTAATGGCCTCCGGGCGGTATCCCACAGTGCACCATTGTGATCGCTCTCTGGACAGCAATCTGAACTCGGATGCACTTGCCAGGTAGACAGGAAAAGCCCCCAAACTTTTGATTTCATTTCCTGTTTGGCCAGGTTGGAGTACTGATCAGCACAGGTGGCGATGCAGTCTCAAATCCAAAAAGAGCTCCAGCATGTACCGTACGGGAGATACTGGATCTGATCGCTGTATGGGGAAACAAATCTGTTCTATCAGAGCTCCGTTACAGAAAACAAAATGAGAAAGCATTTGAAAAAATCTCCAGGCTATGATAGACAGAGGCCACAGCAGGGACTGAGCACAGTGCTGCATGAGAAGCGTAACAGAAAGCCAAAGAATCAAATGGATACTCATGGAGGGAGGGAGGGGGTACTGAGGACTCCAGCTATCCCACAGTCCCCGCAGTCTCCAAAAAGTATTTGCACTCTTGGCAGAGCTCCAAGTGCCTGAAGGGTCAAAAACATTTTCCCGGGTGTTTCAGGGTGTATGTCGTCAATTTACACCCCTCCCCCCCCAAAAGAAACGGGGAAAAAATTGTTTTTTTACCTTTTTTCAATGTCACCCTATATCTACTGCATGCTGCTGGTAGATGGGGTGCTTCAGCGCTGAACACCAGCATCCCCTTCCCGGTGGCGGACGGTGCAAAATGATTGGTATCCATTGTCATCATCAGCCCATGACTGCTCCTGGATGACCTCAGTGAGGTCGGCTAGGGGTGCCTGGGTAAAAATGGAAATGACTCCTGGTCATTCCCGGCAGATGGTGCAAAAGGCTTGGTAACCTTCCTCATCACAGCAGCTGGAGGCTGAGCTCCATCAGCCCCCCTTTCATGTCTAAAGAAAAGATTCTGTACTGCCTGGACTATCACAGCAGTGGGAGGCAGCGCTCCTCTCCCCTCTACCCTTTAATGTCCTGCCTGGACTATCATAGCAGCTTGAGGCTGCCTCCCCCTCATTTTATCTCACTAAAAGTCAGTGTTTCTTATTCCTGCATTCTTTATTACTTCATCACACAAATGGGGGGACACTGCCATGGTAGCCCAGGAGGATTGGGGGAGGAGGGAAGCAACCCGTGAGCTTGTTGCAGGGGCACCCCCTAGAATGGCATGCAGCTTATCATTTCTGCGGGATCTCTGGGGCTCTGACACAGAGCAGCTGTACTCTCTGGTTCTTTAGTACACTTGCCCCATATTCTAGGCAGGACTGACTCTATTTTTAGACAAAATATAAAGAAGGGAATGACCCAGGGAGTCATTCCCATTTTTGTCCATGAGCCCCCAGCTGACCTCAGCGAGGCCATCCAGGAGCACCCATGACAGCAGCAGATGGTACAAAAGGACTCGATAACCATCATCTCCAATTTCCAAATGCAAATGGCGCAAAATGACTGATAACCATCATCTCATCTCCAATTTACAATTGGCAGACCAGTTGAAATAGAATGGTATCATCTCGGCTACCTTTGGAAAGGCAAATGAATTGCTTGGTGCATTGCAGTACCGGACCTTGTCAGCAAGATTCCATGAACATACGCCGACAGCTATCGGACCGGTGACGTGACAAAAGGGCAAAACAGGGCTCCATGAGTGTCGTTGCCATGCATGGCCGACTCTGCATGCAGGGCAATCCAGCGTGAAAAAAAGGACGGGAAATGATTTGTCTGTGTGCTTTCACGGGAGGAAGAGATGCAAGTGATGACAATTACCAGATCACCTGTGACACTATTTTGCCCTATGCATTGGGATCTCACCCAGATTTCCATGGACGGGGAGACGGTGGGAAACTATAGGAAGCTATGCATAGCTACCACAGTGCATGAAAATCTCAGTCCTCTTGGTACATCTAATATACTCTAGGACTGGAAGGACCTCGAAGGGTCATTCAAGTCCATGTCCTCTGTCCCTCATGGCAGGACCAATACTTCTTAGACCATCCTGACTGTGAACATTTATCTAACCTACTCTCTTAAATTATCCCATAGATGGAGATTTCCACAACCTCCCTAGGCCAATTATTCATGTTAATACCCTGACAGTTTTAGGAACTTTCCTAATGTCAACCCTAAATCTTCCCTTGCTGCGTTTAAGCCCATTGCTCTTCTTGTTCTCTATCGTGTGAACAAGTTTTGCCCCCTTGATGACCCATTA
Organism: Chelonoidis abingdonii; assembly: GCF_003597395.2. Taxonomy (NCBI): domain Eukaryota; kingdom Metazoa; phylum Chordata; order Testudines; family Testudinidae; genus Chelonoidis; species Chelonoidis abingdonii. Next base: position 103,889,016 of record NC_133772.1, on the reverse strand, counting down.
GATACTCCTGCTACAGTCCCCTCTCAGTCCAACAATAAACCACTTTCTAGCCTTCCTTCAGGGGTCATTGTCTCTCAGACCTTTATTGTGGTCTTGCTCCTCTCAATCCAATCTTTCTTGATGCATGGCCTTATGGACATATCTTGGGGCCTAACTGCAGATGTATCTGACCACCTGTAACGCACGTGCTGCAACTGCTGTGTGATCATATTTACGCTCCCGATCCCTACTCTGCAGCTCCTTCCTTAGACAGTTTCTTCCCATTTCTGTTATGTGTTGAAACTGATTGTTCTTCCTAAGTGGAGCACTTTGCATTTGTCTTTACTTGAACTTCATCTGGTTTATCAGACATTTCTCCAATTTGTCCAGATCATTTTTGAATTTTGACCCCTGTCCTCCAAGCAGTTGTAATCCCACCCAGTTTGTATCGTCCGCAAACTTTATAAGCGTACATATATATCATATAGATACTAAGTCGGTTGATGAAGATATTGAACAGAGACCGGGTCCCAAAACAGACCCCTGTGGAACCCCATTGTTATACCTTTTCCAACAGCATTGGGAAGCCATTAATAACTACTCTCTGAGTACGGTTATCCAGCCAGTTTATGCACCCACTTATAGTTAGGCCCCATCTAATATTTGTATTTGCCTGGTTTATCAATAAGGATATCACGTGAGACCGTATCAAATGCCTTACTAAAGTCTAGTATTACCACATCCACTGCTTCTTCCCTTATCCACAATGCTTTGTTATCTATTCAAAGAAAGTTTTCAGATTGGTTTTGAACAATTTGTTCTTTACAAATCCTATGCTGGCTATTCCCTATCCCTTACACTTCCAAGTATTTGCAGATGATTTCTTTAATTACTTTGCTCCTTATCTTCCCTGTTCACAGAAGTTAAACTAACTGGTCTGTAGTTTCCTGGGTTGTTTTTATTTCCTTGTTTCATAGATGGGCACTATATTTGCCTTTTCCAGTCTCTGGAATTCTTCTCCCGTCCCCATGACTTTCCAAGATAAAGCTAGAGGTCAGATTACCTCCTCTACTTAACTCCTTGAGTATCTTAGGATGCATTTCATCAGGCCCTGGTGACTTTGCAGGAACTATTTTCTAAGTGATTTTTAATGCTGCTCTTTTTTTATTTTATCTTCTAAAACCTACCCCCTCCCATAAGCATTCACTATGTTGACATTCCCTTCAGACTTCTCAGTAAGATCGGAAACAAAGAAGTCATTAAGCATCTCTGCCATTTCCAGAGTTTCGTATTAGCTGTTACTTCCTCCTCACTGAGCAGTGACCTACCCTGTCCTCGGTCTTCCTCCTGGCTTCTAATGTATTGATAAAAGTGTTCTTGTTTCCCTTTAATTCCCATAGCTAGTTTAAGCTCATTTTGTACCTTTGCTTTCTATCTTGGCCCCTGCATTCCTGTGTTATTTGTCATCCGTTTGCTAATCTGTTAGTTTCCATTTTTTATATTGACTCTTTTTATTTGTAGGTCATGCCAGATCTCGTTGTTAGCCCAAGGTGTGTCTTTGCCACGATTTTCTATTCTTTTCCTACCATCGGAAATAGCTTGCTTGGGCCCTTAATAGTGTGCTCCCTTTTGAAAAACTGCCAATTCTCTCATGAGTTCGCTTTTCCCCTCAGTCTTGATTCCCATGGGACCTTACCTATCAGCTCTCTGAGCTTACCAAAATCTGCCTTCCTGAAATCCATTGTCTCTATTTTGCTGTACTCCCTTCTGCCAAATTAATGTGCTTAGTGTGGCCTCATGCACTCGACTTTACACAATCTGTTTTAAAAAAACAGTTTCTATAAAATCGGAATAATCCCGTAGTGTAGACATACCTATATAGTATATCTATCTTACAAGTGCTACAGCAGCACAGCTGCAGCTACACTGCTGTAGTGTAGACACTTACTACAGCAACAGAAGGCGTTTTTCCTTTGCTGTACTAAATCCCCACTCCCTCCAGAGGTGGTAGGTAGGTCAACAGAATTCTTCTATTGACCTAACGGTGTGTACACTGGGACTTGGGTCTGTTTAACTACATCTTTCAGGGGTGTGATTTTTTTACACCCTTGAGTGACATAGCTAAGTCCAGCTGAGTTTCAGGCTTAGACCAGGGCTCAATCTTTCAATATTCTGTGTGTTCGCTCTGCCCCACACACCTAACTAGTAACACCACCCAGATGACTCTTCTGCTCATTTGGTGCTAATTTCTGGGCAGACTATTAGGCTTTGTTTTAGGTGTTGCCCCTTAACTATCTCTTACAATTGTCTTAAATGGGGAATGCATTCACACATTTTTTTCAAATGAGGTTTTAATTCAACCAATAAAAAGTTTTCATCATGCTCATAACATTATTCTAGCCATGAGCAGTTACTGGTTACAAGCAGGTCATGGCTATATGACAATGGTACAGTTTGTGTGTGTGTTCCTCTTCTGTTTAGAAGTGCAGCTTGTAAAAGATGTAAAGGAAAGGGACAAGTTTATTAGGACAGAACCATAGCTTGTGGAATGATATCATAGCATTTAGATTTTGAATTTACAAGGATTCCTATGCTAAACTTTAAACTCATTACCTATTGATGGACTTGACAGCTCAAAGGTTTTGAAAAAGGACACAGGGTAAAAATTTCAAAAGCCTACAAGTAACTTAGGAGCCTATGTCCCATTTTCAAAAGTGGTTTCGTGCTAGATGTTTGATGATATTTAGACCTCTAAAGATGCTGATAGGCACTTAACTAAGGACCATCATAAACTTCACCACCTTCTGCGCCAAGGTCAAGGCACATTTCCTTCACCTTCTCTAAAATGTATAGCAACATGTATATTTTAAAAAAAAATTAAAACCCTTTCAAAACAAGACACTCCACCCAACACTCTTGAGAGAACAAACAATACATGGCAGATGTTAGTCATGTTGCTTAATGCACTACTGAAAGACACTTAGATATTACGGCTGTGAACATAGCATAAGGAATGATTAATAGAATAGAATAGTACTGAGCAAGCAAAAAAAACCTCACCTCTTAGTGAGCCCAGAAAGAATGTACCCAGGCATGAGGCAGGTTTTGGCAAATGTGAACAACTCAATTTTTTTCCTTACAAAGCACATTTTTTTGTTCAAAAAAGATCCATATTGTTCCTATATATAAAAGTACAACCCTGTAATTTAACTCTGGGTTAAAAACCTGAAGGGTGATCAGCACCTCGAAGGTGGTGCTAAATACTTGTAAGGTCAGAACCCATACAAATAAACATTGTTAGAACTTGAATGCAAGGGTTGGTATTGAAGTCTATAAATTGTGTAATGAAAATTCTCAAGTTATATCTGTCAAACAGACAAACAAACCCTAAAGGATTTGTAATAGTTCATTTAACGGAGGCTGGTATTTCACCCATTAATGATTAGGGCAATAAGAGATGTTAACAAAAAGCTAAAAGGATGAGGGGGGGCAGTTTTTTATTTTTCCATCTAATTCAGAGTAAAATTACTGCTAAAATGATGTAGGACTTTCCTGGAATTATTAAATTATATTGCTCCTAATTGATTTAACTGAGAAAATTATATCATTAAATGTTTTACTCTAACTCAGCATAAGAAGGCATTAAGAACAAAGCTGCTGTCCTGGTAAATTTGGCAGGAGCATTATTCTGCTATGTAGAATATCCAGTTTTGGCTTCTCACTTCCGGTGGTTCCATGGTACAGACTGACTAACAGACAAGCATGTTAAGACTCCAATAGAGGAAAAAGGTGAAAAAAAGGAGAGGATGTTAATAGTGAAATATTTCTGCATCCTTACCCATAATTAGCACTCCTGCCTCCTAGGCACAGATACAGGACTGGATTCTGACTTCAAATACAGTTTGTTAATTCAAATTAACTCAACTGAAATTTGTGGTGCAACTCTGGATTGAGATCAAAATCTGGCCCATAATGTGTGACCCTGTGTGGCTAAAGGAAATGGGGATACATTATTTGCCTTAACTGAAGCAAAGGAACCAGAATATGCACATTTGGAGGGTCCTTTTGTTAGAGGTAGGTGCAGCAAGAGAAATCTCATGTCCCAACTAGAGCAAAGAAGGGCACAAGTGCCAGTCCAAGCATAGAAAATAAAAGCTTAAAAGTGACTTACAATTTATTCTGTTCCAAGTTCAATCATGAGTTTTATTTTCTAGTTTCCACTGTGTAGGTCTATGTAAGTGTCACCAGGACAAACACAAACAAATAATTTCAAACATAATTATACAGTATTAATTCTGGTCTGCACACAAACTTGGACTGAAATAACTAGATCAGGTTTAATTCACACTTGCTATTTCAGAACAAATCAGTGTGTCAATAGCATTATTTCAGACTAAAGGTTCTCTATTTTGATTTTCCATAAGTGGATAATAAAACTAAATATGACACTTACTCTGAAATAAGATCATCCAAATGCAGACTTACCAAAATAACAAAAGATGTGAATTAAAACCAAGTTAATTATTTCAGTAAGTTTATGTGTAGAGCAGCTCACAATTACAGATACATTATATACAATAAATAAAAAATGTTGTTGCAAAACTTTTACACTATCAGAACAAGTATTTACGTTTCCCCATCTATAATATATACAATATATATTTCAGAACTCTGTCTCTCTATTTTTACTGCTCAACAAATCTTCTATCATTCAACAGAACAGACCCAAATCTTAAAATCTTTTCTTTCTCTCATGTTTCTACTTTGAATGGCAATATTGTAAGCTCTGGAGATTCAGTTTCTTTAAGGGCACAGTGGCAAAACAGTAAACAAATGATCAATATCTGTATAACTAATAGCATCTTAAATTATTAAATGGATTTTTTTCTTCTTTAGTTTCAATTTCCCATTCTCATATACTATCACAAACTTACTCTGTTTGAGTTTCTTACTGTGCAAGGGAATGTTTAATTCTAAAAATGATATGAGCTAAGTGAAAGTAACAAAAAATTATTCAGAAACCCCAAACAGTTCTATTAGCTTTAGGTTTTTAAAGTCCTTCTTTAAATTCTATATTTAGCTTCATTTAGTCTAAAATTTGAGCTTAAATCATTTGTTGATTTCCCTTTAAATTTCAGTAAGAGAAATTGAGGAAGTGAGAAATAAATCCATAGCGTCTGAATGCTTTTTCCTACTCAATACAAAGGGCAGGTCTAGCCTTTACTGTAGCAGTTCAGGAAAAACTGCATACCAATGCAACATCTTGCTACAGTGTAATTCAGCATGCTGCAGCTACAAAGAAGTCCCTAGTGCCTTTCACTATAGCTAATATGCTGTCATGGGAGAAGCAGAAGCAATACAATGAAATATGTAACTTATAACTGCCAATCATTCTCTCTCTTTTCTGGAGTAATCTCCTTATCTGTAATTAGAAAGAACATGCATCTTAACTTCCTGACATGAGCTATTGTGTAGAGCTGCTGTGTGCAGTTAAAGAGTTGTTGCATTCCACCCCAGAGATGGTTACATTTAACAATGAGTGACCTCTCTATATGACAGTCAAATTCTGGCTCCCCTCAGAAATGCCCCTTCAAAATGTGTCCCTATATGCTGTGAAAGTAGCATTAACATCCATCTTTATAATAGCAGGCAGAATTCTCATGCACAGCCTCCAAACATAGATTATTATTCTTGCTAAGAGAATAAAGAATGTGTGCAGGAGGAAGGAGTGTGTAACTGAAATTGCCAGGTCAAGAAGTGGGCGTGCGCAGGTATGTAGACCATATCCCTTGATCATTAGGTCTTATCCCTAAATGACCTTTAGTAACTCACGTCATGAAGGGTCTACGGATCAGGTTTTCCACAGATTTTGCAGAAGCCATACCTGGGGGACACTGCTGCCTTATGGTTCCCTTTTGCCTCTGGGTTTCATGGTGTGTCTCTCCGTATGCTGGGCACCCATAATTTGGCCCATAGTTTGTAAATCAGTTTATAAAGCTTTTGGGGATCATTCTGAAAGAAAGGTGCTACATAAATTAAAGTAAATATTACCTACATTGGGCCAAACTTTCAGAACTGAATACCTAAAATCATATCCACAAAACTTATACCTAATATACCCACAAACAGGCAACTGTATCTGTATTTACTAATTTCATATATGTGGACAAATTATCATCAGAGTATTGCACCAATCATTTACTAAGATCTCTTATTTTACATTTGAAATACATGAGCATTAAAGGGGGTGAAGAAAAATGTTTAAAATGTATGTGTAAAATGTTTTCAGTTCCTATATTTTGTAGTTGAAAGAAAAGTAACATTAAGAAGCTGTGTAAAGCATGTAACTCATTAAAATGCTTTAATATAAAAGCCACAAAATGAGGCCCAAAATGCATATTCATGCTGAAATGATTCTTTGGGGTAAAATTAAAATAACCTGTATCCCTTTTACCACCGTGCTAGCAATTCATTAGCTTTCTGTTCAAAAAAGATTTTATAATACAATATTTTAAAACTGGCACGCTACCACCATTAGAATTATACTTTACAAATCCATGAGTTGTTTTCACAAAGCTAATTGCATATGTTGTATTTCTTCTCTCAGTTTCAGAGTGCAATTTTATGTGTACTATATGCTAACACAAAAAAGCAAAACAACAGATAGGCACTGTAGCATTGCAGTAATTAATTTAAAATAAGGTTGATTTGTTCTATTGCTTCTTTCCCTGAGGCCAATAACTGGGAGCTAGTTATACTTCAATTCAATAAGCCAGAGGAAAAATACCTGTTGCATATGATTACAGCCTATTAAAATGCAATTAATAATTCAGCATGAATATTTTAAACAGCAGCATTGTTGTCTTGCCACCAGCTTCTCAAAAGTATATATGAGGCTGAAGAGAGACAGGGTCAAGTCAACCCAATAAGTTTCTATCCTGTCAAGTAACTCATCCCCTCCACTCCCTCACATCTTGGAGGCATTCTATTGTGGCTTTCTTTTCTTTCAGCCATTGATTGAAAGAGAACATAACTGTGGTATTGTGCTTTTAACCTAGATTCTGCATCTTCTGTGTTTAATTTTATCTCACCCAGAGATGGGCCCAAACCTAAAACTCCAATCTGAACAGTGGCTGGCGCTTAGTATGTAGGAGGCCAAATTAAAAACCCTGATCTAACCCCACCCCGCCCAAATTCTGGATCTGAATTTTACTGTATTTAGGCCCTAATCTTAAAAAGTTGTTGCTCCTCCTAGAAGACACAGTGTTCTCTCAGAATGAAGGTTCTACTTCCATCTCTATTTTTCTTAAAACCAAATCCGAGTCTCTCTGAAGTCAATGGCAAATGTCCCATTTACTTCAGCTGGACCAAGACTTGACCCATAGGATCTGATCCAACTCCACTGAAGTCAATGGGAGTCTTTCTATTAAATCCAAAGGGAGTTGGACTGGATCCTTACTGCATCCTGGTGCCACGTTACTACTACTTAGATTAGAAGCTCTTTGGGGCAGGGACTGTCATTTCACCTACCCGGAGGCTAGGAACTAGGGATTCCGGTGGCCTAACCTCAACTACTCTCAGGAGAGGGAGAGGAGTATTGATTCCCCACCCTCCTGAGGTAGCCTCTCATTCCCTCCACATTGAGTCAAGACGAGCAGAATTCCCTCTCCTATCTGGCTCTGGGTCTTTGCATTTTCACAGATCCTCAAGCAGTCAGAGACTGCGGGATGGAGTCCCTCCTCCTTCATGACTGTAGTTACCATTGTCATCTCCCAAGCAGCTGTCTTATACTCTACTTGGGCATTTCCCACCCTGGTGGGGGTGTGTGTGTGTGTGTGTGAGATAGACCTGGCAGTGCACTGCAGCTGCCTCAGTCCCTACTTCTGGCTAGAGCCATTGCCATCACCACACTTTGAATGGCCTCTGGGTCCCTGGTGAGGGTAGGCAGAGAACTTATTTCCCTGAGCCCAGAGAATTCTCCTTGAAGTCAGTAGGTCTCATCACTCTCCTCTTCTCAGGTATTTGTTTGCCTACACTGGGAAAGTAACTGGATTCCTCTTTACCTCTGGCAGGGGAATGCCACCCTTCACTCCACCCCCACCCCCAGCTTTTCTATTTGCATTTTGGCTCAGAACATCTCGTCTGTTTGGCACTTACTAAGGCTCCAACTGATTTACTCCTGCTTTCAAAGCTATATCATCATTGTCCGAAAGCAAAGATTATGGCCTATCTAACAATACACTTACAGTCACCACCTGTGACCCTTCCTGGGTCTGTATAAAAACCTGTGCTGTAGGTAGAGTCAAGGCTTTATCACAGTAACTTTTTAACCCACATTTCACACCCTGGGAGCATTTGATGGAGTTTCATGACATGGGGTTTATATTCTTAGCTGTCTCATTAATCCCCAAGCAGTAAATGGCTCCTCATTAATTACCATCTTCCTCTCCTTCTGATGATCCAATGGACCTGCATCTGGGAGGGTGTAGCATGGTGTGTAGGTGGTAGATTGGGGATGAATGGTTCAGCATGAACATTATATGCCATCTGCAGCCTGGCTGTGTGACTGCTCCCTCCGGAGACTCAGTCACAAATTTAACTCTCTGAGGTTGGGGTGCAGCTGGTCTTTCTAGTACACAATGGGCGACATGAGTATTCTGGTCAAAGTGACCCTGCTGGTCACATAGGGAACACTGCTTTTCCCCACCGGACCCAGGGCTTCTCAGATGTGGTTTCCTTTTCTCCTGGGTGAGGGTCTCAGCATAGGCCTGATACCTATCCTCTGAGCCCATTCCATCCCTACCAGGTTTTCTATTAAACCCAGGCTGACTATCTGGATATTGGTCTTCCTATTTCCATCCCTGGGATTTTTGTCTGTTAACCATGATTTCAGATTAGAGGGGCAGAGTTTATAGAATTGTTCTATACCTGAATAGGCCCATTGATGCTAGCTGGCAATGGATTCATTACTCTGTGTCAGCAACTCCTAATAGACCCAACAAACTCACTACAACTAACACACTACTTTCATAGTATTTATCCATAAAGAATATAATGTCAGATCTTAAATAAAAGCCACATCGTGCAATGACCAGCATGATCCTATGTACGGATAATATTTAAGAAGTTGTGGGTATGTATGAAAATATATCCTGAGAGTCTGTATCAAGGTGTGAGTCACCAGCAAAGATAGGTTTTCCCTCAGACCAAGACTATTTGTCCATCTAGTTAATTGACATGTAAATTAAGCATTGTATTGTTTCACAATGGGCCTGCCCTCATTGGTTTGAACTGAATGCTAATTAAGAGCAGAGATATGTGAAGTCAACAGAAAAAACAAGCAATGAAGGGGAAGAATCTTATCTTCAAAGGTTTACTAGCCTATAATTGGAAGACAAACATTTTGTCATCTATTCATGGAGTAAACCCATGGAAAGGCGAGGGATGTTCATGAAAGTTTGCCTTCTGGTTTTGACTGAAAACCAGCAACTCTATCAAAGACTGAAACCTTGGGAGACAATCTACTTTATCAAATAGGAAAGATAACTATTGATAAGTGTAGACCTAAGATTATGTTTTATATTTTGTTTTATTTGTGGAATAATTTCTGTTTCCATTATCCTTACTCAATATCTCTTAAATCTTAATCTTTGTTAATAAAGATATGATTGTTTTCACAGTAATTAAATCTCAGTGTGGTGGAACTATAAAGGACCTGATCCTGAGTTGTATCAGTCAAGCTGTGTGTATACTGTTTCCTTGGGAATAGCACACGATAATTACTGTGAGTGGGGCTGGATACTAAAGGGAGAGGCTTTCTGACAGCCTGGGGTGTGACTAGTGTCAACCTGTAAGGGAAAGTAAGGGCTAACAGAGCTCTGAGAAGACTATATGGGTTGCTAATAGATCGGTGGTGTCACAGAGCTGATACAAGTCTCTCTCTCAGTGAGGTAGGGGTAACAAGGTGGTCACAATCCTGGCATCTTGAGATAGAGTCATACTCATTAATATGTAGGCCTCAGTGACTGTTTAAAACCCCCAACCAGTTCCCCATTTACTTATGTACCCCCTAATTTGAACTGACGCCTCAGCATAGGTCATGTCCTCTCTTTTCTGGACTCCCTAAAACCTTCTCCTATATGCTTGAAAAATCAGTTTAACTTTTGCAAAAAAAATCTTGTTTCATTCATAATCTTTGTAATTCTCTGTCCATAAAGGTGAAAATGCCCAATGTTCCAGACCATAATGGAGCCAGATTCCATATCATGTCCTCCTTCCTCTACCTTATTCAATTCACACCTAATTTCAAAGGCATTTAGAAAGACATCCATGTCATCCCCCTCCCTAAAGTGAGGAATAATTTGGAGTATATACCACCCACCAGGACAGGTGCAGGAGCCCTGACTTCAACTACCAGCTAAAAGTGTCCAGGGAACAGTTTCCTCCATCTCAAGCTGATATTTACGTTCCTTGTCCTTCTCTTTCTCATCATAATGGTGCTGCTTCTCCTGTTCTTCTGTCTGGTGCTGGTTCTTCTTCTCTTCTTTCTCAAAGTGATGCTGGTTCTCCTCTTCTCTCTCATGCTGGTGCTGGTGTTCATGGTCTGCGAGCTTCTGAATATCCAGATGTATTCAATTCCTCTCCAGATGCAGCTTCCACCACCCTCCCTCCCCCTGGAACTGTTCTGGGAGAACAAAGGGACACCATGCACCCTCCCTAGAAACTGCCTGGAAGGTGGGAATGGGAGGAACAGGTCTCAAGTTTACACCCAAAAGTTTTGGGATAACAAGGGGCATATGAGAACTCGGCTCCAGAGGTTCCTTAGAGAGACATTATACAGGATAATTGACAAACAGTATGGATTTTTGAAAGATGTGTGCTGGCTTACTAGCAGACTGTTTATTATGTACATAATTGAAATATGAATTTATGAAAAGCAATGGCAGAAATGGCAGGGAATAAACCTGTCCAGAAAATAAATCAATGGGTGCCCCTATGATGCCTGCCAAGCACCTTAGTTGTACTCACTTTTTTAGGAGGGAGAGGTGACAGAGATGACAATATCCTGCAATAAGCTGGACAAACCTTAAGGACTTAGGTTTAAGTATTTTAGGAGTTCACTATATTAAAAATGCAAATGTTTATGTACTATTGAGGGATTGTATAGATTTCCATGGGGGATGGGGACCACACCTCTCCAGGAACTAAGAACAGTGAGGAGTGGCTAGGCAAATTCATGCAGGTTGTAACATGTCCAGAGAGCTTCTACCACCCAGGGGTGGCTCTATGTATTTTGCCATCCCAAGCATGGCAGTCAGTCGGCTTTCGGCGACACGCCTGCGGGAGTTCCACTGGTAATGCAGATTCGGCAGTTCCCCTGTGCCTTTGGCATACCCGCTGCCGAATTGCCATGGAAACTGTGGGACCAGCAGACCTCCCGCAGGCATGCCACTGAAGGCAGTCTGACTACCGCCCTCATGGCGACCAGCAGGCCGCCCCTTGCGGCTTGCTGCCCCAGGTACGTGCTTGGTGCACTGGTGCCTGCAGCTGCCCCTGCCACCACCTGGGTGTGGAGAGGCTCACAGATACTGGTTCAAACTGAATTTTCCAGGGACCTACAGAAAACAAAAGGATTTTTGGTTACATAGCCTGGAGTTAAAATTGACTTTTTTCTGATTCAGTAAATGGACAGGACCTTGGTTCAAGGGAAGCCCCAATCCTTAGGAAAAGGTTGGCAGGACTTTGGCCTACTCTGGCCCAATGAGACTGAGGGGGCTGGTTCTGAGCTGAAGTTGTGAGGAACTTGTGGCCACAGGAAAAACTACTGTGTGAGGTTTGGAGAACTGTTCACCAGCCAGAGCCCTTGTTGCAGTTGGGGGTGATCTCTGCTAAGCTTATTAGCATTCATGTAAGTTCTTTTAAGAAGTTTTTTCTGTAATGTTTTTATCTTCAGAATAAATGTGTTTACTTAGACAGAGCTGTGTGGTAACCCAACAATGGCAGTTACATTGTGTACTGTCTCTGAGGAGAGAAGCAAAGCAGGCCTGGTTTGCTAGGGATATCAGAGTATAGTTGGGAAACTGTGTAGCCTGGAAATTTCCCAGTCAGAAGAGAGAGAAACAACAAAGAGAGGTAACAGCTGAGGAGCCTGGATCCTAGAGTAGGTGCTCTTGCCAGATCATAGACGGCGGAATACAGGTGTAGATGGTCTGAAATGTGACAAATACTAGATTATAAACTCTTTGGAGCAGGCGCTTGTCTTTTTGTCAAGTGTCAGAAGAGTGCCTAGCACAATGGGGTGCTTGTCCATGACTGGGACTCATACTGGCGACCAGAATATAAATAAATAATAATACTTAACATTCCTATTTCCATATTTAAATAATCTTAAATACTGCAGTGTTGCTTCCTCTCAATATTCTGAGCTACAGCTCATGCAAATATTTTCAAGGGACTTTATAGACTAAGCTGTCTTGTCTCCAATCAGCTACTGAAAACAGGGTTTATTTTTTTTAAAACCAGTGATCTTGCATCACCTCTATATCACTGGTTCAGATCTAGGTTAGATCAGTAGTTATGAAAAATTGTGGGCATCTGAGGAAATTTTTCAATGGCCTATATAAAGTTAATTAGTGCTGTTAATTAATTTCATAATAGAACATCCCAACACAATCTCACAAAACATTGCCAAATAACATAATCATAATCAGCATCTGTCTAATTACTGCTGCAACTAAAAATAAACAATATTTTGCACTTTTCAGCTAGAGATCACAAAGCACTTTACAAATCCCGATTACCCTCCCCATTTTGCAGATGGAGTATCTGAGGAATAGGTAGGCTGTAGGCCATGTCCCTCACACAAGAGTCAGGCGTAAAGCTGGAAATAGAGCCCATGGACTAGATTCTCATTCTAATTCTAAATTCAATCAGGCTGGAGAATAAACTACCCTCTACCTTAAAGACATCTAAAGATGGTCTCTCCAAGTCAGGAGCATTGAGGCTGAGGCAAATTGATGAGGCAGCATGGGGAAGCTTATATTGACATTGACTTTCCATGCTTTACCCACTGCGTGAAATCCTTGCGTCATTGAAGTCAATAGAAAAACTCCCACTGACTTCAGTAGGGCCAGGATTTCACCCTCTCTAACTACATAGAGGATATTAATTGCCAAAATAGTCAATCCAGCATATTTTACAAGCAAGATTTAATTTAAATAATTATTTAAAGTCAAAAAAAATTTGTTCATATTTCTGAATACACACGCTTAAGAAACTGCTATTGTGAAAAGCTCAAAAACACATCAAGCGTTCAAATTTGCAAGGTATGAGGTACCTAAAAGAAGATGCTGAGTGGCTCTCATTAAACTCATTGGGAGTCAAGGGGATTCAGCATCTTGCAGGGTCAGGCCCTAATAAAATAAAAATACCGTTTCTCACCATAGTTGGAAATGAGATAGACACAGCAATTGGTTTTCACCCATGCAACTCAATGGAAATGCTGCTCAGGTGTTAATGAAGATTACATTTGGCCCAGCTACAGCAGAAAGATGGTGATCCTGAAAAGAGACTGGGGGGAGATTTGTAAAGGCACAAAAGGCCAGTTGACCCTAATTCTAACTTGTTTCCCAATAAGGAAGCTGCATGCTTTGCCCCAGACATAGGGGAGAGAACCACAAAAAGAGCAAGTAAAGGGGCTGCATTCATTCTCTGTGGGAACCTTAAGAACTGTTCCAATTCCTCTGACTTTTAAAAATTTAATAAGTCATTCAGAAACTGTCATGGTTAAGTTTTAACTGACTTTCTCCTGAAAGTCACAGTGTCGATGGAAATCTAAAAGCTCCAAATCGTTTACATCTAAAAGCCTAATTCATTCAGAAAATGACTTATAGAGCCAGGTTGTACTGTTCTTTCTACAGTTTTACGCATATACTGGGAAGACAATCAATAGTACCCATGATTCATAAAGGGAAATAACCCTTTTGTTAAAGTGCTGCCTACTAGCAGATGGGGCAATGAATTCAGTCATTTGGAAGCAGGCTTTTTTATGTCCTTCCATGAACTGATCGTTTAATTCATATTCTCACCGGGTGTCCTGTTCCTGATTAGAGCTCTATGTAAATGCTTCTACCCAAAGGGAAACTGGGCTTTTCAGCAGCTATTCTTTTTGGGTTTGAAATTTCTAATGATTCTTTCTCAAGTTTTGCAGTAGCAAAAAGTTTCTTTTTTCTTTCTCTCTTTTTTTTTTTTTTTTTTTTTTTTTTAAGGTTGACTGTTTTTCACTCAAACCTAGGTTAAAAATTGCAGCATTCTGACGTTTAAACTAGGCCAAAGGATATTTTAAAACTTTTCAGTGTAGGTGCAAAGGGGAGATGGAAGTTCCTCACCCCAGTCCTTTCTTGCTTATTTTCTACCAAAGGCCTACAATTGCTTAACTAGTGCAGTATCTGGTGACATCCACAAAACACCACACTAGGCCATATAGGAATCTGGGTTTAAACAAGGAAGACACGCCTCCATCTTAGGAGATAGACAAATCTTCTGTCCTGACTAAAGTTTCACTTTCCTTCATGCCAAGGACTTAGAAGGTCTTTATTTCACCTAATTTTTCCACTAGGCTGGGATGGAAGGTTGTAGGTGTCACTATTTTCATTTTCACAATTTTTACCAAAACATTTTGTGTCCTGTTCTATTCATAAATATTAACAGCCACCATTTATTTGCTTTTGCTTTACCAACTTTAAAAGTGCAGCGTATCACTTATGCACAATAGAGCTCTCCCTGATATTTAATATCCCCTCCCTGCTTCCTTCCCTTTATCCCCGATGATCATGATCATGTCAATTCCCGGGCTCTCTGGACACACACCATATATAGTACATCGTGCATAAACATCATCTCCACATCATACACAAGCTTCTTGCGTTTATCATTAAGGCTCTTCACATCTTAGCCCCACCCTACCACACTGATCTAGTAACTATCATAACATTGACCCTCAACCTTCACTCTCTGATAACATTTCCAACCTTTAATGCCCACCTGTCAGCTTCTGTTCTAAACACCTTTATGCTTTCTCCCACAT
This sequence comes from Chelonoidis abingdonii, assembly GCF_003597395.2. NCBI lineage: Eukaryota > Metazoa > Chordata > Testudines > Testudinidae > Chelonoidis > Chelonoidis abingdonii. The sequence continues at coordinate 103,873,952 of NC_133772.1, read as the reverse complement.
CACCCCTTATGGATGGGGAAAACTTCCTGATGTGAACCATACAGCCACTAGCCTATCTTCTTATAAATCCTTCTGCCACGATGCTAATAAAATTCTACCTGCTGACCTTGGCTAGGTAGGTGATGAGCTGTGACTCTCTCTCTTCTCCTTCCTTCCCTTCCCTGCTCCCCTTTCATTCATTCCTGACATTCCCCATCTCTCTACCCGATTTTAAAAATTGGGAGTAAAATGAAAACAAGCAGCACCATAACACATAACTAAGAAAGTTGTGCCAATTCTTCACCATACTCATTTACTTGTATGTTATGCGCTTATCCCCTACTCTTTATCTGTTTTTGATTGGTTAGACTCTAAGTGCTCTGTGGCAGGGATTGTCTCATATCCATGTTGGTTTGTACAACAGCCAGCACATGGGCCTTTGGGCACTGGCATAATTTACTATTTCTAACAGGTTATGCTGGCTCTTAAAGGACAGACACAGCCTCTTCACGCTTTCCAGGGTCTTTCTACATCCTGTCTGCCTCCCTGCCACTTTTGGTGGAGACCCTTACACATAGAATCATAGAGTTGAAAGGGACCTTAGGAGGTCAGCTAGTCTAACCCCCCTGCTCAAAGCAGGACCAATCCCCAGACAGATTTGCTTTGATCCACTGGGGTGCGCAGCCTCCCCCCCCCCCTGCCCCCAGAGCGCTGCTTTACCGCGTTATATCCAAATTTGTGTTATATTGGGTCACATTATATCGGGGTAGAGGTGTACATGAATTTCAACTATATAGAGAGTACCTCTAACATCAAGCAAAAGAGAAAAACTAGCATAAAAGATCCCTGTAAGTAGTCTGGCAAGTATTGCCTCTGAGATACATTATATCATGCCTGTATCAGTGGATTTTTTAATTTGATGTTTGTTTATGTTACTTTAACAAACACTAAATACTACCACTTCTCACACTAATCCTTCAATATTTAAGCTTAGATTGCCTTGAGTCAGTTTCTTCAATGGAGATTCTCCTGAATACAGAATAATAAACGTGTTGTGGTTTAACTATTCTTGGTCCTGATGTCTTTAACGGGTTTAAGAAAAAATAGAACTTGCATATAATGAAACCACACGAAAGCCTCATGTGCTTTCTATTCTTACTTAAATCATTAAAACAAGATTTCCCTCCGTTCAGTTTTGCAGCAATGACTGTAACTCCATACTCGACTTTTATTATTTGTAGCAATTTTCCATTCTTCATCATTGCAGCTCTCTGCTATTTGTTCAAAGCTACAGAGTAAGAGGAATCATGTCACTAATCCTCCTTAGTTATATGAATAGGAAGAAAAATCAATACATCGAGTCCAAATGTATCTGGAAATAGAGTTAATCCATTATAAGTTCATTGTGTTGTACTGGGACAATATAGAGATTCTCTCTCTATTTTGGAGAACTCACAGCTGCAATATTTCAGCCCTGCATTGCAGGTTTTTATCACAGTTTTAATGAAATGTAGTTGGTTTTGAAGTAAAATCTGTCAGATTTCATTAAAAAAATTAGATTCTTGTCGTGTGTCACCTGATCAACTTTGAAATAGGACTTAGTTCACATTATCTTGTAAACAATATATTTTCTAAAAATTAATTGTAGTGGTACATTTTAACTTGATATGGCGACAGGCTCATTATCAGGAGTAGTGTGCCATCAGGCAAAGATGGATTATCTAGAAAAACAGATTCATGGGAAGGAAATTTAAAAGATTAGACTGTCTCCTGGGCAAAGAGTCCTGTTGCTGAAGAGAAGAACCTGAAATTACCCTCTCTCTCTCTGTATCCACATGCACTTTTGTAGGAAAGGCATGTATAATTATGGCTGGTAGAAAGAGAAGGCTCCAAACTACACCCCCCACTACACACACACATCATCATCATCATCTTGGTCTATTAGTTACAGTAGAAGGTAAGAACAGTCAGAGGCAGTCCAATAGGCTGGTACATGGATACTCAGCTTGCTTCTTAAAAGTTGCCTCTGGGATAACCTTTCATGTCTGACCTTCAGTTTCCTCAGGCCCTGCTATTGTCAGTGGGCGTCATGAGAGTGGGCTTGGCTCACTAGCCACATTGGTTGTCTCACATCCTTCATTTAACAGCTTATCTCAGTGGGTGACAGACTATAAACTCCCTGAAATAACTAGAAGTGGTCAAAATATAATTATCTGCTCTCTCCCGCTGTACTGATGCCCAGCTAAAACTACCCCCTGTGACTTCCGATGCCTGGATCCCTCTGGCTCTGTATATAATTGCTTCCTTGCTCTGAGACCCAGTTGCTCAGCATGTGCTTATCAGCCTTCCCCACAGACTGGCTGTTTCCTCCTTCCTTCCACAGCAGCCAGCGTGCTGCTTCTACAATCCCCAGATCCTAGATCCCAGTGCAGCCTCAGGGCTGCTCCTGCTGGCTTTGCCTTGTCCCTGCCTGGCTCCCTGACAGTTACCACAGCAACTCCAATGCAGTTCCAATCATGACTCCATTTCCGACCCCTTAGGCAGAAAGCAGGATCAGCAAACAGGATCTTCTGGTTCTGTTCAGGCCTTTGCATCCCATCTGTAACAGCTGAGCTGATGTGTGTTTCTTACTCTCTGTGGTTCAGCGGCTTCCCTTTTCCAGGCTCTCAATTCCACCTCCCTGCATAGTTGCCTAGCAGTCACAGGTAGCTACTGTTTGCATGCACTGCTGGCCCCCTACCCCAGCATATCCACACTACAACTATTCTCTCTAGCCTCTAGTTGCCCTGAGTCCTACTGCCACATCCTCTGTGCTCTGATAGCCGAGGGTGTCTCAAGCAGCGGGTGGCGATCAACACATGAGTTATGAAGAGGTATCCCAAAAGGTGTCATCCTACTGGTTGAAAAACAAATACAATCAGTAAACATCCCCTGGCACTAAGGCCCAGAGGGAGCCTGTGAAGAGAAGGAAAGGAATAGCATGCTCCTTGTCTGCTTCCTCCACCCGTGCCCCACCTCTTCTAACTCCAGACACAGTCAGACTGTCTGTCCACCTCCCTCTCCCATGCACAGAATTCAGCTATGGTGAAGAACTGCTGCTTGGAGATATAGCGCAGCTAATTGTGCAGTCCCTTGAAGCAGTGCTTCTCTGGAACTATGTTCCACCTGTAGGGAAAGGAAGCTGGGAGGCTAATGAACAAATACAGTAGCCACTTTAAATGGCTCTTACATGAGAGAGAGGACGGTTGATGCAGCATGGTGATTTGACTAAAGAGGAAGCAGAATGGGCCTGAGAAAATCTGTCTCAGATGGTTTGTTAGTGAGAGAGGAAAGAGCATGTCAATATTTTTAAAAGCTCTGCAACATGCAGAAAGTTTGGTCTGGTAGAGAGTGCTGTTATAATGGGGATACGGCCAGGAAATGGTGGGCACCGAATATATATATCTGAGCCTTAAAACAGCAATAACAAACAGAATGGTAAAAGTTTGAGAAAATCAAGAAATTGGAGAAGACCAATAAAACTCTTAGGAATTTCTATTACAAGGTTACTTTCTTCACAAGGGGTTAGACAGAAGGAAAGACTAGAGAAATATATATCGGTAGCTTTAAACTTCCCAGAGAGGATACAGAGAATCTAGGAGGTCCTATACAAAAAGAAGATTGGAGATCTGTCCTAAAAGAGATTTAAACAAAGGGGAAATTCCTAGAGGGAGACTATCTTGGTGATTTAAAAAAAAGAAGAAGAGCGATCACCTAATTCCACGGGTTAGTTAGTGAATGCCTTGAATTAAGGCTTCTTGCTTGGAACTATGAGTAATGCTTCTACAATTCTCTTTACAAAACCTGGGAGAGATCCAACAGATTGAGGAAGCTACAAACTTGTTTCACTTCTAAATCCTGACTACAAATTACTGGCAGAAATTCTGGCTTCCCAGCTACAAGATAAAACACCCCAAAATAATACACGCCAATTAGGTGGGGTTTATGAAGGAGTGGCTGCTGCCTGACAAAATGAGGAAACTGAATAATGTGATAAATCAGACAAAATGCATTAAAGAGGCAGCTGCACTTTTTGCAATAGACCCACACAAAGTAGTCAGCAAAGCTGAATGGGGTTTTCTCTGTGAGATTATGGAGCATTACAGGATAAGAAACTTATTTATTATGTGGATTAAACTTTAACACAAGGCATCCTCAACAGCAGTTATCACCAGTGACACTACCTCAGAAAACCTTTTCCTAGGCCAGGTACAAAGCAGAGGGTACTGTTTATCCCCCACTGCTCTTGCTGTTGGCGGTGGGACCTCTTGCACAGCAATTGTAGAATCACCAGCAATAGAAGGAATCAGATTTGGGGGATATGTAGTTAAAGGCCAGCCTACACAACATAGGCTTGAGGAACTCCGAGAAATCCTAACAAACTGGAGAAAAAAAATGAATGAATATCCAGAAATACGGGGCATGGTCTCATCTTCCTGTCAATGTTCTTTAATCAGGCTGTATACTTAAATGAAAAATGCATTAGGCCCCAGATTGAATTGTGGTGTAAATTGAAAGGCAGGGACCTTAAATGCCTACAAGTTAAAATACACCCCAAATTAGGGATATGCTCATTGTCCCATCCTAAGCAGATTCTATTAAGAAAGTTTTTAATTGATGGAGTTCATTACCCGTTCACATCTGGGATATAAATGGTTTGTTACAGATGTCTTTTAGACAGAGAGATAAAAAGTGACTAGATCTAGTTCTCACAAAATGTTAATATATGTTTAAAGAATAAATATGGAACATTTAGGCCCCTAAGTTGTAAGTTTAAATTTATTATTATTATCTGAATAGTATGACATTTCTTTAAAGTGTTGAAGTGGTTGGTGTACCTGTAGCTGGATTGCTTACTTTTCAAAAAATTATACTGAAAAAGTCTATGCAGTTTATACAAAAAAAAAAATCCTGTACACAATGGTGAAAAGCAGAATACATACTCTTCATGAGCGTGAACCAGAAATACAGCTGTGCATAAACATTTTTTAACCAAAGCTTTAAAATTCTCATTTTTAGTGTTTCTTCAGTTCTGCTTTTGGGTATAAAATTTTCAGTATTTCAGATAATTTTTTGTGACTGGGGGGAAAAAAACATTTCCACAACTAAAACCTGATTCTCTTGACTGAAAATATCCCTTTCCTCTTCTTTTAAAGGGAGGTCAATGAGCAAAAGAATTTTGAAAAAATCATCCTTTTCTGAGAAACATGAGGAAAGCAGGAGAGTTTTATGTGAGACACTGGGATGGCACTATCCTGACTTGCTATGTCACACCTCAGCTTGATGAGAAGTAAATGGGTGTTTCTGAGGTACATCTCTAGCTACAAGTTAAAAACAACTATCCCACAACAACCAGCTGCCACCATAACAGCTAGCATCCCTGCAAAATTTTGTTTCATTTGAAATGATCTTTACCAACTTAAAGGACTCTGCTAGGCAATTATCTCATCAGACGTACAAATCCATCAAGGGAAGGCCAGCACTGGGCCAGAAGGTCCACCAGAGAAATTGTCTTTTACTATTTTCTTCAGGAACAGGAAGGTGGTGTGTAATTTTCCCACCATGTAGAAATGTATTATTGTTATTACAGCATGTGGAAATATATTATGTGTTATGTACATATATTACTTTTACTAAATGTTTTAAAGTAGATTAAATTGTATTAAGATTTGTATTTTTCCATTCAAACCTTCTGCAATTCCCAGCCCTGCAGGGAGGAACTAGCCCTGCTGTCATATTCCATGAAGGAGTGAAGCTTTTGCTGGCCTGCACTGCGGGCCTGATCCATTGGCCTATATGTTTGGAGTCAGCCCCATTTTCTGCCCCTTTGGAGTGGCTTATGCCCTACAAGGCATAAGCAGAGAATAGTCTCTGCATCCAGAAGAGCACAATAAAGCTTCATACAGTCCTTCCCCACCCACCCCTTGGAGTCGAGAGACCATCTATCATCTAGCCCACAATGGGTTTGATCTTAATCTCAGTAAAGTCAATAGGAATTTTGCTATTGAGCTCAAAAGGCATAGAATTGGTCCCTATTTTTGTTAGCTAATACAGGTATAAGAAGCATAATGACATACAAAGATCAGGCCCAACAGCATCATGCAGCCTTCAGAACTACCTTATTATCCTTTCTCAAGTCTCCCCAAAACTCTCTCCTTGTCTTTTACAGCCTATGTAGGATAAAGCCTTTTCAGCACCTGAAGATAATTTCCCTGTCCAGTTGCAATGAGAGTTCTATTACTATTGTTTTCATCATTTTAGTTTTTATGTTGTAATATGGTTGCTCACTATTGAGCAGTTATTCAGTTACTTGAAATAGGCATAACCTCTGAAAGATTAGCCAATGGTTCATGAGAAACTGAAAAAATATATACTGTTGGGTAACAATTCTCAGCCTGAATCTATGTTGCCTTACCCCTGTGGTATCTATTTATACCTGTGCAAAGGAATGCCAAATGCTACCAAAGCAGAATGATGCACAGGTGTAAATGATTGCACAAAGTCCATGACAGGAGAAAAGGTCCGTGTGCCTATTAGATCTGACATTTCCTGTTTTTTCTTCCTCTGTGCATTATTACCAGGGATATTACTATGGAAACAAGAACTTTCTTTCAGCTATTCCTGCTGTTTATTTCATGCCTAAAGCCCAGGGATACATCTTGGCCCCCACTCCAGCCCCTTTGAGACACTCTGATGGTACCAAGGATAATAGACAGCTGGCAAATACAGCCAAATGGGCATTTCTCCAGCAATGGGGAAACTCTGGCTCTGCATCAACTCATTTTAGCCCTCCTGGTGCAGGAGTATGGCTGTTACCAGCCAGCACAAATTGGAGTATTAAAGCAGCTGTAAAGCTGCTCTAACTTGGGCCAGGGACTGAATTAGCCCTAGCTACATTCAAGATCCAGAGGGAGGGAGGCATATTAAGGTTCTTTAGCACCAATTTCCCCTACAGCCCTCGGTCCTGTGCTAAGCAAAGCATGGCTTCACCCAAGGATTTGATCTTTAGATCCTTTCTTCCTTGATGCCTGTGTCAATTAACATAGTGTCATATACCAAAGCGTAAGATTTCAGATGGGACAGCTGAACAGAAGAAGATGAACTCAGACCCCACTTACATACCACTGTCCATGCTAAGCTAAAAGTGAGGGGAATAGAATACAGAAAATATGATACTTGCAGCTCCAGGGCCGCCCAGAGGGGATTCGGGGGCCTGGGGCAAAGCAATTTTGGGGTCCCCTTCCATAAAAAACAGTTGCAATATTATAGAATACTATATTCTCATGGGGACCCGGCGCCTGGGGCAAATTGCCCCACTTGCCCCCCCCCCCCCGAGTGGTCCTGTGCAGCTCTTGCGCTCACCTTCTGTGCATGTGGTTTTTTACACAGTGGATCCATGTAGTCACAGCTTTATTTGGCACACCTCTGTTGCTCCCCTAGACTGGTAAAATAGGCAGAATGATGAATATCTGTTTTATAACCAAACTTTTCCATGAAGTATCAATGGGGATAAGTTAAAATGTACCAAAAGATCTTCCTCCTCCTCTTTCTAGACTGTAGCATGACTCAGAAAAATAAACAACTGAAGAGCCTTTGTTAAACCCTGGCATGCAGATTTAGTTTTGGCTTTTTTTTAAATGTTATGTTTTATCCAGGTCATTGCTTGGACCATGTGGAGTAAAATAAATTCTTAGAAACATAACAGGAAAAGCAATAACATTTTGCCTGTGTTTAACAGTATCTTATATATAGTGTCTTTATTCCCCAGAGATCTCAGATACAGATATCATTTTGTAAAACTGGACTCCTCTACCATATATACATACAACAATGGAATTGTACCTCTTCTCTAACATACTACGGGTATTAGAGAGACAAGGAAGATGAGGTAATATCTTTTATTGGCCCAACTTCTGTGATGAGAGAGAGACAAGCTTTTGAGCTTATATAAAGCTCTTATTCAGGTCTGGGAAACTAAATCAAAGTATCACTGTTAAGTACAAGGTTTGAACAGATTGTCTGTCTCTCTCACCAACAGAAGTTGGGCCAAAAAAAGATATTACCTCACCTACCTAGTCTCTCTAAGGTCCTAGGACCAAATGGCTACAACAACGCTGCAAACATTCTGCTGGGTAGTCAAGTTATATTCTCTAGTGCCAAATCCTGCACAAGGGCCATGGAAGACCTCAAAGGCAATGGAACTGGAGCAGTTTGACTGCACAGGGGTATTCCAGCAAGGAGAAGGACATACAACAGAATTCTGTTCACCTGAGCAACAGCTTACTGGAGCCGTCTCTGCACCACTGGGTGGAGGACAGGCTAGAGACGCAGCAAATAAATCTGTGACTACATGGATTCATAGTGCAAAAATATACATGCATATGTGGTAAGCAAGGGCTAGAAGTTGTCCTGCTGCAGTGGCAATAACTGCTCTGCTAGGCAGAAATTCAGCTCTGTGTGATGGGTCAGTGCAAGGCACACACCTGACTTAAATGTCACTTAAACCTTCAGAACAGGGTGTGGGTGGTGCATAGGCTTTTTACTGTCCCTCTGCAAAGGGTTGGATTTAATTCCTAGTATTTTGTGACCTATGGGGCAAGGTGAGAGTTCTTTCCCCTGTGACTCCCTTGAATAGCTCTGTATGCAAGACTCATCTTGAATATGGTTTGTGTATGGAAAATGGCTGCTGGTTTCTTTGCTCTGCTCCTTAGGGTATATTTTCACGGTTACATTGAGTTTCAATTTCACAGTCACCTTCCATTGACTTTAAACCTCATGACTGTCTTTGACAATGTATCTTTGAGGGCTTCTATTTTACCTCACTTTTTATTTCAATTTTCCTTTTTGTGATGGCTTGGATCACAGAAAACCCCTTGGGAACTGCCAACTGACGTGCTGAGACTACCTCTGAGCCTGTTTCCCCTGCCAGCTTGGGATTTCAGTGCCCTGCCTGGTTTGAGCCAGACACGCTCGCCTGCTACAAACAAAGTCCCCCAAAAGCTGCAGGCTTAACTGAAAACAGCTTAAGAAGTGCTCCTGTCTCAGCACTCAGATGCCCAGCTCCCAATGGAGTCCAAACCCCAGATAAATCCGTTTTACCTGTATAAACCTTATACAGGATAAACTCATGTTCACCCTCTATAACACTGATAGAGAGATATGCACAGCTGTTTGTCCCTTCCCCCCACCCCCCGTATTAATACATACTCTGGGTTAAACAATAAGTAAAAAGTGATTTTATTAAATACAAAAAGTTCCAAGTAATAACAAACAGAACAAAGTGAATTACCAAGCAAAATAAAATACGCAAGTCTAAACCTAATACAGTAAGAAAGTGATTACAGATGAAATCTTACCCTCAGAGATGTTCCAGTAAGCTTCTTTTTCCTTCTAGTCTAGGTCCAGCAATCACTCACACTCTTGTGGTTACTGTCCTTTGTTCCAGTTTCTTTCAGGTATCGTTTTGGAGGTGGAGAGGGTATCTCTTGAGCCAGCTGAAGACAAAATGGAGAGATCTCCCAGGGGCTTTAAATAGACTCTGTTCTGTGGGTGGAGATCCCTTCCTCTCTCCTATGTAGAATCCAGCTGCAAGATGGAGTTTTGGAATCACATGGGCAAGTCACATGTCCATGCATGACTCAGAACTTTACAGGTGGCAGCCATTGCTCACATGCTACCTTGAAAATCCCTAGGTAAACGTCTTATGTGAATTGGAGTCTTCCAGGGGTCCCACTGTCCGTTAAGTGTTTCTTGATTGGGCACTTAACTTGCAAATTCCTTTCTTAAGAAGCTGACCAAATGCCTGTTCGCAGCCAATATTCATAATTTCGAATGCAAAAATGATATATGCATACAAATAGGATGAATATATTCAATAGATCATAACCTTTGCAGAGATATCTTACATGGCATATGTAGCATAAAACATATTCCAGTCTTGTCATATATACATTCATAAGCATATTTCCATAAAGCATTATGGGGTACAACACCACAGTGTGCTTTACTTCTGAGTTTGGGGTTAGTTTGAATGAGAAGTTGATTTTCATGGAGGATTTTCCTTTTATGTGGCAGCCAGTTTGGATGTGTTGTGCTTTCAAGCTTTCCTCTTGTTATTTTCTATACTACTTTTCCTGAGTGCAAAAAGCCATTTTTGTTGCTGCATGCAATTTATTTTGGTTGGTTGGTTTGTCATCACGCATGCAAGCAAAGCTTCCATTACCTCCGAGTCAAATGTGTATATCCTTCTGGTGAGTGGTTTGATAATTTAAGTGTAACTGTAAGCTATGCAAGGCCCGCAGCACTAATGTGGTTATACAGTGTAATCAGGCCCACCTGAATCTCCATAAAGTGTTTTCCCTGCAGAGACAGTGCATTTTCCCCCTTTTAAAAAGTAACATTTTTCAACCACTTGCACACAGGAACTTTAGAATGACTCATGTGCTACTATAAAGGTTCTGTACGTGACATGACAGCGAGCCTACTAATGACTCAGGCTCTGAGCTCCTGAATGATAACATGATATACTACACAGACTGCTGGGCTGGCCAGACTTATGATTCCCATGTGGCTTTTCTTTTGTGTGACTGAGGCATGCTCCTCTATGTTGTTAAAGGTTGATTTGTTTCCAGAAATTCTTTAGGTATTCATAGCAATAATTATTCCTATTTATACACAAAGGTGTACATGACCATATACTGTTAAACAAAGGTGCCAGAAGATCTGGTGTGCATAGGTATTTCCCATTGACAGTTCTGTATTATTCTAACTATACCAGTTTCGTTGTAAGCTGTCCACCTGTCACTGTATTGTCAGCTACAGTGAAAAACATTCCAAAGGTTAGGAAAATGAAAAGTTCTCTTTGCAGAGTTTAGACATATGGTCAGAGTTAATATATTCATTTAAGCCTTACTTGGTTACATGCTGTTCAAAAGTTAAAATCATATTAAGAAATTATGCCAGCACAAAAAATTTCTTGGGTGCTGCTTCAAGAAGATTGTCCTGGTTTTGAAAGGAAACCATAAGAGAATCAGATTATCAAAGCTTTAGAAGGACATCCCTCCAACTAGTAACAAATCTCCAGAAGCATTCCTCCATCCACAGAGGCTACCAGGGTCACCCAGGGATGGGAGGCAAGTGGGGAAATTTGCCCCAGAGCCCAGGCCCCAAGAGGCCCCCACAAGAATATAGTATTGCAACTTTTTTTTTTACAGAAGGGGCCCCCAAAAATTGCTTTGCCCCAGGCCCTCTCAATTCTCTGGGCAGCCCTGGAGGCTACCAGTTCTTCAGGTCAGAGGCATCCACTGGTGAGAAGAGGCTGCACAAAGGAACAGTTCTTACCAAGGTTTCTAACAGGATTTTAAGAGAACACTCGCTCACAGAGAGAAGGGGATCAATTCTCCCTTGTGTCCACGCTTTGCTCAGTTCAGAAAAGAGTTGGGGCCAGCTGGGAGCTGGTTGTGGCGTCTTTATCTAGGGCTAGGCAAACTCTGGCATTAAAGTAACTGAGGAGAGACTTTAAAATTCACCACTGGCATAAGATCCATGCCATCTCTTTCCTGACCCACTAACACCCTGGCATACCCCCAAGCTGGCCTGGAAGGGAACCAATTGGTGAAGGAGCCAACTCTGCCACCTCCACTGATTTAATACCAGTGGGGAAAATTGCCCTCTGCAAGGGAAATTCTCCACTGGATGTTATTAGCCAGAATCTGTCCTCTTTGTGCTGCCTGAGGATAGTTAGATTGTGTAACCTCTATTTGCATTTGTGAATAATTATCTTCACAAGTAGTTCCATTGACTTCAGTGGGATTAATTATGTGAGTAAATGCTCACCATCATGGGGAGAGTTGCCTAATCCAGTTCTCAATAGATTACGCTAACGGATTAGAATAAGATAAGTACCATGGCAGACAGAAGTTACCTCACTCAACTGGATCCAAATAGGCACCACAAAATAACTATTCTGAAGTCAGCTTTATCCATGGCTGCATTTCAGAGGTTATGTTTGACTGTTTTCCCCAAGAATGATGTGAAGATCAGGCAGGACAAGCTTTTAATACATGCCAAGGAAAATGTCTATCAGGAAAGAGCAGATGCCACACAGATCCTCTTTCCACTGTCAACTCAGTGCATAACATCCTCCTTGTAAGTAGAATGAATGCATCTGTAATTTGTGTACTTGCTATCTGACCATCTATCTATTTAACTGTTGATATTGCCATTCTGCTTTCACTGACAGCTCCACTATCTCATATCTATGGAAAACCTGCATCAGATGCAGTGAAGGTCGGAAGCACTTATTATTTTGGTGGTGACAGCAGGCTCCAAAGCCACTCTTATATATGGGCCTGATCTGGATTTGAACTTTCACCAGTTCAGGAGAGTTCAGATGCAGGGAAGGTTCTGCTTCAGGCTTTTACCTTTTAACTAGAAAACATTGGATTTTTTTCATTGTAAATCAAAGCCAAGTACTTATATTCTTCTGGGCTATCCGTGGTCAGATACTCAGATACCATAGCACTGGACTGATTAGTAACTTAGAATTGATAAGTACAGGTATACTCTAAAAGCTGCAAATAGTGATTATTGTCAAATAGGACTAAACCTGCATGAGTTTATATTCCTATATATTCCTAACTGAAGAAACCTCTTTTCATCACTAATTAATCTAATCTATTGTGTTAAATTAAATTATCTTTCTACTCCATTACCATAATAGTTACCTTTTCTCATCCTATTTATTCAAAATAAAAATATTTACTTCGATTAAATCCTAGTGGCAAAAAGAATCTGTAAGACTCACTTTTGCCTTACAAATACTTTCAATCTTTTCTCCAGTCTTCAAAAACATTTTCTAAGTATGCAAGCCAATATCAATACTGTTCTATATACATATTTACATACACACACACACACACACAGCCTATATCTATTTCTAATGGTGATTAATTGTATTCTGTTTCTTTTCACGAACACAGATTTCATGTATTTTTAGTTTTAAATGACTTGTTTGGATACAATGCTGGTGGTTCAGCAAAGTTCCAGATTCAGCTACATTATATAAATGAAATGCCAAAGAACTGGAAACTAGAAATTTCCATTGACAGGTAGAGGCAAGTCTTCCTCTTCAGAATCAACCACCTCCTTTTGTAAAAGCAAAACCTAAAAACCATAGCTTTATTTATTACATACTGCCTACCAATAATCAGCTGTTTGAATGATAGAACAGTGAAGTATCTCGGAACAAAGGGCTTAAATTCAATTTTAGTGAGTAACTACACATGACTGTTAAGCATTTGAATACCTACAACAAATAGGATAGATCGATCGATAGATAAGGACATTTAATTAGCATATTCCATTTATCACAACAAATCACCAAATTATACTCATTAGAATTTCTCCTCTCTATAAGTGAATAATGAGAAGCATTTTAATCCATTATATATTTAAAATGTACATTACTAATACCATTTTATTATATATATTTCAGTTTGATACATTTAAGAGAGGAATGTGATTTATTTTCCCTGGGTTTGGAATGCCACCATTTTTAGTGGGAGTCAAATATTATCAGTGATGCTGTAATTACAAATCAACATGAATTTCCTCATAGACTTTGTATATCTAGCAATGAAGTTCAGACAGTTGATTTGTTCTTTTCTGCACAATGGTGCTCTTATATTATTTGACATTCACTAAAAATAAATGTGTGTGAAAGAAGGAATTAGCTCACCTAAGGGCATTACTGATAGTAGAAGAATGTTCAGGAGAAATAAGTTTATATGTGTGTGCACTCAGACTTGCAGAGTTTCATACAAGAAAATGACAGGGTGACCACAATAATTGGTTCCAGTGCTGGAGCAGAGAGAGAGGAATGCCACTGTTACTATATTCAACACTCTTCACTATTAACAAGAAAATACAATATCCTGAGGTGAAAGCCTCCCTCCTGAGTCTGGGCTGTTCTGGGGCTGGAATGGCCCCTACCATAATTCAGACAGTCATGGAGGGCTGCCTAACTTATAGCAACCAATCTCCAGTGACCTACAGCAATAGTGTTGCTCAGAATCTCCACAGCACATTGGGCTTCTGCCCCCTTCCTTGAGAGCTCCCTATGCTAGAGTTTGCAAAGGGGAACTCCGTATTCTTCCCAAGTTCCCATGGTCAGGGAATTCTACCCTGGCTAGATATGGCGCCAACCACTTTACCCAGCATGCATCGGCTGGAACAGATGTGAGAAGCTCACCCCAAGAGAGTGTGCTAAGAGATACTCACAGACTCCAATACCTCACTAAGCTCTTTGGCACAGGGACGGGCTCTTGCTATATGTCTGTACAGTGCCCAGCACTATGGGGACTCTAGGCACTATTCACTATACTAAAAAAAAGATAAATAAACAACTTACTTTGTATATGTTTTTTTCTTTCCAGTATTGTAAGATACTAGGTAGTGTGCTTGTGCAGCACTGCCCTCTCCTTTAGAGGATCAGACCTGCTCAAGTATGCATCATCATTTCACCCTCGGGGTGGGAGTAGCTGATAAACTGAGTAGCTTTCTGTCACTAATCTCAGGTGAGCCATCCCTGCCAAAAACAACAAATAAGCTAATAAAACACGACAACCCAGAGTGAGTTCAAAACTCACCCAATGCTATCCCAAGCGTTCTTCCATCATCCCCATGTGTTAATGAGGGCTTTCAGTTGTAGGCTCTGTGGGCCAAGACCTTCACCCTGTTTTAGCTGTACAGTTTGCTGCACACCTACCGTGCAGTGAAATTTAATAAGTAAATAAAACAAATAAATAAATAACGTCATTGTTAGACTGAAGATATGAAGGTTGCGGTTTATCTGAACTCCTCTTTTTCATTCAGTGGTCATGGCAGAGATATAAAGAAAAAGTCTGCAACTTTTTGTTAATTCAAGATCTATACAAATCCGGGCACATATTCTGTGATAGACAAGTCAAATGCCAGTTTTATTTGTGTGGGGAAGCACAATAATCATTTAAAAAAACCAAACCTCTAGCTACTGCACTGGCTGATCACAAATAGAAGAATGGCAGGGCATCTTGACCTTCCAACCTACAATGACTGAACAGTATTTAAAGGAAGGAGGAGGCCTTCCTCCCTGATGCAGTCCACTCCTTTTAATTCTCTCTCCCCCTTCATCAAATGCCTTGGTACCATGGTAAGCTGGCCGGTGTCTGAAGACCATTGGATGCAATTCCCTTTGGAGTCAGTCTACACTTCTTCAAAAACCAGCCTATAGGGGTCACTCAAAAGCATAAGGCAGTCTCCTCCACATAGAAGCTAAGGGGCCAAACGTTGTCTACATAACCTTTTCTGGCTGAGGAGTCAAGCTCAGCACCCAAACAGATCCCTGGGATTCTGTCCGCACTAGCAGTTTTCAGGAAATCTTCCCCACTGTATTGGTAATAGTGTTAATATGAATATGACACTGGTGTTTATATAATTTCCTTTAGTTATGCTTTGAGCTGGGGTAGGAGATGCTGTGGTAAAAATGCCTTTGCATGGTGTACACCAGTATCTTACCTTTACCACCACTGGTGAAACTGCAAGGCTAGATTAGGCCCAGCCTGTGTGACACACTATACAGCCAAAGGACTACCAGAGTGTTCCAGAAAAACAATATCTAAGGTACCTTTTATGCAGCTTTATACAAGGTCTGAATTAGGACCTGGGAGTTTTTGATAAATGAGGAGCTTTACAGATATTACAGAGTTTGTTTCACTGAGATCAGATGAGATATATGTGCTGCAAAATTCCATAGGCCAAGCACTTCAAACTCTGAAACGAAATACGTCAATAACAAAAGAACAAGCACTGGCCATTCTAACAGTAATATGAGACATCAGAAACTGCAATCAATATGCAGTGCTGAAGTTTCTCACTAGTGCTGCATGGAAGGTACTAGGGAAATGATGTTTATGCTATTTCTGCCACCTGTGTAACACTATCCCTGACTTTCTGTGTTCTAGGGAACAATCTTCATTGAGGCTCCACACAAAAGAGCTTTGTGGGGTGTAGGCAGCGTAGAATAACATCAAGCAAAGGACTGACTATTCTCTGCTGTTGCATCCTTACCGCATGGAAATCCAAGAAGGAATACAGTTTAGCACTGTATAAACTCCATCCAGGTCTTGTCTGCTGCTGATACTGAGCAATGACAGCAGGGTTTCTGCAGGAGCCAGGATGACTGGAGAATCCAGGGAGCAGCATGCAAGCAAGAGCTATCCATATGGCTGGGTCCTTCTGGCATGGATTTGGGGGACAGGAGTATCTAAGGGTGAGGAAGATTCATCCATTCCACATTCCACAGGCCTCCAAGTCCCTTCCTCTTGAGAGGATACATACTTCACAGAACATCCCACAAGGAGAGCTTTGTGGTATTTTCTTGTTCCTTCAGCCTCTTTCCATGTGTTCTGCCACATGTGTTCTGTAACTCAAACTGCACCCATGTCTGTCCTTGTAAAACAAAGCCCAGTAGTAATCTATTCCAGAGACCATTCCCTCTGTTGTTGCAATACATAGTCCATCTGACAACTGGTGACCACTTGCATCCTTCCTTTTGTGTTTAGTTCAAACACGCGTTGGTAGAATGAGTATTGCTGTTAGCACCTTGGTGATAGCAATGTTCCAGTTCATTACATCAACAGATACATGCCTATTTGTACCAGTTGAGGATCTGGCCTATACTAATAATAGAAGGAAAGATCACTAAGTCGACCCCACTGCCAGGGCAGGGTATGTTTGCCTTCAAGAGAACAGGAGATACTGAAGTGACTGTCTGATTTAGGTACTTATACCAGATTCATCACAGTGGTCTATGAGCACCTATGACACTTCGTCTTAGCCAGAAAGCCAAACTGTTGGGTATATTGTATTATGAAGCTGGGCTATAGAAAATGGAAAAATTAAATAAAAAGAATGTTTTAAAAAGTAAAATAAGCATAACTATTTCACTAATTATGAAATTTAGTAGACAAAAAATGTACCTTCTAAATTCAGAACCCTGTAATCTACTGAAGCTTTTATGAAATCTCTACAACTGTAAATTCAAATGCAGACTCCACATATCAACTCATTCATGAAAGCCTCATTTCATTGGCCATATTAAATTTAACATTGTTTCAGTCCAGCATTATTTGTGCTTCTGCCCTGCACAGTAATCTTTTCACAGCAAAGCAATTGTTTGTGCTGACACATGCGATACCATTGCAGCAAACATCACTATGTAGCCCACTAAAAAAAGAAAATGCATCTCTACTAAAGAGCAGTATTTACTGGTATGCTGTCTGAACTGTACATTGAAATTATAACAACACAGGTTTTGAACATGAATAGGAAGTGGCTTTGGTGAGTTTTATTTTAAAGAAATGAAATCTTAGAAATAAAAAATATCTTCTGTAGCTCAAGAGCTAGAGTCAGATGCTTTATTTGGCACAGCTGACAGGCAGGGGAATGTGGGTATATAACAATGTTTTGCTCCTCCAACCCCCAAGGCTGCTAGGGTATGTCTATGCTGCAGTGTAAGCCTAAGCTCGGACTCAGGCTTGAACCCAAGCTCCACTTCCGTCTACACACAAATCTCTCAGACTTGGGCTCAGACCTAGGGTACTGGGACCCTGTTGGGGTAGAAGGTCTGAATCCAAGTCAAGCCAGGACACAGGGTTTGACCCCTATTGCTTTGCAGTGTAGATCCAGCCCCGTTTGACTCCGGTCCTGGGAGTCTTTCAAAAGTATCCCACAACCCCCATGGGCAAATTTTCTTTGTCCTCTTTCTCCCAAGAATCTCCAGTCAACTCAAATGAAAACAGAAGCAACCCCCCTTAGCATACAGCAGCATGTGAGTCAGTGTTAACCCTTCCGTTGTCTTCTGACCACCAAGCTGAAAACACACCATCAGAGAGCCTTCAGTGTTTGCAGTGGAGACTGACCGGACCAAGCCTATTGCAAAGCATGCTACTTCATGGTATTGAGAGCACAGCCAGATTTTGGTGAATCTCTGGTATGAGGTCAACAAAACTGTGGACTTTAGTAAGAGTACCAGCAAATTAATTGAAGTTTTGGGCCAACAAGAGAAGACCAACAAGCAGATCTATTACCAGAAACAGAGGGATTTATGACTAGAGAAAAGGCAAGCCGGGAGGTCCAGCTTGAGGACAGGGTTTCAGCGCAGGCTCAGACATTTTTTATGCAGTTCCTGGAACAGGAAAGGCAACAAAGGGAGGAGGACAGAGCTCAGTCGAGAGGACTGTTTAAGTGGCTCATCTCAATCATGGCTGAAGGAGTACTAGCTCATGCTGCCTCTCCCACAGCAAGGCCTGATTCCCCTGTGATATACCCTCAGTTCAGACACAGCTTGGAAAACTCCATGGTGGCCTATGCAATTGGGCTCCATGAACAGCTGGGCAGGGCAACTTAGCCCCATGCTCTCCTCTGTTTTGACCCCCTCTCGTGTGGATACCTCCACTCCCCCTCCCTCAGCGCCAACTGCATGGAAAACGAGGAAAGACAGAATAGGAGAACAGGGCCCGGGGACATGGGGTTTCTGTTGTGTTTGAACTCGTTCCTGCACTTTGTGTGCATGTGTTTGTTTTGGAAAGGTTCTTTTGTAACTAGTGTTTTGGTGCTGTAATAGCAGCTTGCCTGTTTGGCCATGCGTGAATGTTGTACTGTTTTAACACATTTTTATAAATAAAGCTTTTTATGCCATCAAGGAAGTTTATTTCTCTCACCGCATCTCATCATACAATCAGGATATGAAATATAAAGCTAAACACATGGTCAGGAACAATTAGGAATTAGTAAGGAAACTATTCCTTTATGCAATTAGGCCCAACAATCCACACTTCAATCATTCCTTATATAACTCCATACTGTGAATCATCTCCCATCTCCACCTCCATTTCATAAGTGATCATATCATTCACAAGTACCTTGCAAGGCAATCAAGTCCCCATCCATCCTCAAGCACTGACCACCCAAACCAATTAGCCCCATCCTCCTGACAAGTACATTAATAGAGGTATTCACTCAGGAAAGCTCATGCTCCAATACGTCTGTCAGTCTATAAGGTGCCACAGGACTCTTTGCTGCATTAATAGAGGTACTATTCCCCCTCTTTCATTGGCCTATGCAAGTCCATAATGTGGGAGTACAAATCATCCCTGGCTTCTGTTGCCTGAGTGCATCCAGCTCCAGCTGTGGTAGGTGCACTTTCTGGCTAAGTGTACTGGTTCAGCGGCCCCTCACTGTCATCAGTCCATTCAGGGGAAAATGGCTCGTTTCTGCCTTCACAGGGATTGTGAAGAGCACAGTAAGACATGGTAATGCAGACAGCACTGATGACACTGGCATCCAAATGGGTCTGTAAACATCTTGAATGGGATTTCAGCCTGCCAAAAGCACATTCAGCAACCATTCTATACCTGCTAAGAGTGTGATTAAACCATCTTTTCTCAGGGCCTCTGAAATCAGTCTGTGGTTTCACAAGCCTCAGTAAAAGGGTGTGGGGGTGTGTGTGTGTGTGTGTGTGTGTGTGTACACAGGTGGGACGGTAACTCTGTTTATGACAATGTCATTTGGTGGGACTTGTGTCCCAGCCTGTCCATCAGTGTAGACTCTCAATTGGTGAAAAATCCTGGCATCATGAACTTTGCCAGTGCAGTTCATGTTGACATTCAGAAATTGATCCCTGTGGTCCACAAGGGCTTGCAGAAAAATGTGGTAATGACCATTGCTGTTTATGTATTCATGTGCTCCTTCAGGAGGGCAAACTATGCACACATCAGTCCAATCAATGGCTCCAGCACAGTTTGGAAAGTCTGTTCTCTCAAAGCCATCAATTACCTCAGGAATATCTTTTCTATCCATCGCCCTGGGGCAAACCACAGGCCTGATTGTCTCAGAAACCTCTGCAACCACTTTACCCACAGTTGACTTTCCAACACCATACTGGTCGGCAATGGATCTGTAACAGCCTGGCGTAGCCAGCTTTTAGACAGCTATAGCAACCCATTTCTGGACTGGCAAGGGTGGCCTCATGTGTGTCTCTTTATGCTGGAGGATCAGGGCAAGCTGCTTACAAAGTTCTAGAAATGCAACTTTCTTCATGCAAAAGTTCTGGACCCACTGCTGGTCATCCCAGGTCTGCATGATAACGTGATCCCACCAGTCTGTGCTTGTGGCTGTGTTCCAAAAGCACCAGTCTATGTAGGGGGCAGATGTACTGAATGTAATGAGCAGCATCAGCCAGTGTGAGTCTGCCATGCCTGGATACTACTCCTCTGCCTCCTCCTACTCCAGCCTAAGCTCTGTCAACTGCCTTTGGTGGTCCAGAAAACATTGCTGAAATGTCCACCAGCACTTCAAGGCAGCTCTGCCCATTTCCTGACACAGAAGTAAAAGTGAAAACAAGTGAAGTTCTTCCAAAGGGGTTTTTCCAGGAGGTGTTGGCAGGCTGTTCAACCTTCCTACAATGTGCCATGTGGCAGTAACATTTTCCCATGGTCAAAGAGCTAGAGGAAGGCACTAGGGAGTCTGGGATACAGTTTGTTTGACTCAAGACTGCATGCTGAAGATGTCCACGTTAAAGCCCCATGTTTGAGCCCAGGTGGGAAAATTCTTAACATAGGGTTACGCATCAGCATAGACACTCAAGCCCAGACTCTCTAGGACAGGTCAACTGACTCAAGTCCCACTAGCCCTGGGCTTGCATTGCAGGGTAGATATACTCCTACAGGCCAGAGGACTGCTCTGAATCATGCAAGTTTGTATATGTCACCAGCGACCATTTTGCCAGCCACGGTACATCAGGGGTAGTGCACTCTGTCATGTCTCCAACATGCCCTGTATGACAGCTCGGAATTTCCATGTGTCAACAGACCCCCAACTGCCCATTGAGGGCAACTTTGTGGCCCATTGCACCACTAGAGAGGCGCAAAAAGCCCGTAGCATGTACAAGAATCTGGCATATAAATTTGCTTTTCCTTTTCGAATGCAGAAAAGGGTTTCACCTCCTCAGGGTGCATATCATTTAATGAAGACCTTTGTTGTTGTCATAAGGAAACATTTTACAGCAGTAAATCTGAGCCAAATTCTGCTCTCACACCCATACAATACATTATCTCCAATGTAAATGAGTGCCGAATTTGGACCTCATTTTATCACCACCAACATATGGATAAAACAGAAATGGAATGCTTCTGTTTAATGTAGGGCTCTTTACACTTGGCTATTTAATCAATAGCAAATAAAAATAGGTTCAACCAACATTTTCAAACGTGGATGCCTAAACTTAAGCACCTAATTCTATGTGTAGGCACCTAAATGAGTTATTTGATTTTCAGAGGTGGTGAGCCAGTGCAGGAATCATTGTCTTAGAATCACAGGGCTAAATTGTTTAGTCCTTACTCAGTGTCTGCTCAGTACTTATTCAGGCAAAATTCCCACTGAAATCATCCAATTTACCTCCCCTTCCAGTATAAGATTGTCTGTGCCACGTATCATAAGACATACTGTATTTCTGCAGTATATATTATGATTCATACAATAGTATATCTTGTATATCTTTCTTTACTTGCTATACACTTATTGCATTACTAGTATCTTACTAATTAATGCCATGCTTTGGGACTCATGGGTAGGAAAAGCACTATATAAAGCCAGGGGCCAAAATTTTCAAACTTTGATGTCTAAAGTCAGGTGTCTAAATCTGTATTTAAGCACTTAAATCTGTGACCTGATTTACAGAGTTACTGAGCACTGCAACTCCAAATGAAAACAAAGTTTGAACATTTTGGCTCTTGATTTTTATATATTACCTTGACCCTAAACCAAATACTAGAAATGGAGTAGGTGTCGGTACATTATAGCACATGGTCTACATATATATAAACTGTACTTCTATAGAGAAATATATATTACATATGTAAAAATATCATGTATGAGTTCATATCGTAGCTGATCCTATAGTGACAGGAACGGTAATCTGGATGCTTTCAATGGGAGTAAGTACTTCAAAAATTGGCCCTATAATTAAATTTCAGTAGAAAAAAACATTAACTACCAAATATTTTGGATATAAATTGCAGTTTCAGACATTTTATGAAATGCTAGGGAATATTCATTAACCATTGTCACAAATATGGATGTTTAGTATTTGTATGTAAATAGTATCCATGGTGCTACGTAGTCAAAAGAAAGCAAGCCCTGTTCAGCAGCCCTTACTCACACTTTACCTCAGCCAAACTCCCATTTCCTGACTTGAAGTCAGTGGGAGTCTGGCCAAAAAACAGAGTGCTAAAGAGGGTCCTTCGTGGATAAGAATGGTCTTTGTGGTGTATGTGCAGTAAGTATATAACTGAAAGGAGTGATTGTCATTTTGGTTTTGGAATATTGCATCTTTAAAAGTAGAGGAGTCCACTTCCTTGTGGCAGAGGCAGATACTCTTGTCCCACACACCACTGGAACGATGATGCCCACAGCAAGGACCCAGAACTCAGTCCTACTCTAATTCCAAGGAGGAGAGAGCTTTACTTCCCAGGATAGACTGGCACTCAGAGCTAGGGGAAGGGCTTAAAAGCCCTCCCCTTTGGTGTGGGAGCCAACAGGCTTATGTTACAACTCTCCTTCCAAGCAATCAGTCACAGACCCCCATCTCCTCTTCTCAAGTCCATGAGGAAAGTGCAGTCCTTAAAAAAACCAAGGGTCTTCTTTCCCTTTCAGGTCCAGACAAAGTCCCCTCACCTCTGAGATTGCAAGGGGAGAAGCAGGTGGTTTTTGTGTTCCAGTTCAGTTGCAGCATGTTCTGGAGTAAGTCACTGATCTCCCTCATACATAGAGAGACTTTCCACTTGTTCTTTCTTTCATGTTTTCCTGTGTCTGAAATGAATCATCAAGAAATACATGTTTTGTTTTTTGCATTTCGGGAAGGCAGCTTCTCAGAAGGCAAAAAGAATACAGTGAGACATTGTTTTATCCATATTAGATACAGTACAGTGATATCAACAGCTTTCAGATGCACCTATCCTTTCCAAACATCTGAAAAACAAACCTGTTTCACAGACACATAGAAGCTTTTTTCGCATAGGACTATACAGCATTTTGACAGAGGAATTGTGAGTCTGTTAACATATGACTTGGAGTTTCAACGGTGTTGCTGGAAATAAGCAAACAAAAATATTGTTTCCCTCAAGTAATACATCTACAGCTTAGAAAATTTCCATATTCCCAGAGTTTCTTTTCAGTGGAGCAAACATGAAAGAGGCACTGTGAATAAACAAAAGGAGATTTAGACTTCAAGATACACTGCATGTACCCCAGGCTGTTAGCATGCAATATAGTTTGCTAGGAGGCAGCTTTGATGCCACTGTTCTTTCCCCTAAAGACACCCCTCATTACTGAAAGCTACATGTTGCCCTCTTGGTCTGGAAGAAACATTTCATTAACTACAATATCACTATAGATTGCATCTAGTTGCCATAGAAACTTTAGAGAAGCTTGGTTTTAACCCTTGGAGTGGACTGACTTTTGCCACCCGACAGCATTACTACTTTAAAAAAATTCTGTTTCTCTCATTGGGCTATATCCTTAAGTTTAAAAACTGACATCTGTTGATAAATCACAGGGAGTCTGTGGCTGTCCAATATTTTTGTTACAATATACACTATTCAACTGGGATGTTAACTGGAAAATCTGTTTAACTGGAATCTCTCTCAGGGAACCATTTTAAGACTGGGTGAAATCCTGGCTCCATTGAAGTCAATGAAGAAAACTTTGATTGACTTCAATGCAGGCGTGATTTCACCCCAGCCATTTAAGAGCTAAAGCTGCTGTGTAATGGGAATGGAAGTTCTATGTAATGAGGATACCATTCTGGTGACTAAGTGGTACTTGGAAAGCAAGAATGTTTTTCTTGTTAAGGTTTACGATGAAGAGTCAGGAAATTTAGGTTCTGTTCCCGGCTTTGTTAAGGTCTTCCTGTACTTCAGTTTCTTCTTCTGTCTAATGGGATAACAGTCGATCCCATCAGATTATTTCCAGGTTTAATTAATTAATACTTGTGAAATGCTTTGAGATTCTCAGATGGAAGGCAGCTGTTCTGGCCTCACCCCAATTCCATAGGCCTGTCCAGTCAAATGATGGGTTCTGCAGCTCCCTGTACAGACAGCAGCAGTGCTATTAAAATGGTGTCCTCTGTCAACTGTGATTTCCTCTTAATGGGGACAAAAGACCTAAACTCCAGGGTTTCACGCTTAAGAGAATATACTACTGTCTTCCAAAGCCAAATGACAACACTTTCTGTGGTAGCTAAATAGTGCATGCTCTGAGGAGGCATCAATTTCCTCTACAACTGGCGGGACAACATTATATTTGACTGCACTTTGGACTTGCAGTATACCACATTTTTACTTTACTGGTCTCATTTCTTGAGCATAAAAGTAAGTGGTCTGTAGATTCTGCCACTTCACATTCACACTAGCAGAAGGATAAGCTATGCAAAGGTACACTTTTATCAGTCAGTGAAGATTTCTTCTGCTTTGCAAGGCTACATAAAAATACTAAATGTTCTAGCTTCTGAAAGGTCTCACACCTTGTGTGTCCCTTGTGTTCTCATTTCCGTACTTATTATAAATACATCAACTTGACAAACAATTGTTTAAAGTTGCAGCAGTGGAAGGCCCAGTGTTTTGTCTCCTGCCAACATTCTTTGTACAGTGGCATCTGGACACTGGCACTTTTGTTCTTTTTGCTACAAGTTCTTTTCAGCGTGAAAAACTAAACCTCTAGTTACTGCTGGTTTGTTCTGACAGAAAAACTGAAGGTGCGTGCATGTGCGCGCTTGTAATTTGATATTAAGATTCACTGGACTACATTGTCCTACCCTCACTCATGCTGGTGAGCACTTAGTAACCCACATAGTGTCACTGAAGCCAATGAGACTGAAGTACCTTATTATTTCAAAGCATACAATGTTCATTGCAACAGAAATGATCATAACGAATCACTTTGATTGTGAAGTCAATGGGACTATTCGTGCAAGTGTTCACTAGCATGAGTGAAGATTTCACAATCCAGCCAAGGACATCCTATTTTTTAAAAACATAACAGCTCAGTATTTTCTGACAGGTTTAGCATCTTTACTTGATAAAATCAGCATTAACAAGAGTGCCCCACCTGAGAAAACTATACAGTGAACCTGTTTCTGCTTTGAATAGCTAATTTGTCTCCAGGGCATAGTTTCCAAGGAATGTATTTATCGCTTTGGAAGCACTATTGGATTACAAAGAGTTTGATGCTTTTAGCTGGTTGGCTAGCAGGCCATTTGAACAAAGGATTTTGTGTCCTTGAGCTGCGTTGGCTGTAAATGTTGATACTCAATTTTAAATGTCTCGTTATTGAAGTTCTACCTTTTAATGAAGCACCCGTGGAAATCCAAATGAACGGTAAATGGTTCATTGTGATAATTTCTATTATAATGACTATTATATGATTTTAAGTAATAAGATACTACAGTGAAATACCATCACGTGAATAAAGAACGTCAAACCGTCAATCTCATTTTCTACAGGTGTTTGCTGTTTTGAAATTTATAAAGAACCAGTCAACCAGTTCTGTATTTAAGTTTTAAAATAAAAACTCCAGTAAACTCACAAGGGCATGCAATCTAAGAGGAGATATCTTGTCAAATGTAATCCCAGCTGCACACACAGGTACAGGTTTAATATGACATTACTACAAAAACTGTAACACATAACAGCTTGTGAAGTTACTGCTCTTGCACTAGGCAATGGCAAGTTCTCAGGTTACAACAGTATGGTGACTTTAAACACATAGACACCAGTCGTACACTGTTCTGAGAGTATTTGCCATTGCATGTTGGAAGATTTGAACAGAGGTCCCCCCGGCCTGTTCAGCTGCCTGCCATGTTCCATTCCTATCTCTCCTTTTATTTTTCAACACGAGGAAATTTGAATGCAAACCCAAAGTCACTTGACACAAAAAATTATTTGAGGCAGATTGTGTGACTTTATGCCACTGACCACTTTGAAAGGCGTTAAGGACAGCCTCATAACCAGCCCAGCTAGACTTGTTCTGGAGGATCCAGACACTGCACTTCTCTTTTAGAGGGTGCAGAGTGCACTCCCTCTTCTTCTAGGGCATGAGGAGAGAGCATGGGTCTATGACCTTTCTCATTTGGGGAAGGTAGTGTTACTAGCAGCTATAGACTAGCATGGTGCCTGTGCTCCCCACCTTCACTGTGGGCTGGTCTAGCCCTCTGGGAAGAGAGAGGTGAGGTACTGGCAATGCTTTGACCTTGGGGAGTGTTTGGAGAAGAGATGACCTCTCGAGGTCCCTTCCAGCCTTACACTTCTATGATTCTATGAAAAAAGAACAATGGGAAATAGATGCCAAGTCAACTCAGTTCCATTCAATAATGAATGTATTTGTTGATACTAATCTTTGTTTGAATACAAGGATGTTTTTCTTTGAACTGTTTAAAGCCCACCCTTGCTATCCCACTGATGTTTTCCAGCAGTAGAAGGACAGAGAGGATAACACCACTGTGACCTCTCTTATCTCATCATCTGTCCCCACAGAGTGGTTAATCACTACTGGAATGTACAATTCCATAATCAGAAATCTTGGGAATGTAGATCTCAATATTTCTAGTGCACTAACTTCTCTTTTAAGAGTTGTTCTCTTACCTGTCCCAAATAGTCTGTCTATGGCATGCATTTCTCAGAGAAAATCACTTTCACATTGAAAACTTTCAAGAACTGGGTGCTATAAAATAATTTGGGATGAGATTGCCCCTGCACTTTCAAAGCTGGGTAGTGGTATTAAGGGGTACATCTTATACTAAAGTCAATAGGATTGGTGTCCCTAAATCCCCACAGTCCAATGCATTTTATATCAATCGGGATTTGTGTCTGCATAAACATTTTATCTATAATAACTCTATAACTTTATGAGACAAAACTGTATCTAACATATGTAACGGATGCATTTCCACAGCAATTCTACCTACATCCAGTCACACAGAGACCAGATGTCAATTCAACATCAAAATGACAATCTCTTGAACCTCAAAAGAACAAATGGTTTTTACACAAAAAAGGAAAGAATGTCTGTCTAAACATTCTTGTACAAAACACTACAGTATTTAGAAAAATAATCCAAAAGCCATCTAGTAACACTATTGTGTTCTGGACCGTCACTGCAGATAATAGTTGATTTGCTACGATTTTCAAAATTGGTAAGTGTCTTTGGGATGCCTCAAGTTTTTAGTGCCCAATTTGAACCAGCCTAGAGGACCCTGATTTTCATGGGGCAGGTGTTCAGCACTGACTGAAAATCAGATCCTTTTAAAGAGTTGGGTATCCAAAAACTGAAACACTGAAAATCACTAGCCACTTTTGAAAATCAGGGCCTACTAGTATTGTTTTGTTTTTAAATAGGTTAGATTATTCTTATATGCACATGCATTTATACCATGGGCTTTTATTTTTAATAATAAATTGATACTTACCAACAAGAATGTGCCAAAACAGCAGACATATCAATAAATATTTTATTTTATTGACTTAGTAGTGGAATTTGTATATTGTTTCAACTCTATTGAGCAGTGTAGTCCAGTGGCCAGGGTACATGACTGAAAATTGGGTGACCTGAGTTCTATTCAGAGTTGTGTCATTGTTTGATGTGACAAAAACCAGTCACTTGAAATCTGTGCCTCAGTTTTCTAGTGTGCAAAATGGGGCTAACAATGCCTCTGTAAAGCACACTGAGATCTATGAATGAAAAACTGAATGAATGAGGTAAGAGCTATTTTACAATAAAAGTAATATCAAATAAGTGATGCTAAATTAATTACAAAATTAATTTGTAATTAAAAAATTATTGATACCCAAAAATATAAAACAGATACTTTTTTCAATTAGTTTTTAGGATCAGCAGACACTGCAAATGCATCACTGGAAAACAAAAGTTTGGGGTTTTTTAAATGATTTGAAAAATAAATGGTTAAAACTGAAAGCCCTATAGATGTGACTGTTTGTTAGTGTTCTTCATGCTGTATATTCATTATACCACAGATATTCAACTGGTCTTTGTAAGTGAATAATAGAAGATTGAGAAACGTTCAGTACTCAACCACCCAGTCCTATTGACTGGTTCTGAGACAGGAAAACCCTTGTAGTGATATTCAAGCAGATTAAATGAAAAGGATTATTTATCCACAGACCTTAAAACATGAGTTAATTGCACTTGGTGGATTGCAAACAATGTACTGTAGAGAAAATGCCTGAGTCACTAAAACTAGTTTACCACCTCCACAGACTCTTTCCTAGTAGCTTTTATGAGGCTGGGAAAAAGTAAGCCCTTGAGATAGATGCATTTACAGTGCTCAAATTTAGTAACATGCTATAGTGTGGCATCGAAATCCTGTTTTAAGATGAACCCGCTGAATCACAAGACTCGGCTTTTTAAAGGGAGCACCCTTTATCCTGCGTATTCAAACATTTTGCTTTAGAAGCTTCTTGCAGACAGAGACCTCCGCAGGGCCTAGCTACAGGCCAGCCTCCCCTTGCTGGAGCAGCACTCCCATACTCCCACTCTCTAGCCTCTGCAGTAAGTAGCTCAGTCAGTTTGCCCTTATCTTATTCACAAAGAGGCAAACAAAAATAGATACAATAATAAATAAATATTCAAAATGAATGCTAACTATAAAAATTAAGCTATTTCTAAAGCATCTATTCCACAAACCCCCCATAAGCTAGCTACAACAGCCACTATTGACAGAACGCTTCCTGCTGCAGAAAAGCAACACAGATCTACTTTTCCTTCAGTTTTGTACACAGAAGCGTTATAACGGTCACAAACAGATACTTGTGCTTTCAGTGCCCTTGGTCTGATCAGTGCAGCCCCATATTCTGCCGTGAGCTGCAGGTGGCAATCATGCGCCCACTGCTAGCTGGGGGCCTTCCACGAAATATATTAACTAACCCACACAGGTGCTCTTCAGCGGAACTCTCTCTTGGTTACTAAGACAACCAGTTGCATAGGGTGGCAGAGAGCAGCCATGTTTGTCCATCTTTTCATGCCCCGGCTGTTGGAACAACCTTGTAAAATGGTATCTCTCCAAAGATCTATTTTGATTCACAAAGAGCCCACGGAATTGTTATCAGCTTTGGGTTTTTTAATACTGCCTTCCCAATCGTGGAGTGAACAATGCAGCAGTGCGGGATGCCCCATCCCATTCTTGTGTGGTGATGGAATTTCCTATACTGGTAAGTGCTGCTTTTAGCTTTTAATTAACCCCAAACTATTTTTTCCCCTGCTGTGTATTTGCCAGGCCATGGAAAGTAAAAGTGTCCACAGCCTCTCTGTTATACTATGGGGTGTCCTGCTGAGAGGTCACACTGCCCATTCAGCTGCTGCCCCAGGACAAAGCATCATGCATTTTACACCCCTGAGGGCTGAAGTCCCTGTAGTTTCTTTTGCAGTACTCTACACGGCCTTACTACAGAAACCTGTGCAGCTCAAGCGCGCCAATCCATTCTTTGGCAGCAGATCAGCAGTGGGTCCTTCTCTCCCTCTTTTCCTCTTCGGCGGCAACTCAAAAAGGAAGAGAGGGACCCGCCACCGAATCCCCGAAGACCAGGACATGCCACCCCAATAGCCAATGGAGTGCCGCCCCTTTCTATTGGCCGCCCCCAGCACCTGCTTCCTTAGCTGGTGCCTGGAGCCAGCCGTGGTTACGTCCATTCTAGAAATCGCCAGTTAGTGATTTCATTGGTACTTTCACAGTCTCTGCACTGTTTCCAGAGATGGATAAGAATGCTGTTGATCTGAGTGATAATGATGCGATAGAGAGGATGTCAAGCAATTTCAGCCAGGATTGACTCTGAGGTCTGCAAGGACAATACCTTTTAAAGACAGGTGGACAACCAGCATACAAGTTAGTAACATGTCACAAATAAAGGCTTGGATTTTCAAAGAAGCCTAAGGGAGTTAGACACACAAATCCTATTGAATTTCCAATGTCAAATTCCATTCAACTGAGCACCTAATTCCTGGAGGCTCCTTTGAAAATCCCAGCCAAAATAAAAAGGTGACTGATGTTGCCTCATATCCACCCTGCTACTTTGCACAGTGACTTTGTAGGTGAGATTATTCCTGAGAGGAGACCTCCAGGAGCCTTTCTTCAAAGAACAGAGTGTGAACAACATGGAAACATTGAGCAAGACCACTGCAGCGCTATGGTGCCTTTTTTGGCTTTGGAAGATTTCTGGTGGATGTCACAAAGGTGAATAAGATTGAAGAGGATTCCATGAAAGATGCTGATGCTAAGACACAAATATCCCAGAGAAATAATCAGAGTCAAAAGTCAAAGTCAAAATTTTGGAGCTATCATAAATGGGCCATATGGACATAACCCTCGTGTGTGCATTACTGAGGGTACATCTGTACTGCATTCAGAGCTGAAGCTGCGATCGCAGCCCATTTAGATGTACCCAAGCTAGCTTTGATCAAAGCTAGCTCAAATAACAACAGCAGTAAAGCCGTGGCAGTCTGGGCTGTACAAGCCTGCCCAGAAGAGACAGTCTCAGAAAATAACCAGATGGCTATTAAGAACAGAAAGCAAAAGAGAAAGGTGAAGAGGAAAGTCCCAGGCAAATCATAAAAATATAATAGACCTACTCATATTATTGCAAAGTAGGCAATGTTATAGGAAGATAGGCTTCAGCATGTGATCCATTATACACTGCAAATAAAAAGCAGGCTCATCCTGCCCCAGGCCAAACACAAGGGAAATTAGTATTAACATAATTTCCATTTTTGTTTTAAAATAAAGATTTAAAATCTGCATTGTGTACACAGTGACATTGGAACAATTTGTATAGTAGTGGTGCTGAGAGCCACTGAACAAACCTGTATATAAGGGAAACTAGTTCAAGCCACAAGATGCTGCTGCACCCCCAACACCCCTACTTCCAGCCCCACTATGTGTGGATGTATGTGTGGTTGAATATAAACATGTAACTTGTAGCTGAGAACAGCTGCACACTATATTCTGAACTGCTTTTAGATGTGCTGGAAGAAGGAAGGAAGGGAGGCTGAAACATGAATATAGCTCAGGGGAAGGGGTAGTCAAAGGTGCTGATCACCATTGTAGCCTGACCCAAACTTGGGCATATATAATTGTAACTTGAGGATTAACAGGTTCTTGTCACAAGATCAGGCTCAGTAATCATCATATGATTTGGAAACCTCGATGTGCACAGGTGCAACACTCGCATCAAACATATAATTTATTGATAATTTAGCGAAGTTATACACACACTTAAACTCAACAAGGCAAACAGAGATAATACAGAAGGTACATTTGGACTGCCATACTTACACCCTGGAATGTTAACCATTATCTTTCCCATCACCAACATCATCCTCAACTTCCCCAGTGGTCATCATTCTGGCCCCTCCCAAGGTCTACATCTCTCCAGTCTATCTGCTGCCCCTGGGATGTTACTTTTATAGTAGGTTACGCTGATGCTGCCATGATCAATGCATATTCAATAGAGGTCCTTATTTGTATTTCCTCCCCTTAAGGTGTCCATTTTTTATAGGTTAGTATATGTATGATGTTACCCTATTAGCATATACGTCAATTTGCTGTCATGGCACCTTTGCAGTTGGAGGTTCTGTCTGGAACCTTCCGGATGCTGGTGTCAGTGATGTTCTGTGCTGGTGTCAGCTATGTTCTGTGGGTGGCTGATGTCAGTATTCTGGACAAAATTCCTCCTCTTGCATGCTACTTTAAATTCCCTATAACTTATTATTACTTAAGTTTATCTGTACCAAAGGTTATAGGCCACAAGCCTCACACTATCTATTAAAGCCAAATCTTACAGGATAAAAGCCTGTAGGTTCTTTGCATTACTGCTAAATATAATAAAGCAGGATAACAAAGCAATGAATGTAATACAGGTAAGTTAGCCCACTGGACTACACCATGCAAAAAAAGTTACAGGAGACAAATACAGCTTAATACAGCATGGAGGGGAAGGGTGTGACTGAAGAATGGACTTTGGGCTCTTTTTCTGTGAATGTTTGTCTTTGAGGAAGAACAATGACCAGGGAAACCAAAGGCATGTTGTGTTTCTCCCTGCAGTAAAGTGTTGTTGTGTATCATTTATGTGCTTAGCAAGAATATTAACAAGTAACTGTCACTAGGAACAGTGAAAGCCTGAGAAATTCAGTCAGCAACTGGAAGAGCCCCAACCTCCCCAGTACACAAGCTGCAAACAACAAGCAACAAGACTCCAACAAAAGGTAAAAAGCTGAGTAATACATTAGTGCAGTGTAGAATATACTATTCAGTTATGAGAAAGCTCATGTGTCCAGGATAAACACAGCTCGATGGAGAATGGGAAATGTGTATGACATGGTGATAAAGCTGCCATCTGGTGCGCACCACTGGAAAAGATGTTGCCTTTGTTTATATCACAGCTTGTGCAAGGAACATTTTATAGTGCTGACAGTGAGATAGAAAAATAAATGTTATGGAAATAAACAACTTTTTAAGTGTGGCCACTGTAGCTCATCATTTTTCTTATTGCCATAACTCTGAACAAGAGAATTCCTATTATGTTAGCTGGTATTACTGGATCATCAAGCAGAAATTCTCCAATTCATGAGAGACAAAGTAAAGTTCCCAGTGACACTATTCACTTACTCACTGATATGGGGATTCCTTTTTAGGGGAAATACTTTTTGTCATCACTAACTCCTCTTTCACTTTCCTTGTCACATCTGGGCAATAGAGATCGAGAAACATGGCCCATTAACCCACCTCAGTAATTCAACTCCAGCTAGACAACATAATCTAGCAGTGAGGCATATGTTCAGCATTCTGGCACCACTGCTGTTACACCGTGATGAGAAACTCTGATGTAATATAAACGTTACCTGACTCAGAAAGTTCATCTACTGCACAGTCTATCCTTTGCCTGATGTGGCAGAGCACAAAGGCAAGATAGGCATATACAACAGGGTCCCTATTGCCAGTCTAGGTTATGGCTTTTGACTTTAGCCTCCTCATCTCTGCCCCTTAAATCAAAGTAAAACTCTGCCTGTCAATGAATTTTAAGGAGACTGGGAAACCTCTAGTGGCTCCATTACTTCACTACAATAATTTATTCTTGATGAGGGCACTGTCATATATTATCTTTCAATTAAATTCATACTTCTTGCTACTTTAAAAATATCCAATACAAAGTATACTTAGAAGCAAGGTCATGTAGACAAACACGTGTCTGGGATGGTTTAGGTTTACCTGGCCCTCCTGAAACATTAGGAAATGGACTAGATGACCTCTCAGGTCCCGTCCTGCCCTATGTTTTTATGATTCTATGTAAAGAAAATCTACAGAACTACAAAAGTCTAAACTATTTAGATATTTATAACGCATTCATTGCCACAGCACCTAGGTCAAAGAACCCTTGCTTTTATACAGCTACTTTTATTGACATGTTGAGTTACACCTGTATTGTCAAAGCTAGTAACATAATAATATATACTGAACAAATACTGCATAATTAATAGACTTTTTAAGAAAATTATTATATTACATATTTCTACTCTGGAGACAAGATGAATATATGAGATTTTTCTGTTGTTTCTTTCATTTCTCCTAAAGTAGAAGTACATTTGATCTCTCTCACTTTTTAGCATGAAGGTTTATTATTTCAGGTAACCTAAGGGGAAAAAATTTTATTTCCTGTTATTCCCTCTATTTTTAAACCATGGAGAGTGGACCCGAACTGTGTTCAGCTTTCTCTGCTCTTAAACTGCTAGCTGTAACTCTTTGGAGTGAGCGTTAGGTCTGCCAGTTT
Organism: Chelonoidis abingdonii; assembly: GCF_003597395.2. Taxonomy (NCBI): domain Eukaryota; kingdom Metazoa; phylum Chordata; order Testudines; family Testudinidae; genus Chelonoidis; species Chelonoidis abingdonii. The sequence goes on along the minus strand of NC_133772.1, from coordinate 103,840,008 downwards.
TGACATTGACTTCATTGTGGGCAGGATAACACACTTCATCCTGCAACCAATTCAAGTCAATGGAAAAACATACTTTAATTTTAATGGGGCAGGATCAAAACCTTTGAGCATGAGTCAGAGCCCAGTAAATGACTTTTGTTGACTTCAGTGGGCTTCTGATTAGACTTTTGCTGAGGTGTTTCCCAACATTTAGAATGTGCCAACTTTATAGATTAATCTATTAGAGTAGTCTGTATTCAGAGGCATTTAACTATCTAAGTAGACAAAAAAAATATTTGTTCTTTCCAACAACCTTAGTGTTTTCAGAATTACTCACTCTCACTTTACATTGCAGAAACTCTTTATGATCACTTGGCCTATAAGGGATGATAGGCAAGCAGGTTTTTGGTTTAGGTATTTAATGGTAAGAAGTTGTGTTATTTGGGTTGAGTAGACATCATTGTAGATTCCTTTTTTTTAAATGCTGATACAAAGAGGAAATCAGTCTAGCTTTTCTCTGCAACCAGTGTTGGGAGAATTTCTGTACCAATGTAGGGAGATCTGCTGGCACAACAGCCACTGCATGAGTTATTTCTACTGGTGTTTGGCCCTATTCTGTGTAATTTGTATGGACAGCTGGACCTCAGACTTCACTCCCATCTGATACACAGAGAATGTGTATACTAAACTCTCAGTAACTGTGATATTTACCACAGAACACTGGTTCTATAAGCAGTTTTATTTCCTAAACTTATGTCTTTTAAATTATTTCGTGTAGGGGTAGAGTCATGTGCAGGGTCCTTCTGCTGTGGAGTGCATTTCACTGTTAGGCCTTCAGCTGAGGAGCAAATAATGGGGCAAACCAAATTTGAAAATGGGTGTGAGGTTTGAGCAAAATTACTACAGTTAACAGCAAAAAAAGTACAAATGTTCATACCGAGAATTCAAAAAAACAGATTCCAAAATTAGCTTTTACCAAAATTAGATGATGTAAACATCGTAGTGTGACAGGAAAGCAGAAGCTGAAGCTTATCGTTTGCTAAACTAAATCTTACCCCTGAGAGAGAAGAAGAACTGCAGGATTTGCGCAAGAGTCCTTTAGTTACTTCAGAAAGAGGGGACTTTTTCTGCTTTGGTGGACAGGCTAAACCAAAACTATTTCCAGCAGGTAGAAACTAAGGCAGTGACTTCACCACACAATATGGAGGTGGGCACCACTGCCACTGACCCCTGTCAGTAAGAGAACCTAATTGTTTCACATATTGTACAAGGAGAGTAAAAGATGATCCATGCCCCAAACAGCATACAAGCTGATTAAGACCAGGTGCAACAAGTGGCTGTAACAAACAATCTGAAAGAACACGAGAGAGAGAATAAAGGAAACCGTAATAAGAGAATTTTTTTTTTACAATAGGCCAGAGGTGAGCACAGCTAGATTATTTCAAATCAGGTATTTATTGTAATAAATTGTAAGATATGGAGTACCTACACTGATCAGCAAGAAAAGTATCGGAAGTCCCTACAGGCCATGTATCTAGCTGTTATCAGCTGGGAGGTCGCAGTTGACATTCTACTAGAAGTGAATCTTGAGGAGGATTTTGAAGGAGGAGAGGCTTGGGGAGTGTTCTTTGTTGTGTAAAATGATACTACATTTGTTTCAGCTTTCAGATTATATGTCCCCCTGCATCCAATCTGTTGTCTGTTTTTGGATTGCCTTGCAGCAGCGACTGTCCTTCTTATGTGTATGCAAATTGCTTAGCACATAGAGGGTGCTACCACAAATAACTAATAATAATCCTATGAAGTTCTATGGACCAATAATAATCCTATGAAGTTATTATAGACACCCAGTGCTGACATTCTTATGCAAAATTTCCATTGACTTTAATGGGAATTTCCTCTGAGTAAAGAAAGACTCAGGCTATGGTTACACTAAAGAGTTTAGAGTGCTGCAGCTGCGCTGCGAGTGCAGACACTCTAAGTTTACAGGAGAGAGCTCGAATTAATCCACCCCCCAACAAGCAGCGGTAACGATGTCAGTGGGAGAAGCTCTCCCACCAACATAGCACCATTCACACTGGTGCTTAGGTCAATGTAACTTACATAACACTCAGGGGGTAGCTTATTCACACCCCTGAGCAACAAGTTATATCGACTTAAGGTATAGTGTAGCTAAAACCTAAAACCACATCCAAAGGCAGAAGGTAATGCGATACTGACAAATCCACTTAATTTTAAGCTTTTTTTATTGTCTCCTTATATTGTCAACTCCTGCTCACCTCTAATAGCTGGATAAAAAAAAATATAACCATGCAACCAGATAGACGGTCTCTTCTGAGACTCCTGTCATTTAATCCATTATTTATCAAATTTGGGGGCCACTCCCCTCCAGCTGAAAGCGTTATCCTTTTCAACACTCAATGCTTCTTCTTGGCTAGAGAATAAAAGTCTCATAATTACCATAAAACTTGGAGTTCATACATTATAGCCGATTGTGCAACCAGTCAGCTGGTATTGCTGCAGCCCCAACCCCACAAGCAGATACTTATAATTGACAATAAGGACTATTCCCCATGCTTTTCAATGTATATAAGATTATTGTTGCAACTGTTTATAAACACTTATCTCTATCCTCAGGGTGTACATAATAAATTATTCTGTTATTCTAATGATGGTAACCTAAGGATACTACAGTCATTGCCATATCATTTCAATTGGATCAACACCCAAAATCAAAGAATATTCACTGAGAGACTTTGGCATCTAATTATAACAAGTCACAACCCTAGTAGTCACAGTACTAGTGATCACTGAAGAACAACTTAATTCTCAAGCAGACAAAAAACAATAATGGAGGCTTGTCATACACAGGAGCTGCTACTCAAATTTGAAAGATCCTCACTTTACTTTCCATGATCTCTTCCCACTGATCTCAGCTGTGACTCCATTTTCAGTGCTCCTTGGGATTACTGAATTTCTGGTGCATGCATGTAATGGTTTTCTTTTCAGAGTCCCCCATATCCGTCTCTAACAGAGTCCTGTGGATTCCCCTACTTTCTCTCATCTGTCATCCCCACTCTCACAGTCTCACATCCTGGCCACCATTCTTCTGGCAGAAGAGGATTGGATGGGACCACCTTTGGAGTCCATCAGAGCTGAGCTTCAATTACCCAGAACAGTTATTACTGAGTAAAGCAGGGCATGCCCTCCTTCACCTGAACAAACATGTTGCCTTCACCTCCCCTTGCCAATCAAGGGAGTAAGAGGCTGGTAGCTGAAACCAGGTCTCCCACATGGTGTTGCAGAATCAGGGCCGGCTTTGTGACCTGTGGGGTTCGATTGGAATACTCGGCGGAGGTCAGGGGCTTCGTCGGCATTTAGGCAGCAAGGGGTCCACTCCGGGTCTTCCACAGCACCAAAGGACACCCCCTCTGCCGCTGAAATGCCGTCGAAGACCCCTGGAGTGGGGCCCCCTTAGGTGTGGGGCCCTCTTCAGTGCAGAACTTGATTCCGGGGAATCAGTGGAATCGACGTAAAGCCGGTCCTGTGCAGAATGCTCCCATTATGCCAATGGGCTAGTACTGGTTTGGATGAGTTGGTGTGTATGCTGTCCTCATTGCTAGAATAATTGTCTAGAATCTGTGTCTTGGTCTCAGACTGGGTTACTTCTGCTTTCAATGGGGTTTCCAAAGAAAAGTGTGAGTTAGGTCTCCAGTAATGTATACAACAGAGATATTAACTGAAACACTAATGGTAATGAAGAAATGCAGAATTTGTATATTAGTTTTAATGCTGAAGCCTAGAGAGAAGAAATTGCTTGTTTTGTGGAGTCTGATCATTGGATTTCTTGCTTGCTCTTTCTCTGTTTTCAGTTCTCCAATCTTTTTTTTTTCTGACTCCTTCTGTTGCATCAAAGCATTCATACAGAAAAGAGAATGGCAGGACATGCCAGGAACAAGATTGTGTTCAGGCATGAGTCTTTGATCTTATGGACTGTTCCACTGTATACTGTGCAGAAAGCAGGGTGACCAGATGTTAAAGGGAAAATATCGGGACTGTCACAGGAGGGACTTTTTTTTTCTTTTTTTTCTTTTTTTTTTTTTATACACTCACCTGTCCGGGAGTTCGGCAGCAATTCGGCAGAGAGCCTTTCAGTCGTGGACTGTCTTCGGCAGTATTTCGGCAGGGGGCAATAAACCTTGCTGCCAAAGACAGAAGCACCCGGCACCAAAATACCGCCAAAGACCATCGGAGACTGAAGGACTCTCCATCGAAGACCAGGAAACAAAATATCGGGACAAATGGCGTCCTGACTGCACTCTGGTCGGGACACGGGACAGACTCCTCAAAATTGGGACAGTCCAGATTTTATCAGGACATCTGGTCATCCTAGCAGAAAGGTGCAGGCTCAATACTAACTAGATGAAAATAGACGAGTGGTTAGTTTTGTTCAGTGACTGAAGAGTTACTGTACGTCAATAAATGCCATGTGCACAGTTTCCATTGTGATGTGTAGCTTTAAAACACTAAGGATATGCAGAAGGAAGTCCCAGTGGGTGGTAAATTGCTGCATCCAGATTGTTCTCTTTTTGTCATACAATGCATTTTTAGAGATGTACAAGGAGCGAAATCTTCTACCAGCAGGAAGTGTAAAAATTACGTTCCAAGCTACAATATATTATTGATGTTTGCAAACCAAATACATGCAAAAAATAGGGACGGTAACATATTCATAGTTTTTAAGGTGCTTCCCATATTCCTCCCTCAGCATAGTAGAATGGACTAAATAACCCCTTTTGGCCCTACAGTTTTATAATTCTATGTTCACTATTATCCAAATCTCTCACGGATACTTTGAAACTTCTCTATACATTCTTCTCTCTTTACTAAAGTAGCTGTTTCAGTATTTTTTTGTTCTCATGATGTTATGACTAGAAAAAAAAAGATTACCCTTTCTTTCCACTCCAGAACTTAGCCCCAGGTTCTATTCTAATAACAAACATAATAGAATTTTATATTTGAGAAAGAAAAGGAGATATAGAATGCATTATGAACCATATGCTTTGATTTCCAGGGGCAGCCACTATCTCTACTTAGGAAACAAGCACAGGTCCACAGGGGGCACATATCACATTTGGGAAGAAGTTGAAGATGCCATTGTGATTTCTTTTCACTGGGGTTTATTAAGTCTTTATTATACTCGTGTCACTACCAACGTGGTGCTATCAATGGGTAAATACCAATCTACGTATTAATAGAATTCTTTATCTTATCAAAGGCACCAGGAGCTTGTAATGGGTGCTATTTTGTACTGGCACAAATCTAAATAAAAAATATATACATACACATACACCAACCAACCGGAACTGGATGGGTACCTTGTGTCAGCAAAGTGTCTATGGAGGATATTTCTGGGTCAAATTCACATTGGATTAAATTTGCTCCTGCACAGATGGCCTCCAGAAATACTTGTATGCACAGTTTAAGGCTCTGGCTAAAAACTTAAGAGGAAAATAAGGCCTCAGAGCCATTTGCACAGGGGTAACTTTCACCCTTACAAATAGTGGTAATTTTTTTTGCAGGTTAAAATACATTCTTCAGTGTGAAAAACAAATAATTGACTACAGTTGACAGAAGTGACAGCGTGTTAATGTACACCTCTGGTGAATACAAAAACACAGGGGAAAATTGCTTGCTGCTGAAATACATTAGATCATAGCAGCAGTAAAGTACAGAAGTGAGATGCCACCATTATCATTTCAGTGTCTGTTCCATATAACTGCAGCGTGATTGCAATCTTGCCGGGGGAAAGCTATCTGTCTTTGGAATTCTTGTAAATGACATTTTATTTAAAATAAAACATCTAGTCTAAGGGAAAACAGTCAAGGACTTTTCAACATCCATTGAAGCGCACACAGCTTTTATCAGAACGTTTTAAATGGGGTTTTCCAATGAAGTAAACCGATTCTCCGAAGAGCATTCCAACAGTGCCATTAACACAACTCATCAGGTAATGAGAACTTACTCTTCTGACTAGGCACAGATGATATTAAAAAATGAATCTTCAGTAGACCACATCCCTAATACAAATCTTCTATGCCCCAATCCTACAGAGAGCTCCACTATGGTCAGCAGAGCTATACTAGCTTAGGACCTGGCTCAATTTGGCTCTGTGCAGCACTCATTGCAGCATCAGGGCCTTAAAATGGAGAGAAAAGAGTAAAGGACTGATGTTACACAATCCAGATGTTTTTAGAACAAGAGTATTTTTACGGTTTAAAAGATTGAAAACAAAATAGTGTAGCTAATTCAACAACCGAAACTTAAAAAAAATATAACCACCACAACCCTCACTACTCTCCATTTTACCAATGCCAGCAAGCCTCAGCATAGAGAGTTCAATCCTGCAAGGCACTGTACACCTGAGCGCTGAACCAGCAAACGATTTAAATACATGCGTAACTTTAAGCATCTGAGTAGTCCTATTGAACTCAGTGGTGCTATTTATCTGCTTCAACTACTTGCTGAATTAGCGCCACAGTGCTCAGCACCATACTGTTTCTCATTATAAGGGTCTCCTCCTGGTCTCTAGGAATTACAGACTGGTCTAAACCTTAATGCATGAGGTCGAATGTCCATTCCAAATGTTTTATCATCATTAAATTATGAGATCTCTGGATATTCTTGATATTCGTATAAATGTCCAATCTCTTTTTGAATCTTGATAAATTCTTGGCCAAAATGACTCCCTGTGGCAATGACTTCCACAATCTAATTACACCTTGTGTAAGAAAGTATTTCCTTGGATTAGTTTTGATTTTGCCACTTTTTAAACTTCATTGCATATTCCCTTGTTCTTATGTAAATAGGCAGTCCCATTTGTAATGAAACAATGTGACTTTTGGTAGAAGACACTTGGGACAGTGAAGCCAATTCTGGCCAGATTTTGTTAGCTATGATAGGTGAATGATACAATCATTCAAAACCCAATGTTGCACTGGCACATACTCAGTGTAAACTGAAGCTTGTGGACTTTCCTAAGAGTGACATTCCAAACATCCTTTTGCATTTCAGTATCTAAACTTTTAAGAGGGACAGTATCATAGATTTTATCGAGTGCACCATTGGAGGAATAAATAGAATTTGGAGATTAATGATAAACTTTAAATTCTGCTTTATGATGTTGGCTTCAGGCTGATGGCAAAACTGTAAATAGATTTACAAAAAGTTGGAGAAGGGTTGAAAGTAACTCACAGGACTTGCCGGTATGGCCGGAGTCCTGGTGGGGGGAAGCGGGGGGAACCTCATCCGGAAGAAGCATCAAGATTTAAAGTCCCTGGGGCACCAGCTGTGGCTGGGAGTCCCAGGGCCTTTACATCACCCAGGGGGCTCCCAGTTGCAGAGGTGGTTGGTAGCCCCTGGGGTGAGCTAAAGGGCCCGAGGCTCCAGCTGCCGTGGAGCTCCGGGCCCTTTAAATGCCAGCCCCAGCCCAGCTGTCAAAGCTGCGGGCGGGATTTAAAGGGCTCCTCTGAGTTCTCTGCCACCCAGCCTGGCTGCCACGGCGTGCCAGGGCCAGGATTTAAAGGGCTCCTCCGGGCCTCCCACCACAGCAGGGAGTTTGGAGGAGCCCTTTAAATTCCGGCCCCAGCCCGGCTGCCAGATCTGCGGGTTGGGATTTAAAGGGCTCGGGGAGCCCCGAACCCTTTAAATCCCCACCACAGAAGCCGATGTGGTCCAGCACGGCGTACTGGCTCCTGCTGGTACGCTGTACCGGACCACACCGGCATACTTTTACCTCTGGTTGGAGATGGACAATATACAATTTGCTAGTTAAATGAAAATTATGTTTAACCTAATAACATGAGAGAGACTGGTTGTCTTGAAATCAGTCTGGTAAGGAATGTATTCATTCAGTTATATATGAGAAAGGTACAATGAACTTACTGATACATTTTCAAATGTTATTCCAGGTTTATAATGTTTTGTTGTAGTAATGATTTGATCTATCAATGTGTTTGTATGATATGGGACTAGGGGGAGGTTATGTGTGAAAATAACAGGAATAGCTTATAAGGATGCATTGTCTATTTTTCTGTCAAATGGGTCCTGCACAGGGAAATGTTGACATCCACATATGGTTCAGAATGACATTTCACAACTGAATCATATCATTCCAGTTTTGAAACGCTACAGATCACTTTTAATATACTTAGTTTAAGCCTTTTACTCTTCCTTAAAATTGCCTTATGACTTTACCTAGGAGTTTCTTATGCTGAGCAAAGAAGTAAAGTAGTAATATTTGAAAGGGATATAAAAGTCCTGGGGCTTTTGCTCATTTTAATTATGTGGATATATAAGTTTAACCATATCTTGCAAGGTCCAATTGTACTTTCTGTAGTAAAGAAGGGGGAAGCAAAGTATAGATAGTGATTGTCATACCAAAACATTTAGATCATAGGGCAACCATTTCAATGGAAAGTCTTTAAGTACAACGTTTTGAAAAGATGGCTAACAGTGGTGGCTACTGGTTTCTGAATGTCTACATTGAGTCTGGTGAGATCACCATATCATTTGAATAGGCCATGTTGTTGGGGGTGAGAGATGCTGGATGATTTTGTGTCTTGTTAGTGATTGAAAAAAGATGTATGTTCATAAAGCCAAATATTAATTCTTAAATCATTTGGTTCTGTAAATACTGCTGTTGCCAGAGATTCAGTGGTCATTGCAAACCAGAGAGTAGCAGTAAATATCCCTGTCTAGTTCTTCATTTGAGATTAAAGGATGGTGGTTACATACGTGTCACAAATGAGACTCAAGAAAATTAAGAGGGTATCTAAATCCTGGAAACACATTGTGGACAAAACTCTAAAGCAAAGAAATTAAAAAGTGAGAGCTATCAGAAAATAATATACAGCTCTATCACCCTAACATTTATGTGCATGAGTCATAGAATCACAGAATATCAGGGTTGGAAGGGACCTCAGGAGGTCATCTAGTCCAACCCCCTGCTCAAAGCAGGACCAATCCCCAATTAAATCATCCCAGCCAGGGCTTTGTCAAGCCTGACCTTAAAAACCTCTAAGGAAGGAGATTCCACCACCTCCCTAGGTAACCCATTCCAGTGGTTCACACTTCTAGATAAAAAAGTTTCTCATAATAATCCAACTAAACCTCCTCACTCAAACTTGAGACTTACCCTGTTCTGTCTTCTGTTCCACTAGAGAAACAGTTCTAGAATTCATCCCTCTGAACCTCTTTCAGGTAGTTTGAAAAGGAGCTTCAAATCCCCCCTCATTCCTTCTCTGCAGACTAACAATTCCCAGTTCCCGCGCCTCTCCTCATAATCATGCTGCTCCAGCCCCTTAATCATTTTGTTGCCCCCATGGACCTCTTTCTTTATTTCACATCCTGTCTGTAGTTTGGCCCGCAAAAGCTGGACACAATATCCAGAGAGCCTCATCAATGCAAATAGAGGGCAAATAACACGCCGTCAATCTGCGGCATGCCCTACTTATACAGCCAAAATGCCATAGCCTTCTTGGCAACAAAGGGCACTGTCGACTCATATTCCAGCTTCTATCCACTTAAACCCTGGGTCCCTTTTCTGCAAGAACTGACTGCCTAGCCATTTGTCCTAGTCTGTAGCAGTGCATGGGATTCATTCCGTCCTAAGTCAATCTCTGCATGTCCGTTGTTTGAACCTCATTAGTCTTGGCCCACGTTTAATTTGTCTAGGTTCCCTCCCTTATCCTTTCTACCCCCAATTGTATCTACCATCTCCTCCAGTTTAGTGTCATCTGCAAACTTGCTGAGAGTGCAGTCCACACCATCTCCAGATCATTAATGAAGATATTGAACAAAAACTGGCCCCAGGACCAGTGCTGAGGCACTCCACTTGAACCAGCCAACTAGACATGGAGCGATGATCGCTACCCCATTGAGCCGACGATCTAAAGCCCAGCTTTCTCTCCGCCTTATAGTCCATTCATCAGCCATACTTCTTAACTTGTTGGCAAAATACTGTGGGAGACATATCAAAAGTTTTGCTAAGTCAAGGAATAATATGTCCACTTTCGTCATCTCACAGAGCCAATTATCTCATTATAGAAGGCAATTAGGTTAGTCAGGCATGACTACCTTGGTGAATCATGTTGACTGCTCCTGATCACTTTCCTCTCCTCTAAGTGCTTCAAAATTGATTCCATGAGGACCTGCTCCATGATTTTTCCAGGGACTGAGGGTGAGACTGAACTGGCCTGTAGTTCCCTGGATCCTCCTTCTTCCTTTTTTAAAGATAGGCAGCTACATTTGCCTTTTTCCAGTCATTCAAAGCACCTTCCCAATCGCCATGAGTTTTCAAGATAATGGCAATGGCTCTGCATCACATACCAAACTCCTTTAGCATCCTCGGATGCGCGCATCAGCCCCATGGATTGGTGCTCGTCCAGCTTTTCTAAATAGTCCCGAACCAACTTCTTTCTCCACAGAGGGCTGGTCACCTACTCCCTATACTGTGCCTGCCATGCAGCAGTCTGGGAGCTGACTTTGTTCGTGGAAGACAGAGGCAAAAAAGCAATTGAGTACGATTAGCTTTTTCCACTCCTCTGTCACTAGGTTTTGCCTCTTCATTCGCTTAGGGCCCACAGTTCCTTGACTTTCTCTTGTTTGCTACATACCTGAAGAAACCCTTCTTGTTACTCTTAGCATCTTTTGCTATGCTGAAACTCCAAGTGTCGATTGGCCTCCTGATTCACTCTACATGCCTGAGCATATTTTTATACTCCTCCTGGTCATTTGTCCAATCTTCCTCTCCGGTAAGCTTCTTTTTTGGTGTTTAAAGATCAGCAACGGATTTTTCACTGTTAAGCCAAGCTGGTCACCTGCCATATTTACTATTCTTTTTATACATTGGGGTGGTTTGTTCCTGCAATCTCAGTAAGGATTCTTTAAAATACAGCTGGCTATCCTGGACTCCTTTCCCCTCATGTTATTCTCCCAGGGATACTGCCCATCTGTTCCTGAGAGAGTCAAAGTCTTTTTTCTGAAGTCCAGGGTCCGTATTCTGCTGCTCTCCTTTCTTCCTTGTGTCAGGATCCTGAACTCGACCATCTCATGGTCACTGCATCCCAGATTCCCATCCGCTTTCTTCCCTACTTATTCTTCCTGGGTTGTTGAGCAGCGGTCAAGAATGAGCTCTGTCCCTAGTTGGTTCCTCCAGCATTTGCACAGGAGATTGTCTCCTACACTTTCCAAAACTTCCTGGACTGTCTGTGCACCGCTGTATTGCCTTGCCAGCAGATATCAGGTGATTAAGTCTCCCATGAGAACCAGGGCTCTGTGATTCAGAACTTCTGTTATTTGCTGGAAGAACACTCGTCCCCCTGGTCTGGTGGTGTAGCTTACTCCCACCGTGACATCACTTGTTGCTCACACTTCTAAACTAATCCAGAGACACTCAGATTTTTTCTCTCCCTGCATTTCACACCAGACCTCTGAGCAGTCCATACTCTTCTCTACATACAATGCAACTCCCCACCTTTCCTGCCCTGCCCTGTCCTCTGAACAGTTTACATCCATCCATGACAGTACCCCAGTCATGTGAGTTATCTCCACAAGTTCTGTTGTTCCAATCACATCATCGTTCCTTGACTATTCAGGACTTCAGTTCTCCTGCTTGTTTCCCAGGCTTCTTGCATTTGGTGTATTGTGACAAAGTTCCTCCTCTACCTTGGTGGGTCCTGTGCTACTGGCGGATTTGCTCACCTCAGTGATCTTCCCCTTGTGTGGAACACAAGTTGGTCAGCTTCGCCTGTGTCTGATAGGAGCTGGGAGGTTTGGGGGGAATCCGGGCCTGCCCTCTACTCCGGGTTCCATCCCAGGGCCCTGTGGATTGCAGCTGTCTGTAGTGCCTCCTGTAACAGCTGCATGACAGCTACAACTCCCTGGGCTACTTCCCCCTGGCCTCCTCCAAACACCTTCTTTATCCTCACCACAGGACCTTCCTCCTTGTCTGATAACGCTTGTACTCCTCAGTCCTCCAGCAGCACACCCTCTCACTCTCAGCTCCTTGCACCTCTTGCTCCCAGCTCCTCACATGCCAATCTCACTGACTAACTGGGAGGCTTTTAACTAGTTCCAGCCAGCCCTTGATTGACTTCAGGTGGCCCAATCAATGTAGCTATCTCCACTGCCTTCTAGACAGACCTTAATTGGCCCCAGGTGTCTTGATTAACCTGGAGCAACCGGCATTTAGTTACCATGGTACTAGGGATTTGGTTAGCCTGGGGCTAACATACCTGTTCCTTACTACTTTACTGTAGCCATCTGGCCTTGCCCCATCACAGTATAGGCACTTAAGATAACTCGCCAATCATCCCTCTTTCTCAGTATGAGACAGGAGTCCTCCCCTCTTGCGCTCTCCTGCTCGTGCTTCCTCCCGGTATCCCATTTCTCCACTTACCTCAGGGCTTTGGTCTCCTTCTCCCAGTGAACTTAGTTTAAAGCCCTCCTCACTAGGTTAGCCAATCTGCTTGCAAAGATGCTCTTCCCTCTATTCATTAGGTGGAGCTCATCTCTGCCTAGCACTCCTGCTTCTTGGAACACCATCCCATGGTCAAAGAATCTAAAGCCTTCTCTCCAACACCACCTGCGTAGCCATTCATTGACTTCCATGATTCGACGGTCTCTACCCAGGCTTTTTCCTTCCACAGGGAGGATGTACGAGAACACCACTTGTGCCTCAAACTCCTTTATCCTTCTTCCAAGAGCAATGTAGTCTGCAGTGATCCACTCAAGGTCATTCTTGGTAGCCACATTGGTGCCCATGTGGAAAAGCAGGAAGGGGTAGCGATCTGAGGGCTTGATGAGTCTCGGCAGGCTCTCCATCACATCATGAATCCTAGCTCCTGGCAAGCAGCAGACCTCTCGGTTTTCCCCGATCGGGGCAGCAGATAGATGACTCAGTCCCCCTGAGAAGGGAGTCCCTGGCCACCACCACCCGCCTCCTTCTCTTGGGTAACTTTATGCATGTAACTTCACCTATATCTGTGCTTGTGGAGCACTTGTAAATTAGAACATGTAGATTAGTATAAATGGAGCTGATTTTTAGGTGTAAAAGCTGGCTAGAAGACCAGGGCTATATTTTTCAGCTCCCTTTCCCTTAAGTTTTGGATATGTGCTGGAAAGGTCAGAGGGATGCAGCTATGATGAGCAGGGTGTGGTAACAGAAGAGTTTGCTGCTCCTGGGACACATTCCAGCATTAGGGCTTGTGCAAAATTTGTATGTTTGTTTGATTCTGACAAAAGTTTTAATAGATGCTCCACTTTAAACAGCACCCTGCTTTGGGAATGTAACATGTCCAGAATGAGAGCCCATGAGTATCTATTTGTTACATATGTTTAAGGGCTAAGAAGAGTTCCAATCTGTGAAATGTTGAGTACTTTCAGTTCCCAGTGAGGTCCCATGATCAGGATTTCCACTTAAGGCTCAGGTTCGGGGCTATTCATTGCTTGTTCTTTCAGTTACATCCAGACTCTTGCTTACTGTTGGGTTATAAAAGAAGAACTAGCCAGGATCTACAAAATTCCTGGTTATTTTAACCGTTTCCTTTTCTATTTAGTATTTTAAATAATCTAATAAAAATGCAGCTGGCCAATTAAATTATTATATTCACAGAGTGGTAATGGTGAGGGAGCGGAGAGATTGTTGCGATAACTATTGATGCCACCTCTCAAGCAGGCACAGGATGACAGCCTTATCACCTGGATTAATTTCTGAAATCACACACTGAAATTATTACAGCAGCTATCAGGCAGTTCCTGAGAAGCATGGCAGACTACTGCAGCAGAGTGTGAGGATCCCTGAATCCTGAACCCAGGCCTCCAGGCTGCTGGTATGTCCACACCACCACTCAACAGCTCTGGCCAATTGGGATCCCTAGGGCCTTACACGCCATGAAAGATACAGCCCATAGGAGCCCATGGAGCCCATGATTGGACCAAGCACAGTATTTGAGTCAGAGACATAGGAAGTTGTCTGTGCAACAAAGTGAATCCTGGCTTGTTGCTTCTACAGGCCCTGCTAACTGATACTTGACTTCCAGTCTCATTCCCAGTTCCTGACTTCCCTGCCCTGTCCCTGGCTCTTGCTTTGTTCCTGGTCCCCACTCCTGTCCTTGTTCTCTGATTCCAACTTCAGCTCCAACTCTGACCTTTGGCTTTGGACTCTGACTCTGCTCTGACCACTAGGCATGACTCTGGCTCTGACACAGAGTAAAATTCAGGGAAACAGGAGGGGGACAACCTGTAGTTCAGACTGTTCTTATTTTTGGGAGGAGAAAAGTCCACAGACACTAACTTGGAGAGTTTAGGTGTTTGTCAGGAGTAAGGTCCTGCAGCAGCAGCTGCTCAATATTCCTGACACCCTAATAGGGCAGCTAAATTGCTTGCAGACCACCCAGACTGGCTAAGAAAGCCAGCAGACTGGTTCTTAAGTCCAGCAGCAGCAGCTCACTGACTGCTCAATGCACATGCCCGCAGACTCTCTGCCTCCCTGTGCTCATCTCTCCAAGCACGGTGCTCCTGCTCTGCTCCTCCACTTCTCCAGCCCAGATCCTACCCTGCACCCAACCTGGTTCCTGCCTCCCCTAACTCCGAGCATTCTTCTTCTGACCCTCAGCTCTGATTCCTGTCTGGTCTTGTCTTGACCTCTGGCTCTAGCATTTGGACTCTGACTCTGGTCCTGACCTTCAGCTCTGCTTCCTGTCTGGTCCTATCTTTACCTCTGACATTTGGGCTCAGACCGATAGGCCTGACTCCCACTCTGACCATTAGGCCTGACCACAGGTTTGACACTGTCTATAGACCAGGTCATACTACACATAATTTAGGTTTGACTCACCTCTCACCCCAGTGTATGTGAGATGTAATTTCATTGACTTCAATCCACCACTGTAAGTGAGAGGAAAATCAGACCTAGTGGGTAAAACTGTCAAAAACAATACCACTGAATTTCAATGGTGAACATTTGCTGCCTAGTCCCCACTCAGTATGTTGAGAAGTATGATAGTACCCTTCACTAGAAACTGGCAGACTATTCCATGGGTGCACTTCCCTCTGATCACTAAATAATATACTACACAAACACACACTGTTCAATAAGAGTCTTGTACGTTGCAAAAATACTGTAAAAATAAATATATTAAAAAGCATTTTTACTTAACTAGTGAAGTTAAATTAGTAGTCTCTGCATAATGACAGAATCAGCTTTGTTTACTGACCTTTCAGACAAACCTTAAAAGGGAAGGATCACTCAAACTCTTACTACACAGGAAACTGAGAATTTACTACAGCTAAATTTCCTTATTTGGGAGAGAGATACTTACCCTTATCCTTAATCTGTACATCATTTTATTATAATTATTGAACCACCAAGTTATTCTCAGCAGTTAATGCCTGGAACTCTTCTAATTTCCACAAATGAGCAGTAAACATTAGTACCCTGGGAGTGCATATTTGCACTCAAGTTGGACCCCTAAAGCAAATGAATGGAGCTAATTAAGCTGCCTATTTTATTATTGCTTTTACGCTTACATCCAGCTGAGTATACAGTGTAGAAGTAAGAGAGAGATAGAACAGAAACATTTCACAAAGCCAATTTAAAATGTAATTAGTTTAAGACACTGTTGAAACCAACAGGACACCAGTTTAGAGGACAAATTAGTAGCAGTTTACGTCACAAGATACATATATTGCTTATGTGGAAACTACTGACCATTTAACTACTTAAAAACTACTATGTAGTGGCATTGCAACAGCACAGTAAGTACCATATCATTACAGCATTATAGACTTCTAATCCACAATGCAAGAATTAAGGTTATATGCTAACTAATTTTGGATTTACTAAAGGTAATTACACAGTAATCTGCATGTAGTTACATGGTATTTATTAGTTAGCCTTATTACTATGTAATTAAAAGAGTGGTTGCCTTGTAAAGCCTATTATTGCCAGTAAAGTTAAACTTAACATGTTTATAGTGCATATAGTTTATAGTAAAAACAACGAGGAGTACTTGTGGCACCTTAGAGACTAACAAATTTATTTGGGCATAAGCTTTCGTGGGCTAAAACCCACTTCATCGGATGCATGGAGTGGAAAATACAATAGGAAGATATATATACACAGTACACAAAAAGGTGGGAGTTGCCTTACCAAGTGGGTGTGTGTGTGTTAGTACTAATGAGACAATTCAGTTAAAGAGCAGATGGGCTATTTTCAACAGTAGGATACCAAGGGAGGAAAAAAACTGTTTTTGTAGTGGTAATGAGGCAAATGTAAACAGGGTGGCCCATTTCAAACAATTGACAAGAAGGTGTGAGTAACAGTATAGGGAAATTAGTTTTTGTAGTGACCCATCCATTTCCAGGCCTAATTTGATGGTGTCTAGTTTGCAAATTAATTCCAGTTCTGCAGTTTCTCATTGGAGTCTGTTGTTGAAGTTTTTTTTGTTGAAGAATGGCCACTTTTAAGTCTGTAATTGAGTGTCCAGGGAGATTGAAGTGTTCTCTAGCTGATTTTTGAATGTTATAATTCTTGACGTCTGATTTGTGTCCATTTATTCTTTTGCGTAGAGATTGTCCGGTTTGGCCAATGTACATGTCAGAGGAGCATTGCTGGCACATGATGGCATATATCACATTCGTAGATGTGCAGGTGAACCAGCCCCTGATGGTTTGGCTCATGTGGTTAGGCCCTATGGTGATATCCCTTGAATAGATATGCAGACAGAGGTGGCAATGGGGTTTGTTACAGGGATAGGTTCCTGGGTTAGTGTTTCTGTTGTGTGGTGTGTAGTTGCTGGTGCGTATTTGCTTCAGGTTTGGGGGCTGTCTGTAAGTGAAGACTGGCCTGTCTCCCAAGGTCTGTGAGAGTGAGGGATCATCCTTCATGATAGGTTGTAGATCCTCGATGATGTGCTGGAGAGGTTTCAGTTGGGGGCTGAAGGTGACAGCTAGTGGTGTTCTGTTACTTTCTTTGTTGTGCCCATCCTGTAGTACAGTGTTTCCCAAACTTGGAATGCCGTTTGTGTAGGGAAAGCCCCGGTGGGCTGGGCCGGTTTGTTTACCTGCCCCATCTGCAGGTCTGGCCTATCGCAGCTCCCATTGGCTGCAGTTCGCTGCTCCAGGCCAATGGGAGCTGCTGGAAGTGGCGTGGGCTGAGGGATGTGCTGGGCACTGCTTCCAGCAGCTCTCATTGGCCTGGAGCACCAAAGCGCGGCCAGTGGGAGCCGCGATTGTCCAGCCCGGTGGACGCAAGTAAGAAACAAAACAGAGATGGGGGTTGGATGGGTGTTAAACAGGGAAAGTAAATGGAGATTCCTCAAGGCTCCAGTGTGGCAAAAGTCTCATAAAAATAAGTGAAGTTGTTGGTTAGTGCACTCTATAGTACTGTCTATATACTGAGTTAGTATTATCCATAACAATGTGCTAAACAGAGAAAAGACAGAGTGGAGGCGGTGATTAATTGCACAGTTCAATATCAGTGATGACAATGCAATGCCCTGCTCTGCTCTCTTCTCCTTTTGCTGTATTATTTCACATCCCTTCACTCTCGACTGCTTTTAAAGACACAGTGCTAGATTCCTCAGGGACCAATCCAGGTGTGGGCTCTTACACTGGGGAGGCTGCAGTAGCCTTTGAGTTGTCTGGTGGAAGGTTAGCAAAGCTCAAACAGTGGGTTGTGCTGGTCAGGGAAGGTACACAGACAGGGTGGCTGGAGAATGCACTGAGTTATTGCTTTCAGCCTGATCGGCTCCTATAAAGCATTGGTGGGAATTACAGCTGCTTCCCTTTTCTGCCTAGAGGGAACCTAAAAGAGCATGGAGGTAACACCATCTGCCTGCCTCTGGATTGAATCTGGTGCCAAGAGAGCCCATAGGGGCATTACTGTGCCTTTACATAGAGGCAGCGTCACATTCTGCTATTCCCCATATGACCTCACTCCATGGTGCTGAGGCAGCAGAACAATTTTTTTTTCAAATATCAGAAAAGCAGAAACTGGACAGAAGTGCAGTAAGGATCCACTATTTTTAGGCTAGTGCACAACAGCTAGTTCATCAGCGCACACAGCTAGTCTATGCTGTAATAGCCTATTGTTGCTGCTTGTTTGCTTTAGCCATTGATTCTGTTTTTGTCTTTTACAGAAGGCTTTGGAACAGGAATAGCCTGACAAGTGATTTTGATTTTGAAGCCTAACTTGACATACTGTAAATGGGCCTGATTTGCTGAGGGCAAATGTTCATGTCTTATGAAAATCAGGCCACTTGATGGTTTCTCAAGTTGGCTGTCGAAAATCACTAGTCAGTGTGGAAAATTTAGGCCTATATATTTATACTGATCCTGGCACAGTGGGGCCGTAACCTGGCTGAGGCCACTTGATGCTAACATAATATAAACAACAACAACAGGGGCACAGCACTGTTACTATTTGCCTCTCCAATTGTGGCTTAAGCCCTAAATAAAGGAGACGTCTCTATTTTTTTTAAAAATCCCGCCTTTCATTTTATTACACCTTTCAAGATTTGCCGCCTTCTGTTTCTCTCACAGCTCCCATTATAAGTCTATGAAATCCAGGTTCTGTGGCCACTGAGAAAATAGATTGGATAAAAAAAAGTGTGTATTTTTTCAACATGCTTTCTAATCCAACTCCACATCAAACCAAGGTGCAGGAAGGGGGTAGGGGAGGAAGAGAAGAGAAGCTGTATACAGTAACCTTCAAGGCTGAGAGTAAATTTCACTTCCTGGATCACTGACCACAGGCTGATGGTTCAGACAGAAGAAAACAAAAGTCTGCACCGTGTCAGGAAGGTCCACTGAAAGGGAATGTCACACTGAACAATTAAGTCTGATTGCAAAACTCGCTGGCTCTGGAACAAGTCTGCTGGGCCAGTGCATTCACACTACACAGCAGCTTACACGTGTTCAGAATTAAATGGGCAGCCTTCTAATGAATGCTCCCCTAAGGGCTGAAGACTATATTTGCATAAGGACTTGGCATCCAGGTTAGCCAATGCTGACTCAAATGACTGGACAATTAAGTAATGCTAAGCAACAAGTACAAGCATCTCACGCTATTACTTCAATTTAGAGATAACAAAGGCTGTTATTAATTATTAACAGCAAAGGCTACTACAGTAAAAGAAATTACGATTTCTCTATAGGCACAGCAAAACTGGGTCTTTCCAGAAATTCAGTTACATTTTTATTAGCATGCAGGCATATGCTTCCAAGCAATTTATGGCCTATTATATGAGAGTAGTGCAAAAAGACCACTTTGTCCCCATTAATTTTTGCTCTGCAACAAACAAATCCAGAATCTGGATCTAATTTAACCACTTCCGGCCTCTGGGGAACCTCTCTCAGGTGTTTCACAAGAAGGCACTCATTGGATTGTCTGCTAGCTGAAAAGGAGAAATATCAGCACAGTTCTGCAGTTGCTAAGGCCCAGCAGAAGCCAAGGCAGGAGAGGGGTAATTGCCTCTTTTCCTTCTTCCACCTACTGTTGCCCAGGGCTGCCTGGGAGGGGTGGGGGCGGGGAATGGGGCAATTTGCCTCGGGCCC
This sequence comes from Chelonoidis abingdonii, assembly GCF_003597395.2. Taxonomy (NCBI): domain Eukaryota; kingdom Metazoa; phylum Chordata; order Testudines; family Testudinidae; genus Chelonoidis; species Chelonoidis abingdonii. The sequence goes on along the minus strand of NC_133772.1, from coordinate 103,820,409 downwards.
CACAGGGGGCCCCACAGGAATATAGTATTCTATAGTATTGCAAATTTTTTTATGAAAGGGGCCCCCAAAATTGCTTTGCCCCAGGCCCCCTGAATCCTCTGGGTGGCCTTGCTGTTGCCCCACTTCCATGCTGCCCATCTCTCCCCTAAAGACAATCACAGTGGTGCTCACTCCCTCCTTTCTCCATCCCTCCTTGCACAGCACTCAGCTCTGTGGAGGGAGGGGTGGAGAAAGGCTGTGAAGCTGTCTTAGAGCAATCCTGCCCCAGAACTGAGGTGTGGGTCACTGAACTGGGAGCAGTGACATACAACACATACATAGCAACTAGCCCTAAAACAAGCCCTCCACTGTATTTCAAATGTCCATTACCTCACATTTTCAAATGTTAAATAAAGAAACTCTCTGAAACACTGGGAAAATAGTAAGTGAGGGATATCCTGGGATTACTGATGAATAACATGTGTGGTCAAAAATAGGACCTAAGAACCATTATGAAAATATGACTTGGCTGATCTGTCAGAACAGGCTGGAATATTCTTAAACTTATTGTGTGTGAATAGTCATATTGGAGCTTAAAGAGCTGAGTAGCTGCACCACTGTGTATGCAGGAAATGTGTTATAAGGGTGTGCTAGTAAACTTTAAGCACAGTCAACTCCCACAGGAATTATTTTGATCAGACCACCACATTTATGGAGAAAACATACTGAGGAGACCCTGACAGCTGTATTCATGTCTTTTGGATGGCCAGGAACACCAATCAGAAAGCATCAATTACTAATATTCATAGTAAGAATACTCTTTGGTCTGTAATGTTGTCACAAATGCTTCTGGAGGGAATATTTTACATAGTGTTTGTTTCATCCTAGTCCTTCAATTCCAGTTCCAGGGCTGCCTTAGTCCCAAGCACTCCCACACACACAGCCAAAGGTTGCATGCCATCAGGGAGGCCACTGTGCTAGAATTGCTCAATTAGGGTAAGGAAGGAGACAATGAGGATGGGGAGAGGAAGCACGCATTAGCAAGGGTGGCACACAACCAGTAGTTAGTAAAGCTACAGAAATCTCCTTTCCTCTAGAGTGCTTTATCTCTGCGCTTGTCACTCCCCAATTTATTGGCCAAGCACAGCAAGGTCCAACACTCAACTCAATGGCTTTTCTCTTTGTCTGTAACACGATCATTTCAGAATGTTACCTCCAAGCCATTCCACAATTTCAGGGAATGTCTAGACACCAGTGGGCATAAGCCTGTTGATTGTGATGCCAAGCGGAACACCAGAAAAGCCTGATTCACAGGAAAATCAGGGCCCTCACGTTGCCCAGTGCTGCAAGCAGCAGAATCTCTCTGCCACCCTCTGCTGCTGCCTACACGTATCAGAGGCAGGAACTTAACTTGCTGCTTGGGGACAGTGTCTACAGTCTGGCAGCTATCAGAGCCTTATAGGGATGCTTTCTTAGCAGGGAAACAGGGACCCCGAGGGGCTGGTTTGGGGGAAGCAACAGAGACCAGAAGGATGGGGCAGTTGGCACTGGGGAATGCAGGGACCCAGAGACTGGGTGGAATTGAGCTGAAGTGGGAAGGAAATAGGACCCAGAAGGCCTGTGGGGAGTGGTGGAGGTGAAGGGAAACAAGGACTCAGGAAGAGGGGTACTGAGCATGTGTGCATGGACTGGGGAGGCCGGGGGGACAGAAATGATGACGGGAAAGTAGGAAAAGGAGTGAGGGAGAAGGGAATGGAGACAGGGAAGTGGGGAACACCAATACCTTACTAGGGGATGGAGCAATGGGAAGCAAAGACCCTGGTATGGGAGAGATGGTGAGGGGACTTTGAGGGAGTCCCTGAAATAGAGGCAGTTGGGAGGGTTGCACACAGAGAGAATGGAGCAATGCAAGATGTTTCTGGTAGGTGACAATGCGTTCAGCCAACCAGGGCCGGCACTACCGTTTAGGCAGCCTAGGCAATCACCTAGGGCACCTGGATTATTCGGGGGGGGGGGGGGGGGGAGGCAGCTCCAGTTGACCTGCCGCAGGCATGCCTGCGGAGGGTCCACTGGTCCGCGGCTCCGGTGGAGCTGCCGCAGTCGTGCCTGCAGGCGGATGGTCGGCTGCTCGAGCGGCTCCGGTGGACCGCCCGCAGGCATGACTGCAGCAGCTCCACCGAAGCCACGGACCAACGGACCCTCCACAGGAATGCCTGCGGCAGCTCCACTGGAGCCGCTGGATCAGTGCGGGGGGCGACAAAATGGCCGTGTGCCTAGGGCGCGAGAAACCCTAATGCCGGTCCTGCAGCCAACACAAGATAAGAAGTGTGTGCCCCTCTAGTTAATAAATAAAAGAAATAATAAATAATAATTCCTAGCTCTTTATAAAGTATTTTTGATGAGCAGATCTCAAAGTGCTGCATAAGAGAGGTCAGTATCAATATCCCCATTTTACAGATGGATAAACTGTGGCACAGAGCAGTGACATGCCAAAGGTTACCAAGTTACACAGCTGGGAAAACAGGCAGACCTCGGAAATCCCAGTGCTCTACCCACTAGGCAAAAATACCTCTCTTCTCCTTTTCCTCCTTTTGTAATGTGTCTGTCTACACTTTCTCCTCCTCCTCAGGCAGAAAGAGCTGAGGGCCCATTAGTCAGATTTCTCTTTTCGAAAGGATAAGCCAAATGGGCCAAAGATTCTCCCTTCCGTGACTCCACACAACAGAACAGGTAGCCTGGTCAGAATATTCACCATCTCTACCTCCTGCTCCCAGGGCTGGCCTAACCATTAGGCGAACTGAGGTGGCTGCCTCAGGTGTCAGACTGTTGGGGGGCACCACTAGGACCCAGAGTGTAGAAAATCATGTCTGCTGCTGGTGCATATGTATTCTCTCTGCTCTAAATGCACAGAGACGGTGCAGTGCTGTGGTGGAGAAAGGAGCGCACAAGAGACATAACAGGCAGGCAGGAGAAAAGGTGAGAGGGAAAAACAGAAAGCAACAGGAGCTGCAGGGAGAGAGAGGAGAAGGAGCCTCTTATGTACCTCTTTAGCACCCCCATGCCTGGACTGATTAACACCAGCTTCTCAGGGAGCTTCCTATTTCCTGCAGCTTCCCTGCACCCACTTGAGGGGGAACAGGCAGTCAATTGAAGTAGTAGGAGCCAGTTAGCCGTTAAGATGCTGATATCTTCCCTCACTCAGGCCCTGCTACCAGCCTGCTTATTTGTCCCCTTCAACTGAGTGTTGACAGCCACTATAGCTGGCACAGAACAGCAGTCATGAGTGAAAAAGAAAACGCCCCTCTGGGGCTGCATTCAGAAAAAGAAAGAAAGCAAAGGAAGCTTTTCTATCTAAGCAGGAAGGAGCTGTCCTGAGATACATAGACACAAACGTTCACTCTGAGCCTTCTGGCCCCAGTGAGGCTGTGAGTAGTGAAGAGATGCCTGATCTTCCAGTTAGTCAGAGTGCAGGTGACCTGGCAGCTACTGCAGCATCCATATATACATCTCAGATGGATGTAACTATGCACATTTCTGAAGAATCAGAGAAGAGTATGATGAAGGCACAAGAAACAGGAAACTAAACTCAGCAGCAGCTAAGTCTAGACAATCCAGGACTGTGGACCCACTTGAGCAGGGACTTCCTTCTACTGCATGAAAAACTTCATGTTCCCCAAAGATAATGAAAATAGAAGTTTCCATCCAACACATTACTGGCGTGAAATCCCCAATGGTGACAAAGTGAAAAGGTTATGTACTCAAAAACCCAGAATGCTGCATACTGTTTTTGTTGCAAACTCTTCCAGTCTAATGTTCTAGCCACATTGAGCTCTACAGGAACAAAGGACTGGAAAAATCTGGCTAGGAATCTGGCATGCCATAAGAAGGCAGCAAATCACCAGAGAGCATTCCATAGGTGGAAAGAACTTGAGATGAGACTAAAGTTAAAGGCCACAACAGATGATCAGCATCAAGAGAAGATTGCATCAGCATCTCTTTACTGGCAAAATGTTCTGAAAAGACTCATTGCCATTGTGAGAATGCTTGCTCCCCAAAACCTAGCACTGCGTGGCACTTCAGATCAGCTGGATGTGCCAAACAATGGAAACATCCTTAAAACTGTGGAGCTGATGGCTGAGTTTGATGCTGTACTCCAGGAGCGTCTAAGAAGAGTCACCACGCAAGAAATGTACACACACCACTACATTGGAAAAGCAATTCAAAATGAGATCATACAGTTACTGGCAACAAAAGTCAAACAGAAGTTATGGCAGATCTGAAGTCAGCAAGATATTAGTCTGTTATTCTGGACTGCACACCTGACATCAGCCATATGGAACAAATTACTTTAATGGTGAGTTTTGTAACAACAGAACCTAGTGAAAATGTCCCTGCAATGGTGACTGTCGGAGAGCATTTTCTAGAATTTATTAACAATGATGATACTACAGGAGCTGATATGACAAATGTGCTTCTTAAAAAGCTGGAAGATATGGGAATTATGATAGCTGACACGAGAAGTCAGGGCTACAATAATGGAGCCAACACGAGAGGAAAGAATAGAGGAGTGCAGACACAGATTCGAGAGTTAAACCCTCAATCTTTTTTTGTCCCATGCAGTTCTCATTCATTGAACTTGGTGGTCTCTGATGCAGCATCAGCTTCCAGTGAAGCTGCTGAATTTTTTAATGTAATTCAAAGCATCTATGTATCTTTCTCTGCATCAACTCATCAATGAAGCAACATCTGGGAACATCCTCTCTGACACTGAAACCACTAAATGCCACATGATGGGAAAGTTGAGTGGAGGCGATAGAGCCTATCAAACACCAAACTGGAAAGATAGATGATGCCATACTTGCCATTATGGAGGATAATGCTATGACAGGAACAGTTTGTGGGAAAACAATGGCAGAGGGAAATGGAACATCTGAACAAAGCAAAGTCATACCTACAGCCTTACTGGAGAGATGAGGGATTTCAAAACATTCTGAAGATTGCACAGAAGTTGGCAGAGGAACTTCACACTGAAGCTATTTTCCCACCCTTTCAAGAATACAAGAGTCACCGAAGAAGACGACATTTTGATTATGAGGCACGGGATAATCCCATAAGAGACCTCAAACAACAATTCAAAGTTGAATTCTTTAACCAGGTGCTAGATTGTGCAATACAGTCAGTTGAAGAACGTTTCATGCAGCTCAAGGAACACAGCAGTATATTTGAGATGTTGTATGATATTCCCAAACTCCTCACTGTACCTGAAGAAGACCTACACCAGCAATGTAGGGCACTAGAGACAGTGTTGATACATGACGACATGCGTGATATTGATGTGAGTGATTTAGGTGATGAACTGAAAGTCCTTTCAAGATGCATTTCAGCAGGATCAACTCCAAAGGCTGTTCTGGAACATATGTGCACAAATAAGACGACCACTCTCTTTCCAAATGCTTTTGTTGCTCTGTGCATACTTCTAACACTTCCTGTAACAGTTGCCAGTGGAGAATGCAGCTTCTCCAAGCTGATGTTAATAAAAACACATCTACGCTCCACAATGACAGAGAAGAGGCTGGTCGGCCTTGCAACCATCTTGATAGAGCATGAGCTGGCCCAGACTGTGGACCTTCAGGAAGCAGTTCAAATCTTTGCAACCAAGAAGGCAGGGAAAGCACCACTTGGATTATTCAAACAGATAAAAATGCTAGTGTTTACTATGCAAACAAGAAAAGTTACATTTGCTGTTTAGGCTTTTGAAAATTAGGCGTTACTTAAAATTTTTGAACAAGACATTTAAGTTGTTAGTTCTCCTTTATTGGGAGCAGAGCAATACCATGAGAAGAGTAGAACAGAAAGAAGGCAGAACTGAGATCTTTCAAAGTTTTGACCCAAGCGAGGGGCATGGAGGTGCCATTTGAGCTCCCTGCCTCAGGTGCCAAAATGTTATGGGCTGGCCCTGGCTGCTCCTTTCCATTAAGCTTGACCACTGTGCAGTAGAAACCCACAGGAGTCAGCTATCTGAATTGGTGGTTCAGATATTAGCAATGATGTATGCTTCAATTTGATTATCACACGTAGTGACCAGGTTACTGGGCCAGAGCAGAGCTGGGGAATAAAATAATTAGAAATACAGCTATACTGTTTCTTTAAAACTTTAGTAGGAAGACAAGCAGGTGTGGGGCTGGGAAATGTGCTATAAAGTTCTACAATGAAGCAGAGGCAAAGAGGCTAGCAGAGCAGCATCAGGGGTAATAATGTTTTTCTTATTCTAATAAAGGTCCATATACGGTGTTATAAGAGACTCTCTTTCTGCAATTCTTTACTATTATCACCTGATACATTGTACTCACATCATACATATTACCTCACTTCAGGCATTTTGCCATGGTAGATTATTGCACCAGCACCTAGGTGCATTATAGCAGGTTTGTGTCTCCCTCTGAAATAACTAGTATAGTATAAAGACAACATACTGAAATAGATGGACTATCTGTTCCAATATGCCAATTTCCAAAGGTATAGGCCTGTCCTCAGATCTTAGAGTAAACCTAAGTGTGTGTATTGAGTAAGTTCCTCATTCAACAAACTCAGCAGGCTATGGTGGGTCTTATTAAAATAAAAGTTTCTAGCTGTTTTGGTTGCAGAGCAAAGTGTGAAAACATGAATCCTAATGGCTCAAAAACCAGAAAGCAAATAAAAAAACACTCCAAGGTTTATTTTTTTAAATATCTTTTAAGCCCGTCATGATTTAGGAGGCAGGATCTGAGTCATGTTTTTTAAACTCTTGGGTCTGACTGTACTGAATTTAGATACACTCTTAAGTCAATGTTAGCTGTTGGCTTTCAGTTCTCACTTTAACTTTTGTTTCCTTAACTGAAGGGCAGATCAGAATCTAGGAAGTATTTTAAAATATGAACTCAAAATTCGCCTCACTTTATTTTTGCCACTCTAGCCTCTTTTTCCTCTGGAAAGAGAGCTGGAGAGGTCACGATGACAGAATTCTCACATCTCAGCTGCTACCTATTGAAATCTATAAGGGCTGATTTAAAAAACAAAACAAAAAACAGTAACTCACTTGAGGAATCTTTGATTCCTGAAGTTACTAAATTTCAAATTGGAGAAAAGTGTATTTTCACTCATGTTTTATTTCTTATTTTTTGGTCAGCTTTAATTATTAATTATTGTTATCATTATTATTTTAGAGGGCAGTTTGTCTAACAAGTTTCAGCTTGTGCAATGACACTAAGTATTCACACAGTTGGATCCTGTGTCAGCCAGACAGAACCTCTTTTGATAATTCCTACTTTGTACTGCCATACAAAGAAGTAAAATTATCCATTAATTCATATGGTGCAGAAAAAAAAAAATCAATGCTTAGTGAACATCCAGAAGGCCTGAAAGACCACATGCAGAAAGCACCAACCTGATAATTATTGCAATTTCCCTATAAGATGTGCTAGCACAGTAATTTGTATATGAAAGCACATTGGAAAAGGGGTGGGAGAGTGTTATAACTGCTTCATTATACACTGCAGCAACATTGAAACACAGACTTTAATGATAAACGTGAGCTGTAATTAACCACCACTTAGTGGGGAACAGGTTTAATAACATCCATAAGAAATAGGATGAGTTGATTTTCTCAGATTAAGGAAGAGACAAGATTAAAGAAGCCAATTTAACATGGAAGCACAAGGCAAACCTAGATATTATTTTGGTTTATTTTAAACTATTCAAAGTCAAATGACCTTCCAGGCCTGGGCTCCCTGTAACAATCTACTTACCTCATTGTGTTTAGAGAATGTTTTCCTTAGGCTTTGGAAAGTTTCCTCTCTTGTGCTGGACCTGCTACCTCAATCCATAGAAAATAGACATGTTTACAACAGGGACAAAGGAAACAAAATTCATTCCCCAAAAGTATTTCTCTCTCAAAAGAATAAAAAAATATTAATTCTTAATGCTTTCTACCAAAAGAATAATTTATTAAGCAGCATGTGTCCTGATTAATAAATCCCAAGACAAACAGATGCAAAAGTCACTTACAATGTGTTATAAAGTTGTTTATGTTAATGCTCAAGATCAGAGGCATTTTTAGAAGTTTGTCTGCATAGGGAAAATACCAGAATATTACTGTGCCAAGAGTCAGCTTTGAAATAGATGCAGTGAATAGTTTATCTATTGTTCTTAAAGAATATCCGGCAGTATTTGTCTATATATACTCAGAAGATGACCTTCCTCTTTGGAAGCAATTTCCACTCATTATTTTCTAAGCTCATTATGGGCGTGCTCCAAAAAGAGAGCAAAAATGCCTGGTGCTTCTATTAACAAGAAAGATTCACATCTGGGCATTTCAGTCAGGTATGGGGAAAAAGTCTAATTTAATAGAGAGTGTTTTAATTTGTATATGAAAACAAAGAGTAAATCACTAACAAATAGTTTTAAATTGTCTTTCATAAAACAGAGAGAATAACTGACCATCAAATAGGAAGTTGCCATTTTAAGAATCTGATCATGGAGAGTGGGACAGAAAGGTTATCTCCTGTTGGAATGCATGGGAAAGCAGGGTTTCTCACACCTGTTGAGGTAGGGCCTTTATTTGGCTATTTTAACCCAACAACTAAGAAATAGAGAGTTTATCTTACAACAATTTTGAACATTGTTAATTTCCATTAATTCAAGTAGAAGCTCCATTATTCAGAGTGCTGCTCCAAAACATCAAACTAGAGCCCCTACTGAGAAGTGTTAGGTACAGATACGGTGGCAACTTCCACTGAGTAGCTATTCATACTTATGGACACAGGTAAATACACCTCTACCTCGATATAACACAACACGAATTCGGATATAACCCGGTAAAGCAGCCCTCTGGAAGGATGGGGCTGCGCACTCCGATGGATCAAAGCGAGTTCGATATAATGTAGTTTCACCTGTAATGCAGTAAGATTTTTTGGCTCCTGAGGACAGCATTATATTGGGGTAGAGGTGTAGTGACAGATACTTAACAGGTTGCAATTTACAGTTAAATCTACATGCAAAATCCCCAAGTTGGCATAGATCTTCTGGTATATACCCAGTATTATGAGGTAAGCCAAGGTAGGAATAGCTGTAGTTGGTACAGTGTCATTTTACACAAATACTTAGTGCAGCACTGTTGTATATTGAAAGTAGAGTGAGAGATGAGCCTAAGTGACAAACTTACACAGTGTTCAGGGAAGGGAATGTTTCAAGACTGAATATTGTGGTTTAAGAATTTTATATAAATAATGGGCAGGAATTCATAATTCAGGCCCATTTCTTCACTGGAGCAGGTTTTTTTTAATATGTATACACTGAGGCAGGTGCACAGGTATTTGGTACAGAATTGCTATACCCTTAGGATAAGCAGGTGTCAGTTATTCAGTTTATAAATGATATATTTCTAAATACTGCAGTTTATGATATTCAAGTTGGTGCTTGAGGTCATTGTTTGTCTTTGTTTCCTGCGTCTTAGTTGCAGCTGTGTTCCTTGAAGCTCATTGGCTAAAGCCCAGTTTTCTTCCATCTGGTCATGGAGCTGTTCTAATCCAAACTGTGATCTGGGCCATCTCTCATTTCTTGTATTTTGTTTAATCACATTACGTGTCGTATTTCTCCTGTGAGCAATGGTGTGGTGATGCATTTCCTTGCCCCTGCTGTCAGTGTTTTGAATAAATCTTTCTGTTTTGTACATTTTTTGGAGGATGACCATGGGACCCAGCACATGAATCACAATACCATGCAGAATGCATTTGTAGGACAGAGGCCCTATTTAATAAGCAGTTAAGTTGTTATACCTTGTCAGATTGGTGTTCCTTTAAAAGTAGTTTTATTTTTAAGCTTTTTTATTGGGTCCTACTGTAAATAAAATCATACTCATGGCCTCATCTTAACTTCTTAAAATTAAAAGCAGTCTAAGTATCTGCTACAATGCTGGTGAAATAACAGATGGAAAATATCTTGTGATGTGTATAAAGACTAAGTTGTTTGCAACAGCAGATCTTCAAATGGGAGTTGTATTTTTTCAGAACAAGGCATTACAGAGATATGACTTATCCAAAATCAGCCATGTTTTACTCCAAGAGATTCTATCACTTTATCGTTAGCAAGACTGCTGAAGCAGTTGCACAGCTATTTTTTACCATTTAAAATCCATGTAACTAATAGGAGCTACAGAAATACAGTTTTAAAGAGAGAGCTGTGATCTGGTATGTGACATTAAAATTTGGAAAGGTATTGGAGTCCCAGTTCATTCAATATTGGAAATTAAAGCCTTGAAATTTCCAATTCTGTTGTGAACAACAATGTACTTATTTTAGACAGAGAAGGTTCAAAAAAAGCTTCGGTTGTTATTTAACATATTTTTGAGGCAGGAATGTAGCACTTAGATTAGCCATGCACATATGTGTAATTGTTCGCGTTATGAAAATAGATGGCCAAAAGATTTGCCCAAAAAGGAACTAAGTAATGACATTGGCAATTACCACATTTTTTTGGATTAGTGGATTCAGAAGGACTCCAAAGACCACTGTAGGCTCCAAAGACCACTAAAATGTACTGTAGGCTCCAAAGACCACTAGTATCAGGAATTTGTAAATGAGACTTTGCCTCAGAAGATTATTGGTCAAATAATTTTCTTCCTTTAAATAAAGTGAAAAATCAGAGCAGAATCTAAATACATAAATAAAAAGAAATTTCTTGATTATGTTCTAGAAAATTTTTGGCCCATAAGACAAATTATTCGCACTACCACTGTTCATGTTTCTCTCTGCTGATTTTCTGATGATACAATTTACATATACCCTGTATAGTCATAAAGACGTACACAACATTTCTAACAATATAATCTCGACTTTTAATCCTATTAAATAAAAAATAATGGTAAAATAAACAATGATATCTTATTTTACTCTGTTGCAAACATTTAAAGAAACCATCTGGCCAATGCAGCATAAGGATTATGCAAATTGCAGTCATAATGGGGCAAATTTGTCTGTGCAGAAATGTCAAAGAATTTAGCTCAATTATTTTTCTTAGGACTTAAAAAGTTGAATTCACATGACAAAATAATAGGGGCTAACTACTTGTGACACGTGAGTTTTACTATGTGAATTGAGAGCCAGGGCAAAAACTGCCCTTGAGCTACTTCTTTTACATTAGACCAGGCTGCTGACTTTTTGTTTCTTTCCATTGTAGTTTTCATTCCCTTCCCCCCACCCCATGCAATTTTGGGATGAAACACTCCATTATTTTTACTTTGGAAATGATGTCTTGCAGAGTACATGCAAATCTGAGATTCTGACCATGTGGTCATGAAAAAAAATATCATGGCACTTTATGCAAGGAAAAGGATGTTAGGATGCTGGTCAAATTTCCAGCTTGGAAAATTAGCTTCTGCCTAACACAATCTTCCCAGTAGTTTCAACTGGCTATGGTATTTTTCCTCACTTTGTACTCTATTGCTCCAAGTATTATTAAAACAGCAGTCATCTTTCACTCCCATGGCTGGCTAGATTTGAGTGGAAAGTGATTGATTATGTATGGCTAAATACTGACAAGTGCACAGATCACTGCTCCCACATAGACTGCCTGCCATGCAATCGTTTAAACCAATCCCTGATCTGGACAGTTAGATCAGTACAGAACAGAGTGCAGCTTTAATTTTAGGGTCCCACAGAGCAGGTGATGGGGAAAGGAAACACGTGCAACTGAGGAGCAGTAGGGACTGACCTGACCCCGGTGGTTGGTTCTTGAGGGTGGTAAGATGGGATCTGTGCAATTCTCTCCTCTCCCCAGTTCTCATAGATTCCAAGGCCAGAAGGGACCATTGTGATCCTCTAGCCTGGCCTCCTGTATGACACAGGCCATAGATCTTCCCCACAACAAAGCTCAGAGCAGATCTTTCAGAAAAACAACCAATCTTGATTTAAGAATTGTCAGACATGGAGAATCCACCTTACCCTTGGCAAGTTGTTCCAAAGGTTAATTTCTCTCACCATGAAGAATTTATGGCTGTAACGGTCTCTGGCTCTCAAGTGGGGAGGAAGGCCACTCTGCCTTACTGCACCAGGCAGCAACCCTCAGGCTCAGGTCCCACAGGCAGGGCCGAGTAGTAAGCAATCTATAGCTCATAGCCTCCTAGAAGGGGCAAACAACTGTTAGCAGTCTGAAGCTCTATCCCCCTGCAAAAGGGCAGAAGAGTAAGCAGTCTTTAGTCCAGAGTCTCCCAGCTAGGGCTGCCGCCAATCAAGAGTCTAGGGCTCTGGCCCTCTAGACAGGGCAGATCACAAGTGGTCTTTAGCTCACGGCCTCCTGGCTGGAACAGACAGCAATTAACAGTCTATGAAGGAAGCTCTGGCTCTCTGGTGAGGCAGCCTGCAAACAGTCTGGATTCCAGTCTCCTGGTTGGGGCAAGCCACAAGCAATATACAGGTCTTCTGGTCTAGGCGTGACTAGGCCAATATCCCAGGGGTGGGGTTGACAGCAGGGGGTAGAGGGACCTGGGCCCACCCTATTCCACTGAGTTCCAGCCCAGGGCCCTAACAGTGGCAAATAGTTCTGCCACTGGGTCAGCAGACATCCTACTGAAACACGCTGACTCATGCTCCGGCAACAAAACCAGACTAAAGTCTGGTGTCCCTGGGCTACTTCCTACCACAGTCTGGGTGGTATGTTCTGTAATCCAAAGTTCTTCTGTCTCCTGGGGGTACACTGTGGACAGCAATCCTAGCAACTCCTCTCCAGGGTCAGCCTCCTCCGGGGGCAGGTGCTGTACAGTGCAGGTTCAACTCTGGAGCTCTGCAGTGGGCTGGAGGCATCTGGCTCAACTGATCTTCAGGGCCCTCTCTTTATACTTCCTGTCCCACCCCAGTATTTCCAGCAAGGGGAACGGGGCAGATTTGGCTCCATCTACCAAAGGGAGTATAGTGGTCCCTCATTCTCAAGTTTGGAGAGAGGCCACTCTGTCTCAGTACAATGCCTTATTCCCGGACTGAACAGGTTGAGGGGCGATATTTATTGCTAATGGGCCCAACCTGTTCTGTTGCAAGCTCTGTCACAGAACTGGCAAGCCATTTCCCTCAGCTAATTCTGTTTCCCCAGGGGTCACTCAGCTGGGGAAACTGCTCATCTAGAGATGTTAGGGAAGATATCTCCTTCCCTCGACATCACTCCCTGAAGCTCCCTCTGCCATAAACATCAGTTAAGGAAATATATTCTCCCTCAGAAATCATTTAGTTCTCTGTGCCTATGCAGGCACAAGGATCGGAATTTGGCCCATAGTTTGTACAGTTTACAAAGTGCTTTGCGATCTATTTTAAATGAAAGCACCTATAGCAAGATCATCATCATCACCACCACTTTGCCTTGGGTCAGTCTCTTCCCTCTGCCTTTCCCCAAATATAGCAATCATAGAAGGAGATCACAGCTGGTGACTGGACCCTAAATGGTCTGAATATGACTCAGTTACCCTGCAGAAAGCTAACACATGATCAATTTCTACTGTAGTGCTAAATCCTGTGTCAAGTTACATTAAGTTACATAGCTGTTGTGCATAAAGTTGAGAAAGGAAGTGGTAGATTTGCCATTCATAAAACTGAGCAAGCAAAGTACATTGCAAAATAGAAGTATCTATTTCAGTAGTGTGAGACTTTACCACAAGAAACAACGCGACTATGCTGTTATGCAATTCAGTTTGCTGCTGAATGAAAATGAACATTCCTCAAAGAGATGTGCTAATTTACAGAGCAAAACTCAAGTATTACTATATTGCATCTAAACCCTAGAAAACAGTACAGTTTACTACCATTGTTGAATCTTCTGACAATACTTATCCCAAAATTCCTCACATGATAAAGAAGAACATTAGTAATGAATGATCAGTACAGGCTCCAGGATAGATTAGTTTTAATTCAAGTCACACCCCTGCAGGGACCGGGCCTGTCTCTCTCTTTTGGTGGTTAAAATGTCACCATTCCCAAGAGGATCCATCAGGGAGGGGAGGTTTAAAATGTGACTAGGGCCTATAGAAATACTGCTGGCAGAGGTTACCTGAACAAGTCACTGAATTGGTACAATCTCTGAGCAGCTGGGCCATGCTCCTTCCCCCAGCCTCTACCCAAAGCCATTCATTTTTAGTGCTGCACTGGATGACTCTGGGCCTCCCAGCCAAATATGAATTGCAGGTGCTTTGCAGCATTTCAAGCAGGCAAACATTTCACCATCAGGGAACCAGCACTCTGGGCTATGTTAATGTATCCCAGGGGTGAATGAAGCTTTCTATGTATCATATTACCAGAACTTAAGAGTTTTTATCTAAATCAAAATGCACTAAAGTTATCTGAGTAATACATTTGCTGCTAACAAACCAGTTTTAAAGCTGCCACTATCATCAAGTGGAAACTAACCACCCACAGAGACAGTTACTCGGTCCTCCACAATACATCGCTTCAGTGAAATGAATTCCCATTTACTATCAAGGAAGCAGAAGTTGTAAATTTTACTTTAAATGTGCTTGTATAAGCAAAGCTGTGACCAGAGGATGCCAGTGAGATCACTGCAGTTACAGCTTAGATGGAAGAGAAAAGTGCCTTCTTGCCTTTGCCTCTGCTACAATGCAAATATCAAAGTGCCCCCTTTTTTGGTATTACAATAGCAACTCTCCCTCCGCCCCCTCGCAAAATACACACACGCTGATTCATTATCATGAAACATCATCCTTCTTAGTGTCAGGCAGGGCCTGGTGCAAAGAAGTTTCGCGCCCTAGGCGAAACTTCCACCTTGCACCCTCCCCCATCCCCAAGTCCCCGCCCTGAGGTGCCCCCCACCCACAGCACCTTGCCCCCTCTGCCCTAGCTCACCCCTGCTTTGTCTCCACCCCTAGCACGCCGTCGCTGCTTCATTTCTCCCATCTCCCAGGCTTGCAGTGCCAATGAGCTTAGGTGCCGCAAGCCTGGGAGGCAGGAAAAGTGAAGCAGTGGCATACCCAGGGAGGAGGCAGGGCAGGGGTGAGTTAGGGCAGGGAATTCCCCTGTGTGCCTCCCCCCACCCCCTTACTTGCTGCAGGTAACCCTCCCCGTGCTTCCCTGCCCCAGCAACCTCCGCCTAAATGCCGCTGGTGACCGGGGCGGCCGAAGATCAGGTCACTGCGGTTGCTGCCGAAGAAAATGCTGCCCCTCAAATCCTAGTGGCCTAGGCGGCCACCTAGGTAGCCTAAATGGTTGCACCGGCCCTGGTGTTAGGTCATTTTAGGGCCGTTTGTACTGATGAATACTGTATGAAAATATGAGCAAGTTACAGTATGAAGGATACTGGAGAGAAAGATTCTTGCGTAAATAAAGAGTATGTTGATTATGAGTGACGGTTGTGCAATCTTCTCCAAGTATTTGCTGCTTAGTTAAATTAATTCAAGTTTGTCACATCCTACAGAAGCAGCCATTTCTTGTAAAAGGATATAGACAACACTCTCAAACAGACACTTTAGGAAAGTAATAAAAGATACTTAAGGCAAGAATATCCTCATCTTACCATACGGATATTGCTCACTACTTGGATAGGGAACATCAGGGTTTATTTACAAATGATACAGCAATTAACAGACAATAAACCAATCCCAAGCCTATTTTCCATTAGAATTTTTGGAGAAGGGCAGGGCAGGAGGTTGGAAGGGGTTTATTAGATTTGCTGCACTGAGATAGGGTATTGGTTTGTTAGATTTACTGGATACATTTATTTATTCTACAAAGTGGGATAAACAGTCCATTAACTTCTGTAATTTACATTGTGAATGTTAACAGTGTGTGTAATGGCCATCCAAAGTATACTGACATTGATACTTTTATAAGTATCAGAACACTTTCCACCAGACTGAAGCACAATATGAAACATTTGTGTATATGAAACCTCTAGAAAACCTGCTTACCCTTTTATGAGTACAGCATACAACTATTAATGATAGGGGGTTATCAGATTACTACTTTACAATGTTGCACAAAAGGGGACCAAAGCAGCTCAAAATCCAGAGCATGGTCTTTGGGGTGAAAGTTTAATTATTAGATTTCTTTGAAGAAGAAAAACAGAAGAGCAGTTCCAGGTTCCACCCAACGTACCCTTTATTTAGTTTCACAGTCCGATGAGAATGCTGCCAACTGTTTACTACATACTATATCACTCTGTGTTATTGGTCATACTTATCTAGGTGATTTGGAATCCCAGCCATTCACACAGGCCTTTTGAGGAAAGGAGGGCGGGGGGGGGGCACTCTGTGTTTCCATTGGGAGTGCTGTTCCTTACAGTGTCTGCCTCTCCCCACTCTGGCTAAGGTCTTGGAGTTACAGGACCCAGCATCGTTATTGAAAGGCCAGTCCTCATACAGTATTTTACTCACATTACACAGCAACTGGAAACACTTATGCAAGAGAGGGCCACACAGACCACTCATAATAATACATGCAGTATTATTTAAACTAAAGATCAGATTAAAGTTACATGCACAGTGTTAAATTATGTCTGGCTAGGCTGTCACTGTTAGAAAGCATGTCCCCCATTTTATATACCCTCCAGAGGCAGGGCATTGCACATTATTATCCTTCAACAAAAGAACGTACTAGACACCAATCTTTAAAATCAATACAATTAATATAGAGGAGTACAAATGCCAAGTACAAGCATCATAAAGACAGATAAAGCACAGCGACATAATAAAGTCAAACAGATTCCTACTCTTCAGGGAGAGAAAGCCAATGTGAAGAGTAAATATTTAAATGAGTCATTTCCTATGTTAAGGAAACATTAGTGCACAGTCTACAAGTTTAGCGTTATTACAATTCAGGGTGCGGCTTCTTATCTCAGTCTTAATTCAGAGCATGAGCAGTTGCATCTTGGCTGTTGAAATGTTAAAAATCAGAGTTGCTATGGCATTACTTATCATGGCCAGCTTTTATCATGCCAATGTAAACAGACACTGTACTGAAAATCAGGGCTCAGGAGAGAGGTTGTTTGCACTATATTTCACTCTATTTAATTAATTCACTTGCTTCTCAAATGCCCTTTCCACTGTACCTGCTGAAGCCTAATAGTTAATGATTACTCATATGCCAATGAGGATAAAGAGAACATACAGAGATATTTAAACAATATAAAAGCAGAGTTTAGTATTAGGTAAATACCAATAGTGTCAAGACTTAGGTTCTCTCATAACTAGTCACAATAACTCCACTAAACCATTCAATGGAGGACATGACTAAGTGTCATACTCTCTAAGGGGAAGATGACAAAACTCCTCCTATAACTCCCCTCCCCGAAACATTCTTTTGATTCTATTGAATAAGATAAAGTGGCCTTTAGTTAGTTTTTTAGGTGTTAAATAATCTGATAGCCAAACTAAAATTTCCCAGAAAACTCCCAACGTGCAAGTATATTAGAAATCTGCATCTGATCAAGGAACCATAACAGTAAAGTCCAGAAATGAGACATTTGAAATGTTTTTGCAAAGTTGGTTGCAAAATTGATTGTGATGGGATGAAAGTTTCAGTAATTTTATGCTCTTGAAGAATTCAGTGAGCCGTCCAAATGACTCCTTCATTTTTAAGAGGTATCAATCCAGAAAAAATACACCCTACTTTGCAATGATTGTATATCCTGATTTTTGTATCCAATTCATCAGTATCTTCTCTACCAAGAAGTTATTTTAATACAGGCTGTGGAATGGTTGGTACAGTCTGTACCCGTACAGTCTTCCACCTCTGCAATGTCTCCCCTACAGTGGTCACCACTGATATGCTACAATACTTACCAACAGTCAGGGCATGTCTATACTTGCCATTTAAAGCGAAAAATTTCCCTTTTTTCCGCTAAAACCGTGGGAGCATCTACACTTGTTAATGAAGAAAGAAAACCACCTTCATGAGAGGCATATAGTTCTTTCCACTGTTCTTTTTGCGTTGCTGTGAAAGTGAAGACACTTTCTTCCTGTGTAAACACCTTTTGGCCTCCAGAGGATATCCCACGGTTCCAAAAGTGACCATGCTGGCCAGCATCTCTGCTGCTCTGACATCAGGTTAACGGACGTCTGCCCCTCCCCCTGTAAAGCCCTGGGAAGTCTGAAATTCCCTTTCCTGTTGTGAGTGCTTATCTGCCCATGTGACCATGGCTGCTCCATGTAGCAAACGATCTCCTACTTGGAGCAATGTCGAGCTACTAGACCTGATCAGTGTTTGGAGAGAGCAGGCTGTGCACTGCCAGCTGTAGGAATTTCAATACCTATGAGCAGCTTGCAGAAGGGGCATAACAGGGACACACTGCAGTGCAGAGCGAAGGTGAAGGCATTCAGGAACACATACCACAAAGTGAAGGAGGCAAACCGTCGGTCTGGTGCTGTGCCCCAAAGCTGCCATTTTTACAGTGAGTTGGATGCAATCCTAAGTGGTGACCCCCACCTCCATTACAAAGAGCCTAGGGGATACTTCTGCATGTCCAGTTCTAGCCAGGAGGAGAAGTCATAGATGAACAGAAGGAAGCTGTGGAGCCCGTTGCTGCGTGTACTTAGGACCCCTTCTCTGCTCTGGAGGTGTTCAGCCAGTGTGAGTGGCCACTGTCTGCTGAAGCAGAGGCAGGAGAGCAGAGCTCTGGTAAGTTGCTTTGCTTTGACAATGCATAAAGCAGGTTGAAGGCACAGAAAAGTGCTAAGGTAGCTGTGTTTGTGAGCTGGGTGCTTGCCCTTTTCAGAATGGGTGTGTGCAATAAACCCTATAATCCTGCGTTCCCTCACCATTGCTGGGTTCATGTGCACCATGGGTGCTAGACTTGTGTCACCAAGACAGTGATCTCTTATCAGTGTTTCAACGTGCACCTCAATTCCTGTATGTATGTTTCACAACAACGTGTTGCTTTTGTCTCCCTAGAAATGACTGTGGAAGACCCCCCCACACACACACTGTAGCAGACCATCTGCGACACATAAGAAAGTGGCCAAGATGCACTAAGGCAGATACGTTTCGTGAAGTGATTCTGCACTCCCAAACGGAGACACGTGAAAAAAATTAATGGAGAGAAAGCATGACAAAGTGGAAAGAGGGAGAGAACCGAGAGTGAAAAGAGAATAACTCTTTCCATAGGGAAGCCACGGAGAGGCTAATCAACATTCTGGAGCATCAGACAGATCTGTTGCATTCTCTCATTACACTGCAGAGTGACCTGATTTGTGCCCGTCCCCCATTGCAGCAAGTGCAGAATTCTTTCCCATGCACTCCCCAAACTCCCACTGCACATTCTGATAAGCTCACTGCAAATTTTTCCATTCCTCAACAATCCTCACCTCGATAGCTTGTCAAAAGACAGCTGGAGTTATACACAGCTGTGAGGTATATGGCCCCCCAACCCTGTTCCCCATCACCACTTAGGATTGATATATGTGCATATGGTGTTTTCTTGGTTTTTAAAAGAAAAGCACAAATTTTTCAAAAAGAAGCAAACTTTATTTGTGTGTTCACATTTCTGTACATGTCATCACAGCTGCAAGTCAACTAGCACTTCATCTTCACTGAAATTTCATACAGAACCACTCTGTAGCACAGCACACGCTGTTAACATTCCCTTTCCCAAGCACAGCAGCAAAGTTTAATCTATTTTCATTTTCAAACTTTTCGCACAAGGCATCTCGGATCCTAACTGCCATACACTGTGCCCCTCTAATAGCCCTGTTATCTGGCTGCTGAAACTCAGCAACTAGGTGTTCGGCCTCCACACTCCACATATTAGTAAACCTTTCAGCCTTCCCCTCACAAATGTTATGTAAAGTACAGCATGTCACAATGACCAGGGGAATATTTTCCTCACTCATTTCCAGTCTACTGTACAAACATTTCCAGTGCACTTTCAAACAGCCAAATGCACATTCGACAGTCATTCGGCACCTACTCAGCCTGTTGTTGAAACGTTTCTTACTGACATCTGGGTTTCCAGTGTATGGCTTCATGAGCCATGGCATCAGTGGGTAAGTTGGGTGTCCCAGGATCACCATGGGCATTTCCACTTCCCCGACAGTGATCCACTGGTCTGGAAAGAAAGTCCCTGCTTGCAGCTTTGTGTACAGGCCAGTGTTTTTAAAGATACGTGCATCATGCACCTTTGCGGACCATCCAGCATTAATATCAGTGAAATGCCCACAGTGATCCACTAATGTCTGCAAAACCATGGCAAAGTACCCCTATGATTTATGTACTTGGTGCCAAGGTGGGCCAGGGAAACAATAGGGATGTGCGTTCCATCTATTGCCCCAACATAGCTCAGGCAACCCATTTCTACAAAGCCATCCAAAACATCACGCACATTACCAAGAGTCACAGTCTTGCGAAGTAGGATGCGATTAATGGCCTTGCACACTTGAGTTACCACGGCACCAACGGTCGATCTCCCCACTCCAAACTGGTTCGCAACTGACTGGTAGTTGTCTGGAGTCGCCAGCTTACACAATGCGATTGCCACACACTTCTCTACAGTGAGTGCAGCTCTCAGTCTGGGTCCTTGTAACATAGGTCAGGGGAAAGCTCAGCACACAGTTCCATGAAGGTGGCTCTCTGCATCCGAAAGTTCTGAAGCCACTGGTCATCATCTCAGACATGCATAACGATATGATCCCACCACTCTGAGCTAATTTCCCTAGCCCAAATACGCCGTTCCACAGTGCTCAGCTCCTTAGTTAATGCCAAAAGCAATTGAATGCTACTTATTTCCATTTCAGGCTGCTCATCAGGCATCTCTGACTGCAGCTCTCTTTGCAAGTTTAAGAACAGCTGCACTGCCATGCATGATGTGCAAGTGACAGCTATCAGTGGACAGCAGTGCAGGTTCCATTCCTGCTAGTAGATGTGGAAAGTAGCCAGACAGCAGGGGGTTTTAAAAAATACCACTAAAGAAAGAAGGAAGTAATGGGGCTGCTAGGACATGAAGCAGTGCAGCACAGGGCACTGAGCAGGGATCCAAAATGCCTTCCGCTCATGCCCCCTTTTCCACAAGACCTATTGAGAGAGCTGCACTGTGGGATAGCTGCCCTAGAGCGCTGTTCTCATTGGCAATGGTAGTGCTGCTAATGTAAACACACTCTGACGCCTGAGGAATCGAGTACACAAACCAGCACTTTACTTTCACCGGTTCCCTATCACCAAGAAAACTTACAGCGCAAAAACTCTGCAAGTGTAGCTGTACCCTTAGTTACCACACTGTGGACACTACTCAAGATGTGGAAGGACTTCCTCAGACTTGAATGGGAAATAATTTCAGTATTTGGGCTCACCTTGTGTGACAATGTTTTGCAAATGTTGACTTTTAAGTGCAGATTTTTGTATCCTTTCTACATATAGACAAATTCTGTCAGACATTGGCCAGAAATGGATGGCATCTAATTAACTATTCTGCCCCACTATCTCTGTAAAATGCCAATTGAAACACTGTTGTCCCTCAGTGCAAAGTAGTCCACCTCAAACCTATACCAGTGGACAGCTATAAGAATGGAATTGAAGCATGTGTGATAGTATTTCTAAAAGCATGGACTATTTTTCATTCCTTTTTTATGCCAAAAATATTTATCAACTGGATACGCTCTCCTTTACCATGGCCCATCTTCCTCTACTAGAGGAATAATTTTACTTGTATTTCTACCTTCCCTACCAGTGACATGAAAGCTTCTCTGCACCCCAACATGCATGATATCTGCCAATGCCTATCTAGAGCCCCCAAGTCCCTCCTTGGCATTCCTCCAGCTGTTACTGTGGATTTACACATATAAGTATTTATATGCCTGTTAACATTGAATTATACTGTATATAAATTGTACGGATCAAATTCTATGCTGGTCTAAGTAGGAAAAATTCCACTGACGTTAATTGAGACGCATCCATTGCACCAGCAGAGAATTTGGCCCCATGTCTTTATTATAATCCTTGTTTTGTGAAAAATGTTGTTTGGAAAATGGAAACTCAAGAATATTTTAAATGAAATAAACTATTCTGGAAGTTTGTAATGATGACAATCTTCATTAGATAACACACCTGTTAATTAAAAGGTATTTTATTAATACCTTTCATTTCATATTAATAAGGTTTCCATTTCCCATCAGGATATAAAGGCAACAACATTCATAGAGACTGGGATTACAATTTCCTGTGTAAACAATTCTGCTTCAAACAATTCTATCACTTTTTCTTCAAGGAATAACTTTCTAGTTTAGTTAACCATAGGCATAGAAAACCCTGTTAGAATAAGGGGTTTATTTACACTGTGGATAAATGAATTCAAAACTGAAGGGGCATTTGTAAAATGTGCAAACACCACATAGTCACAGGATTTCTAAAAGCTGAGGATATTAAGGTATTACAATAGTGCTTGCATTCACAAAGAAGTGGGTTTCTTATACTAAGGTTTCAAAGCTTAGCTGCTTATGAGGCACATTTTCCCAGCCTTTTAAACACTTGTTTCAAAAAGTAACTCTTTAAAATAGCTACTAGATCCAATTATTCACCAACAGGAAGGGGTCAGTGTAAAGCTGAATTCTGACTGCTTCAATCTAAAATGTAATTAATTGGCAGCATCACGAATCCGAGACAAAAGCTGACACGGAATATTGTCCTCCAGAAAGAAACACAGGAACCGCCTGATTCAGTAGACAAAATTACATATAAACTCATCATAGCCTGTCTTCCCTTTCCCCAATCAACTCTCACACAGAAATGCACAACTCTGTGGAACAATGAAATGGTTAGGCTCTTTGAGTTTGTTTTAACTCAGTCTTTTTAAATAGGATCTAAAAAAAAAATCGATAACATTCTACTAGAAGCACAGATCTATCTACCAATCTTAGGACACAATAAGTTTAAAAATATTACTTTTGCCAACCATTTAGTCTTCTCAAATATACACCTAAAGTGGACTTAAAATTACATCATCACATTTTCTCCAACATTAGTCTGAAAAAAACATTTCCCCTTGCAGGGAAGAAAAAAAAAAAAAAGGAAAGAAAAATCCCTCACATACTAAAAGAATCTATTAAATGTTTTACAGAAAAAGTGACCTTAGGTTTTTATTCTTAAACTAAACCCTGTGTAGTCACAGAAAACATTCACAGGGTTTGGGTCCCCCTGCCCTTCCAGGAAAAATGAAACAATGTTTGGTCCACAGGAAATAACACAAGTATTAGAAAATCCCAGTGGTCTGAGTGAAAAGGGTCTGTGAGCCTTCTAAACGATGTTAAAGGACAACAGATGCTCAACCCCCCAAGCTTATTCTCAAGACTCACGTACTCCAAAAGAGATTTTATTTGTGAATACTTGGTTCAGTACTCATATAAAGAGAGATACTGAGGGTAATAGATACATAAGGAAAGGTAAGCTGCATCTGCCCTCTACCTGCTGAAAAGAGAGCAGAAAACCCCCACTGTATATGTGAAGATAATGGAAAAGTAAATCTCTTTGGGTACAAAAAATGGTATTTGTTTTTCTCTGATATGTCTTAAGATGTAAAACTGAATTCAGAAAATATAGTCTGATACTTGGATTGTAAAGTTGGCAGGGATTGTTTCTTTGTTGTATGCTATACAGTGCATAGCACAGTGATTTTCAGCCTGTGGTCTCCAGACAGTTGGGGGCCAACAAACTGTTTACGGGGTCTGCGAAAGGTTGTTGTTACCACAAAACGGTGGTTTTCAACCTGTAGTCTGTGGATCCCTGGGGGTTTCGGACTATGCCTAAGATTTCCAAAGGGATCCACACCTCCATTCGAAATTTTTTAGGGGTCTGCAAATGAAAAAAGGTTGAAAAGCACTGATCTAGTAGAATGGGGCAATGGCCTGTAGGTACTGCTAAATTATTAAAATATTGTTAATAATAAAAACCCAGTTCATTATTAATTAATTCTGACACTAAATCACAGACCCCATATTGTACCTTAGTGCTTATTGAGAAATACTGAGTGGTTCCAGTGAGAATCTTGCCCTACTTGGTCAGAAGGATGGTCAGAAGGATAATCAATGGGAGCTTTCCCATTAACTTCAATGGATGCAAGGTAAATGTAGCACCATGAACGTGGCTGCATAAAGGAAACAAACTATCAGAAGATCTTGACAAAGGTACAAAACCTTTGAGAAAAAATCATAAAAGCAGTTGAAAAATGTCAATCAACTGCTAATGATTGTTTTAAAAGCTTTGTTTTTCAAAGATTGTTTGAAGTGCTGTAGAAGTGTTTTATATATTTTTTTGATATATATATATATGTGTGTGTGTATATATATGTTCGTGTGTATACACTCACACACTCACACACTTAAGGAAATAAAGAAGTATTTATTCCAATTTTCTAAACATTTAAATAAACTTCTCACCGAAAATTTATATGTACTTTTCTTACAGTGCATAAGTTTCTGTCAAGTGTATCTTGAACTAGACCCTTTTTTCCATTTAAAGGTTGATTTTATATCTCTCTTCAAATCTGTTACAAAAGGAAATAAAGCCTTAGATGCACCAATTAGTGAAGGAACCTGATGGCTTTGTTCAATTAATTCCCAGGAACACCAGATACTGATCTAGTAAAAAGTTAGGTGGGTCAAGTTTTTGAAGTAATTCTAAATTTTATTTCTGCTTTCAGATCTATCCTGATCCAGAAACATGTTTCAGTCTGTTGCTAACTACTGTGCTGTCATTTTTGAAATACTTTTATTTGGCAGTATTTAACAGGTAATTATTAAAATATGCACACTAAAACATAACATACATAAGAACATTAAAATGGTGTTTTTAAAAAGTTTCCATGCAGCTTGCAGACATTTCACTCTTGTGACATTTCCATCTAACCAGCTTCCTCATTTTCGTGTAGTTTCCCTTTCTGAAGTGAAATGCTGCCATGGTGGGTTCCTTTGGTATTTTCCCCACCACAAAGATGTTACATTTAATTATATTGAAGTCACTTATTACTGGGTGGTTCAGCTCTATTCACCTCTCGGACCAGATCCCGTGCTCCAGTTAGGACTAAATCAAGGATTGCCTCTCCTCTTGTGGGTTCCAGAACTAGCTGCTCCAAGAAGCAGCCATTAATGGTGTTTAGAAATTTTATCTCTGCATCCTACCCTGAAGCGACATGTATCTAGTCAATATGGGGATAGCTGAAATCCTCCATTATTATAGTGTTTTCTATTTTTAAAGCCTCCTTAGTCTGCCTAAGCATTTCACAGTCACCATTACCACCCTGATCAGGTGGTCGGTACTATATTCCTATTGCTTTATTCTTATTATTCAAGCATGCAATTTCTATGCAGAGAGTCTACAGTACTGTTTAATTCATTGAAGATTTTTACTAAATTTGACTCTATGCTTTCTTTCATATAAAGTGCCACTCCCCCATAAGCATGACCTGGTCTGTCATTCTGATATATTTTGTGCCTGGTATCATTGTCCCAATTGATTCATCATTTCACTAAGTTTCTGTGATGCCTATTATATTAATATCCTCATTTCATACCAAGTATCAGAGGGGTGGCCGTGTTAATCTGTAGGATAAAAACAAGGCAGAGTCCGGTGGCACCATAAAGGCTAACAGATGTATTTGGGCATAAGCTTTTGTGGGTAAAAAACCCACTACTTCAGATGCATGGAGTGAAAATTAAAGATACAGGCACAAATAGAAGAGAAGGGAGTTACCTTACAAGTGGAGAACCAATGCTGAAGGCCAATTCAGGGAGAGTAGATGTGGTCCACACCCAATAGAAGGTGTCAATACCAAGAGAGGGGGGGAAATTGCTTTTGTAGTGAGCCAGCCACTCTCAGTCTCTATAGGTCTTTGAAGGCTATGAGCTCCTTGCACCAAGTGCACCCATTCACCACCTGTCCACAAAGCAGGTAATCACACATGATGAGCCAATGGAGCATCTTACAAAGCAAACTCACCATATTTTACAGCAATCCAATTAACCTTCAACCATAGGCACTGGCTCTGTGGACACTCCAGGTCTGGAGCACCCACGGAAAAAATATAGTGGGTGCTCAACACCCACTGGCAGCCCCATGAGCATTATTTACATATATGCACAGGGCAATCCTTTCATGAAGGCATTTAATTAAAAAACATTTTGCATATTCTTTTGGAAACTATGTTTGCAAGTTTTCCCGGGATGCTGGTAGTTAACCGAAAGGTATTAAAGGCAGCTTAATAGCAGCAAGACTAGAAAGAGTAAAATCTAGTGTTT
The DNA here is from genome assembly GCF_003597395.2 of Chelonoidis abingdonii. NCBI lineage: Eukaryota > Metazoa > Chordata > Testudines > Testudinidae > Chelonoidis > Chelonoidis abingdonii. The sequence goes on along the minus strand of NC_133772.1, from coordinate 103,794,191 downwards.
TATTTTAAGAAAAAAAAATAAAATAAAAGACATTATAAAAACCTAACTTGATCCCTCACATCAACCCAAGATGTGGAGAAACACGAAAGATAAACAAACAGCCCTTTAATTGAATTCTGATAGTCCTAATCCTGAACTGGAAATGTCAGTAGCCACTCATAAACTTGCTAACATCAAGAGTGAAGATAATGAATACTAAATTTGGCAAGCTTGACAGACTTTTTTAAACTTGAAAAACAACTTTGGAAATCCGAGCTTTGCACTGAGAGTTAACATGTCCTACGGTACTATGCTGATGAGAGCCCTACAAATGTTTACAGACATACACATATGCAGATAAATTAATATTACTATGGTGGGTGCATCAGAAATGCCTATATGGAGGCAAAACTTTTTACCAAACCAACACGGCAAATAGTTACCAATGAAGTGAGAAGAGGAAGCACACCATTAAGTGTTTAATTTTTGTAAAATATTTCACTAGACAATTGCAAATGATTGGATACTTATGTTTGAATAAAGGTACAATCCAAAAGCTGGAAATAACATGGCTACTGAAACAGCTGAAGTGCAATTTTACTTCTCTGCATTTTTTTCAAGTACATAAATGAAAGCTAAGTTAAAAAAAATCAGTCATCATTTTTCATATTATACAAAACTCCACTAAAGTCTGAGATTCAATTAATAATTTGAAGCAAAGTTTTAAATTTGACTTTCAGTGCATATGTTTTAAGTGTTCCTAGGCTCAAAGAATGCCAAATTCTATTTTACGTCATATTATTTCAAGAGGAGAAAAGCGACAGGAACAATGGTATCACACAGGGTGGAATCCAGGCCCTAGTGAAGTCAATGGCAAAAGTCTCATAAGGATATATATCTGAATGTTGTGAAATAGTCTGAATATAAATTCAAACTTCTAATTGTAAATGGAAGCCTGTGCTACAGAATCATGTTTTTTACGTCCATAGAAATTGTACCAACAGAAAAAGAAGGATCATAGGACAAGACAATAAAAAACAAAAAGAAGTCTTGCAGTTTGAGGATCGTATCTTAGTTTGCTTCTTTAGTTACATCTTTAGTGGATACATTCAGATCCTGCATTGTTACTTTGATTTGGAAACACATGCTTATATGCAGTCATAAAATTAATTAATTTTTGTAATTGATTTCCCATGCCACATTGAGCTCAGATATGATATGTGGTTTATAAGGTACTGTTATCTAGTTTTCTGTATGGGTTCCACATAACACAAAGCAGGCAAGTAATTTGCCTACAGGTCATATAGTCCATTATCCCATAAGTAGGAAATTACCTCATAACCCAATATAATCCAATAGGGAAGAAATTTGTTCTTGAACCATTAGGAAAAATCATTACAGAATATGCAGATCTATCATATTGTTTTTGAGGTTTAAGTTGAGATGTACACAAACATATGGTAATTACATAGTTTTCAGTTGGCTAATTAAGCCCTTAATGCTTTGCCCAATTTAAGGCCATGTTGGCAATTTAACAAGAGCACCGAGGTCTGAATAAAAATGTACATAAATTGGGGAAATTGCAGATTGGGGAAATTACACTTGTGTGCCTATAATCCTCAACATGGCATGGTCCACTTTTGAGTTTTGCTGCTTGGACAAAGATGGCACATTGTATTCTGGGACTGGAGTTTCCACAGGTTGAACCTTCACGTTAAAACTGAGGGAAATTCCATTGCTGAATGATGCACTTTGGCCTTGTTGTTCAAGGATATTAAAAATCAGCAGTGGACGACCATATATAAATATCAGATACCACCCATTTTCCTTCTGAATCCTTCAATCCATTTGAATGTAACCAAATGATGTCATGACAAAAAAAATAATACTTTCAAACTTTGTTTCCTAAACTTCAAAACAATTTTTTTACAAACACAATATATAATCCATAGACTTATGTATTTCTGCTTGTTCCACTACTGCTTACACCATCAAGTCACTTTACTGTTAAGTTCTGATCACAGGTACCCAAGATGAGCATGTCATGCTGGAGGAGTTGGCAATCTCTTTACTATTTCAGTAGCTATCCTTAGATAGGCTTTGGCCTGTAAAAACAAAAACATATCAGTCACCTTTTGTTTTCTATATGAAAGTATAAGAAATATAAAAACTTCTGTTCATTCTATGTTCTTGCACACACATTCAGAGAAGTATTTCAATTTCAATGTTGCCTTTTTGTTGTTAAGTTTTAATTATTATTATTTTATTTCAAGTGTTAGTAAGTATCAAGGAAAAATCAACTCCAAATATGATCAGTTATTTTTTAAATTCCAGTCCAAAACTCAGCTGAGCAATCTGCCCTGCCCAGCAGGCAGTGTTTGTGTTCTTCCAGGAAAAACTTCATTTATTGTGAAGGGCGCTTTCGTCGCTGACAGAAAATGTTATTCCTCAAGTTCCTCCATCCTACCAAGTTGGTTGAGGTGCTGCATACACAGTTTCGAACTTCAGACAAAAAACAAATAAAATACTAAAAAGCCAAGTGAATTACATCATTACACACTGGGGTGCACTAAGGAGATTATTACATAGAGTCAACAGGGATTAAAAATGAAAATATTTTTAAAAGACCATTTTTCCAAGAGATCCATGTGGATGTCCAAAGGAACCAAATTCCAAGTGATTGAGGATCAGCCCAGTAACGGTCAATCGCACACCAACCTATAGTATGATGGTGGAGTCCCTAACAAGGTAGATGCTGTCAGAACATGGATGCTCACCAAAATAACATTCAAGGAGACGATCTTATTATATATACCAAGGTCCTTTTCCATTAACAACTTTAAAAGCCCACAGAGCCAGGTTCATTATCAAACTGATCATAGATTCATAGATTTAAGTCCAGAAAGGACCAGTACTCTTATATAGCACAGACCATAGAGTTGGACCCAGTAATCCCTGTGTAAAGCTCAATAATTGGGTGTGTGAACTACAGCATATCTTTTAGAAAGGCATTCAGTCTTGGTTTAAAGATTTCAAACAATGGACAGCCTACCAGAGGCCTTGGTGAATTGTTCCAGTGATTTTACCTTCACTGTTAAACCCCCAACATGCTTCCTGTACCTGGAGGCTACTCTCACCCCTCCATCCTTCTTTCTGCCATTCCCAGCCCCACTGCTTTACCACTGGGATATCAGGTGCACCTCTTGTTACCTAAGTGTTCACATATCCATAGAACTGGGCCTCAAGTTTCGGGTACATAAGGAATGTGGGATCAAGGCCTTTATAAACAGTACACAAGGTGCATATAATATAATCACAATTGACCAAATGAAGGGTCCCAGTGCTACAAAGACAAAGGCACATGATTAACTTTATTCATGTGAGCAATCCCACGGAAGTCAATAGGACTACTTACGAGAGGAAAGTGACTCACTTACCTAAGTCTTTGCTTGGTCAGCCTCAAGTGCAGTAGCAGTATGCTGACACTGCTAAGACTTGTTTAAAATAAGAACTACCAGGATGAACAACAGTATTTCCTATTCTGCAGTTCAGCTTGGAGGCAGTTTTTTTTTCTTTTGAAAGCCATTTAGAACATTAATACTGCCTATGAGAGAGGTTCAAAAATGCAATTCTAATAATGTAATTATAGTTAGCATTTTTTCAGAAGACTAGCACCATTATTTTCTCCATACGCCCATTCTATAATGACAGTTTCTGTGGGTACAGTATAATGTAACTAAATGAAACAGTAGCAGACTTCTCTACAACCATTAATCTACCAATCTGTGCACTTATAAAGCAGTGCTAAATCAAGGTGACAGATAACTAACTGAAGAAACTCTCCAAGAGATTCTGAAGAATTTAGTTCTTTTAGTTCTGTTTAATCATTCCTACCAGACAGGAAATAAGTCTTGTGCTAGGAGTTACTTAACATTCTTCAACTCATGTGTAGAATACAATTCTATATCAGTGGGATAAGCTTGTCTTATTTGCACAGTTATGATGTTTTGGAAAAGGCAAGCTATTTTTTAAAACGGAATCCCAAATTATTAGATACAATTCTGTTTACCGTTTAGTACTATACATGCTTCAAAAATTCTTTACCGTATAAAGTGTTAAGCTCTTTAATAAGAGAATGATTTAGGGTAATTTCATTATCAGCAAAACCAGCCACCACAACTCACTTTTATAGTCCTCAAAATATAGTACAGAAGAAAAGTATGGAGACAGCACAGTTATGATGAATTAGTTTGCATATAATTATGATGCAAGCCCACAAAAAAATGTTTTAAGAAATAATTTTCCACAATGTAGTTACAAGCACGTCTGACATCACTGAGTGAAACAGAATGAAATGAAAATGTATAAAAAACTTCTGTTCACAATTCACTAAGAAGTACAAACAGGAGGTGTATCTTGGAGTTAGCTCTTTAAGTTAGACTTAAGCCATCGGAATTGTAAAGTCCCATTCCTATACCTCAACGGTCAAGCCGTCACTTTTCCATAAAATTCCCATCAAAGATGAGGGGCAATCCTGCTCCCCCTTACCCACAATATGCATATAAAACCCGATGCACTGCAAAAACGATGTTTCTACTTCCAGAGCCGGAGGAGTGAGGAGACAGGCCACGGCATCTCAACAGAGGTAGACTATACGTCACTTTGCAGGCTGTGGTGACTAAAATTTCAATTTTAAGTTTCAATTGAAACCCAATTCATTTTTTAAACTGGATTTTTCAGACCCTGGTCAAAGTAAAAAAGGAAAAGATCTTCCCACACTCTAGATTTTCACTAGCCATCTTTTTAAAAAACAAAAACAAAAACAGCTACCCAGCTAGTTTATGCAACCAAAGCATGAATGTGTCCAAGAGCAGGGATTTTTCTAGAGAGCATTTTCCTCTTCTTCCACAAGGAGAGGCTGGCTCATAGAGGCAGCTATCTTTGACTTGTCTGAATACAACTTTCTGATGGGGAGAAGTGCCTAATCCAGGGGTGGGCAAGCTTTCTGGCCTCAGGGCCACATCGGGGAATAAAATTGCCTGGAGGGCCATGAATGCTCAGAAAATTGGAGTTGGGGTGCGAGAGGAGGTGAGGGCTCTGGGGTGGAGCTGGAGATGAGGAGCTTGGGGTGTAGGAGGGTGCTCTGGGCTGGGACCGAGGGGTTTGGAGGGTGGGAGGGGGATCAGGGCTGGGGCAGGAGTGCAGGAGGGGGGCAGGATCTGGCTGGGGGTGTGGGCTCTCGGGTGGGACTGCGGATGAGGGGTTGGGGCTGCAGTAGGGTGCTCCAGGCTGGGATCAAGGGATTTGGTGAGCGGTAGGGGGATCAGGGCTGGGGCGTGGGAAGAGCCGCGTGGTGTGGCCCCGATCCAGAGCCCCGACTGGAATGCCAGAGTGGGGCCAAGCCACGTGGTCCAGCCCCAACCCTGCGCCCCAGCCAAAACGGGGCCGAGTCACATAGTATGGCTCGTGGGTCATCCTAAAATGGCTTGCAGGCTGGATCTGGCCCGCGGGCCATAGTTTGCCCACCCCTGGCCTAATCCAACCATCTGGCCCAACCATACTTCTGTGCAACCTCTACACTTATTATGTGCAGCTGTGGTCTTCCCTCTGCTAAGGAAGAGTATATCGATCCTCTCCCTTCTAACTATGTGAATGAGACTGTGAAGAGAAGATATTTTTCAATTACCTATATACGAGTCATAGGAGTCTGGGAAACAAGCAAGACGAACTGGGAATTCTTACTGATGAGAAGAAATTTGATATATCTGGCATTACTGAAATTTGGTGGGATGACCTGCATGATTGGAATGTTAAAATCGCAATTATAACTGTTCAGGAAGGACAGAGTAAGCACGAAAGGTGTGTGCGCTGGGGGGGGGGGGGGAGGGGAGGCGAGGAGGCGGGGGCACTCTACATTAACACCATTACCTGTTTTAGAGTTACTGATAAATCAGAGACACAGGATTGTTAACGCATACAGATCAAGGTGCAAACTAATAAAGCCCAAGAGGGCGTATGGTTGGAGGCCTGTTACCGACCACTGAATCAAATCAGAGAACAGGATGAGTTATTCCTTAAACACATGTCTGCAACATGTAGAAAATAAAATTGTGTTGTGATGAAAGTCTTCAGGTTAGTAGCCACATGCTAGAGGTCTCAGAGTTTCTAAAAATGATATGATAATTTTCTAACACAAAAGACATTGCACCCAACACAGGATAATAAGGCCCAAAATAGAATTATGATGAATAAAGATGAATTAATTACCAAACTGGAAGCTGGTGGTTGCGTTGGGACAAGAGATCATAATCTGATTGCATTAAATATCGGCAAAATGTGGGCAGTCCCAACTAGTAGTAGATTTATTTGGTGCTTCAAAGGGGTTAATTTCTGAAAGCTAACAAAAATTATGAGTGAAAATGCTTGGGAGCACAATTTTAGACAAAAAAGTGATGAAAATTAGGAGTTTTTTAAGAAGACATTAGATGGCCAAACAGTCATGATTCCACATTCAAGAAAACTTTGGCCAAAGGTCCATCCTGATACAGTGGTTAAGTGAAGGCAGCAATTAGAAATAAAAAAGCAATACCTAACACATGGAAAATGGGAGAAATAAATAGGAACTGATATAAATCAGAAGATATGAAGTGCAGAATACTGATAAGGGAAGCTAAAGACATGAGGGAAAAGTCCATGGCTGGTGGCACCAGGGACAACAGAGAGCTTTTTACATATAATAACAATAACAACAACAGAAATCTTAGCAATGGTGCAGACCCATTCCTAGATGGAGATGGTAAAAATGATAATAATTATGCTGAAAAAACAGGACCATTCAATAAATATTTCATTTTTGTATCTGAAAGAAGAAGGATGATGTACTCATATCAGATGAAGATAATGAAATACTTTCCAGTCCACAGTAACTGAGGAGGATGTTTGAAGTATTTAGCTACCAGCTTCTAACAATTATAAGTCTGTCAGTCTGACATTGACCCTGGGCAAGATAATAAAGAAATTGATATGGGACTCAATTAGGGCTGTCAAGCAATTAAAAAAATGAATCATGAGTAAATGCGTGATTAAAAAAATTAATCGCAATTAATCGCAATGTTAAACAATAATAAAATAGCATTCATTCAAATATTTTTGGATGTTTTCTACATTTTCAAATATATTGATTTCAATTACAACACAGAATACAGTGTACAGTGCTCACTTTTTTTATTACAAATATTTGCACTGTAAAAAAGAAATAGTATTTTTTCAATTAATCTAATACAAGTACTGTAGTACAATCTCTTTATCATGAAAGTTGAACATACAAAATTAGAATTATGTACAAAAAAACCCTGCATTCAAAAATAAAAATGTAAAACTTTAGAGCCTACAAGTCCACTCAGTCCTACTTCTTGTTCAGTTAATTGCTCAGACAAATACGTTTGTTTACATTTTCAGAAGATAATACCTTACAAAAAGGCTACATCTATTACGTCTTCATAGTTACCTTTATCAACCAAACTTGTAAGCTCATCAAAACAAGAGATAGTTTGACAGAGTCTGTTTTCCATAAATCCATGTTACTGGCATTCATTCTATCATCTACTTTTAATTCTTTATTAATTGAGCTGTCTATTAATCGCAGTTAATTAACGCGATTAACTCTGTTAATGTTCTGTTAACCTCATAATATTCTGATTAAAAAATTGGCACTACACAATATCCACAGAACACACACTGAATGAATTAAGAACTGGCTAACAGATCTTAAAAATTACACCTCTACCCCGATAGAACGCGACCTGATATAACACGAATTCAGATATAACGCAGTAAAGCAGAGGGGAGCTCCGAGCACTTTAAAGAGCCACCCGAGCCCCGCTGCTTTAGTGCGTTATATCCGAATTTGTGTGGCGCCCAGGGCCCTTTAAATCACCGACCTAGCCCCGCTGCCAGAGCTCCGGCGGTGATTTAAAGGGCCCGGGGATCCCTGTAGTGGCTGGAGCACTGGGCCTGTTAAATCACTGGCAGGGAAGCCAGTCCAGTCCAGCACAGCGTACCGGCTCTTGCTGGTACACCGTACTGGACCAAACCCAATATAACATGGTCTCATCTATATGGCGGTGAGATTTTTTGGCTCCGGAGGATCACATTATATCGAGGTAGAGGTGTAGTTGTCAGTGGGGAATCAGTATTGAATGGAGGTGTTTCTAGTGAAGTCCCACAGGATTGGTACTATTCAACATTTTCATCAATGATCTGGATGTAAATATAAAATTACTGCTGATAAAATTTGTGGTTGACACAGATTGGAAGTGTGGTAAATAACGATGAGAACATGGCAGCCATACAGCGTGACCTAGATCACTTGGTAAGTGGGGCCCATTCAAATAAAATACAGCCAAATGAAAATTTATATATCTAGGAATCAGGAATGCAGGCCAAATACTCCGAATGGTAGACTGTACATTGAAAAGCAGCGACTCTGAAAAGTATTTAGGGGTCATAATGAATAAGTTACTCGACATGAGCTTCCAGTGTGATGCTGTGCCAAAAAGGGTTAATGTGATGCTTAGATGTATAAACAAGAGAGAAGTGAGTAAGAGCAGGCAAGTGATTTTATCTCTGCATACGCCACTGGTGAGACTGATACTGGAATACTGCATCCAGTTCTGGGCTCCGTATTTTAAAAAGGATGCTGGAAAACTGGAGAGGGCAAAGAGAAGGGCCACAACAATGATTCGAAGGCTAAAGAAAATGGATTACAGTGACAGGCTCAACTGGTTTAGTTTTTGAGAGATTTAAAGAGATTAAATTGTTCAACTCAAAAAGCAGCATGAGAGGTGACTTGATTACAGTTTATAAATATCTTCATAGGGAGAAAATACCAGGTACTGAAGGGCTCTTTAATCTAGCAGAGAAGGGCACAACAAGAACAAGTGGTTGGAAGCAGACACCAGACAAATTAAAATTACAAATCAAGCCCAAATTCTGCACAGTGAGAGGGATTAAGCACTGGGAAAAACTACCAACGGAAGGAGTCAATTCTGTATCCCTTGATGTCTTCAAATCAAGCCTGCATGACTTTCTGAAAGATATGCTTTAGCCAAACACAAATTATACTTAAGTCAATCAAAAGGTATTGGACTCAATTACCGTGGTAAGTGGGTGAAATGTAATGTCCTGTGATATAAAGAAGGTCAGACTAGATGACCTCATCGTTCTTTCTGACCTTAAACTACACAAATCTATGACTCAAAGGACAGGGTATATACATTTTATCACTGGGAATAATGTGTGATGTGTGTATAAAGGCACTAGGCTTTGAGGTGTATGTAGACATTCCAGTGTGCCCTTGGCCCCTTTAAAACGGGTAGTGATAGACACATGGCACATGACCTGGAATAAGAATGTGACCTACAGAAAGCCAGACATAAGGCTTCCTGCCTCTTACACAGGGGCAGGCAGCAGATGGGAGAGATTCAAGATTAAGAAAGCTCCAGTGTGGAACTCTTCATAGCAGTCAATAAAGGACTATCAGGAGAAGTATGTGCCCTCCCCACTTCCCACCTGTGCAAAGCAGGAAACGTCTGGTACGTAGTATTTTCTTTTATTTTGAGCTTTTTTCCATCTTCAGTTTATTAATACAGCAACCTTGAGGAAATGGATGTGGATCTAAACTCTTAACATTTTGGCTTTATTTGAGCTGCTTCAGCTGATGTAATCTGCCCACTGATTTACACAGTGGCCAGAGAGTTGTGCAGAACACAGATCCATAGCTCATAACCCTGCCTAGGGATAGCACGGAACACTACGCTTCCCCATCCCTAGATGTAGCAGCCATTGCTTGGCCATGTGTGTCCAGGTCTTATGAGAAGATAACCCTTCACCATACACGCAACTTAGTTCCTGTGGACTGAACCAGGATTTGGGCAGTAAACATCAATATACACATACCAATGAATGGAACATAAAACTGTAGGTCACTTTTTAACAACACATTTCAGTTTTAAAAGATTTCAGAAATGCAATATTAAATTTTCTACCTCAAGGTTAGAGAATAGTTCAATTAGGTGATCTGACCCAGACTTGTTTCCTCCAAAATGATTAAAAAGTGAAATCTTTACCTTGGTGAGAAATTCAGTTGTTTATTCAAAGCTAATAAAATGGCAGTAACACAAACAACATATGTGAAAGATCTAAACAGGATCTCAAATTACACATTACACAAACTCAACTCTACATATATTGAACTTTTTCTCCTATTCATGATCTTTTTAATGTGCCATCTGTAGACTTGAATAATACTGCTGAGTTCAGTTGTTTATTCTCTCATTGCTAAGCAACAGAAGATGGCCTGCAACCAAAATAGAATTTTCTTTTCTTTTTGGGTGGACAGGGCATGGGGAGATGAAGAGGATTTTGAGTTTGTATCCATACTCGCAGACACTTTCCTTTTAATACAAAATGATTCATCTTAAGAGAGTAGAGTTTTTCCTTTGTTATTTGGAGGCTCTCTAATAGGAATTAGTTTATAGTTCATCTTTCTGGAAGCAAGCATTTCATCTGTGGAAATTTAAAAAAAAAATAGACAATTTTAAATTTATCAATAACTTACTGGACAGTTATCTGGAGGTCAAGAATTCTCTCCTGTTGCTTTGTGGGACTGAGGGGAGCAGAAGAGCACAAAAAGGGGCAGAAACGCTTTGAACACAGAAAGAGGGTGTGTGTAAGTAGAGCCTAATGAGCACAGTCTCTTCTTCACCAGTGCTGTGCGGACTGGGCTCTGTGGGTATTTATTTAAAGGGAGGGCGGAGGTATATTGCAAGGAAGAAGAGTTGAGGAGTTGTCACTCTACCTCTACACACACACACCCCTCGAAAACTGGCATAAAATACTGCCAGACAAAAAAAGTGGAATTCCACGGTTTGCTGGCCAAGCCAAAAAAATCAGTTATATGCCCAGCTCTAAAGGTGACTCAATATAGCAGATGACGCCAATCTACATGCACCAAAGACACCGCATAATTCACCACCTGAAACTCAGGGATGGACTAAATATACAGAAGGCTTCCTTAATGCTAATCTGCAAACTCAACAAAACTAGCCTTGTAAACCCTTAATGTCCTTGGGGCAACAGAATTTTCCACCAATCCTAAATCTGTCAGGAGCCATGGTTCCACAAACTGTGAGGCATCACCTGTGGGTTTTGGCTGGCTAACAGCACTAGGTTCTGTAATCTGTCAACCTGAAACTGAGACAGAGCATGGACAATCCCATTATCGACACCAGAAACATGTACTACACAGAAAATATGTTAAATAAATGGCAGTGCAATACATATGCCCTTACCAGCCACGTTACTTCATTGACTCTGAATTAATGTAAACCTCTGCCTGTTTGTCACACCAAAAGCAAAACCATTTATTTCTAAATTCCTCAACTCAAATAGTGACCGCCACCAATATCAGAAAAAAAACTTAACAGAAGTAATCTCTTATTATACTGTGCTCTGCCCACTCCTCAGGCCACCTTTATGCACACCAATTCCCTTGGTGATGAACTCCAAAAACAATTTTCCGAGAGGTGTCAGACAGTTCCCATTAACTCTGATCCTAGCATCCAATTGGATCACTTAACTGATAACCCATTAAACTGCTATAAGAATGCTTCCCCTAATCCAAATCTGCCCTTCCTTCTTTTGGTCATCCTGACAAAGCGATGAGGCTTCTTGGCTCCAGAAGTGACAGCCACCACATGGGCACAAAAGAACCTAGCGAAGGCCCCTGCCTTACATGCAAAATTTAAATACCACAATAGTTATTTATACCTGTTTTAGAGGGGCTTTTGTAGAACTTTTGATTGTCCTTAACACCTTTACATTACCTAAGCTGTCTCTGGGTATCCATGATACACCCTGTCTTGAATCCAATTCAGTTCTCGAGTATGTTAACTACGTTGGGCCTTCTGCCTTTTCTGAACACAGTGGGATCCCAAGCACTCTGTCATCTCCAGAAATGCTCTCAATAAGCAGCTGTGCTCTACTGATCATATTTCCTGCCAAGAGGAAGTAATTGAAATAGTGAACTGCCTCACGTGCAAGCTCGTTTCCCTCACATCTGACCATTCTAATGTTATGCTAAACCTTTCAAAGGCTGAACATGTTGTGGAGCATTTGTATGGCTGTGTCAAAACAGTAATATTCCTCAAACTGAGGACTGAACAAGTTACTATTTTTGCAATGAACAGGGAGTAATGTTGCATTTTGCAACCTGTGTCCTTATGCCACATTCCTTAACCATGGCTACTGCTGCACCAAATGAGGACTATGAAAGTGAACATAACTGAGAATCAATACTGTCTTTAAGGGAAGCTTTGAAGGTAAGATAAATGGTTGATAATCCTGTATTATCCATTAGCTTTTTTAGGCACACACCCAGGAGGAGAGCTGTAGATCTCCACTGGTAATTTCAAAAAAGGAACAACTATTCTTTCTACCTGATGTTTTCCCAAACTATTTGTTCTAGTTCTTTAATAGATTATAAATTTTCAGGCCACACATGCAACATTTCCCCCTCACATGTAGGCTTGGCAGAATTTGATTTTTATTTTTTATAATTTTGATGGATAATATTGATATTTATTTTTAAGACGTTTTCTTTCCAATTCTTATCTATTTAAATTTTCACAGTTGTGGGAAATTACAGGGGGGAGGGAGAAGGAGGAGAGAGAGGGCCAGACAAAGAGGGGTAAACAATAATTGTTTAATGACAGTAAATGTTGAGATTCAAAAAGTTGAAGCTTTAAAACACAAACTCTCAACATCATATATCAAAATATACAAAGTAAATATCCTTAAATCAAACTCTAATATGTTCCCAAGCAGCATTTTTCTCACTTTGTCTATCTGTAAATGTCAATTTTTGATAGAAATACTTCTTAATTGGTTTGTGTGTGTACTGTGTAATAGACATTTACGAACATTTATTGATAAAAAACTAATCCTTCCAAGCCTACTCACATGGGATCTAAAACCCTACCAGATGTTCCTTGCATATATATGCCCCATCTGTCTTGTTAGGATAATCCCATAGTAGCGTCCTTAGCAGCTCTAATTTAACTGGAGATTGGTCTGAAAGGGATCGAGGGTCGTGACAGCAACCACCTAATCAGCTTGCCAAACTTGTCTTACCCATCCAATATACCAGGGTTGCTGTCTTTTTGTAAGCATAGAGCTGGGGAGTTGGTAAATGGCCTTCCTTAGGGTAGCTCTCCTGAAGGCTTCTAGGAGTCTTCTTCAGGAGCTAGAGAGCCCTCCCTCCTGTCTGCTCTCTCCCAGAACTGCCTACCAACTTCGGAGAACTTCCTCTTTTTAAGATCTTATTCCATCCTTAATGTGATTGGCAGAGCTGAAGGGGCAGTGCCAGCCTTGCCCACAGCCTCTCTTTAACCCCTGCATCACTGATGTGGGGATTGTGTACCTTTTATTCTAGTCTTAACAGAATCTAAAAGGTGACAGTTAAACTCAGCACAATGGTTTCTGAGGACTCAGTCATTCTCCCTATAGCTCACTGTTTTATTCAGCTATGTATTATTTCAGCCCTATAACTCTTTTTCATTTATAAATGTTCACTAAGGAAAGTGGAACAGATTTTTTTAATATTTCCAAATTTAAGGACAAGAGTGGGGCTAATTTCAACAGTGCAATGCATATTGTCCTCTATCTGAAAAATATGTGGTTTTTCATGCATGAAGAGCCACAATTTTAGTTTATTTGAGAAACATGATGATGGATGTCATATATTAGAATCTGACCTCATAGAACCTCTCTAACCATCATTTATGCGCTGTGAATTTTACATTTTTTAAAGTAAGAAATAAGAGAGAGACATTAAAATTCTCTCTCATTAAATGAGAATGGTGGGGGACAGGCAATTTTAAAGTGTACAGAGATTAGAAACTTTTTATTTTTTCTTTGTGAAGGGAAGTGATTATCTGAAAGACAATGAGAGAGTAAAAAATGTTTCCTCTACTGAGGCACAGTATGTGTTAAAAATCTACTTATTTCATATTTAACTCAATATCAACAATGGAGTTTACCTATATCCCCCCGATTTCACCCTAATGCCATTACCAGTACAAGGATGGGGAGGAATGAGACATCAGATTAGAAACAAACTCACATGGCAGTCATTCTTTTAATAGGAAAGTAGTGCTTGTAAAAGGTGCCAGCCTGATGAATGGAGACTGAAGACTCTTCATCTATCCAGAGAATAGATATACCAGAACATCACACAATCATTTCACAGATCAATAGTGATCTGTGATCAATAGTGGTACAGGCCTTATCCCAGACTAGTGAATGTGTTGCATTCTATTAGTAGTCTTATAAGGTACTTTGTTCCAACCTCTTTCTCAAAACAAAATTAACAAGTATAGCAATGTTTAGGTTTTGCTACTACTCTCCCGAATGTTGGGTCACTGTATAAAAATAGAGCCCTATTGTGATAGGCACCGTACAAATGAGGTAGCAGACAGTCCCTGCTTTGAAGAGCTCAGAATCCAAACAGAGGAGACAGGCACAGGATAGAGAAAGATGTACTAGGCAGAAAAGTACTGTACTGTCAACAAGTATGACAATATCTTACGCACAAAACTACTTTTCTAGAAAGATAAGTCTGTTTTATTCCCACTTTCTCAATACACCCATGCTTTCATTTGGCAATAAAATGCTATGGTGAATTCACAGAAAAATCCCATTTCCTGTTGCCTACAAATTCCTCCACTTCCTGCTAACCTGTGCAGGTTCTTGTTACACAGATCTTTTGACAGAACTAACCTTCCCCTTTGATCCTCTCATGGCTAAACTACCAAAGGATCAACAGACAGCTTTAGAAGATCTATGTTATTAGTTAGATCTCATGTGGCCTGACACTGACTCTTCCTCTTCTTGGCATGCAAGCATCTGGACTGAGTCTTTTGCTACAGAGACTATGGTTCAGACTAATTAAACAAAAACATGTGCACAAAGAGAAAAAGACAGAAAGGACAACCCACATACCTGTGTAAGTCAGTTTTTGAGCAACTACATCAATTCATTCAATTTTCAGGATTTATTTCCTTATGTTAACGAGAAGGTTTCCCTTCCTAAAATAACAGAGACTTTCCCCTCCTCTCTCCCCACTCTCCAGGGTATTTTTGTTTGTTTGTTGTTTGTGTTTAGTAGTTTTTTTAAGTGCATAGCACTAAACTTACCATGTCACTTTGAGGCTGTGAGATGACAATAGGCTGGCCGGCATCACAGGTCTCTCTTATATTAACATTCAATGGAATGTCTCCTGCATTAAAAACACCAAAATGCATTTACATAAAGACTTAATATTTCATAAGTGCATTTCAATAAACTAGCCCTGAAGCTACTTGAAATCATATTTCAGTTCAAGCTATCCTTTGAATTACTTAATCTCTAAAATTAGCATTTAAAATTAAAATTAGCTGCAGCAGAGTTCCACATGTCCTCAATCATTAGTCCCAAATATATTTCAAATTTATTCATTTTCTGGAAAAAGAGCAGATTGCTTTGCAGTAATTTGTAATGACAGGAAGTTTGCTTTATTGCTTTCTGGAGAAGCAGAAAAGCTCAAATTGAGACATTTTTATGGTCTAGACATTTTGGAAGGGTACAAAATAAAAACACTTCTTTGAGTGTCAGGATAACATACTATTCAACGCATTTCTTACTTTTGTATTTTCAACAGTGTTTTGAGATATTAATCAATATCCAAACTATAGCACATTTTGTTGCCAAACAACAAAATGTACTATAGTCCTTAGTAGGCCATTGATTTAATTGAGTGCTAGCTGTATATTCAACTCATTCTCTTTTACAAAGGCTAACTACTGTCTGTTTGGCTTGTGTAATCAGCAGGGAACTGTTATAAAAGAAAAATGTACTGAAGGAAAAATCATTTATCAACCCCTTGGATATTTTCACTTAATTCTGAAATATTTTTCCAGCACTAAATATAGTAAATTTTTAAAGTTCTTATAATTATTATATCACAACACAGATACTGCCTAGGAGATAAAATGCAGTTAAAAACTGATCTTCTGCCAGTATTACGTTTACAGCATCCTGGAGGCCTGACTACTCTTCACACAGGCCTTGTCTATACTCAGAAGTTTCACTGATTTAACTAACAGTGTGTTTTTAAATCAGTTTAATTAAACTGGTGTAAAATCCTGTGTAGGTACTCTTAGTTTGGCTAGTAAGTGTTATTTTGCTTTAACTTAATTTATTTTTAACACCAGATTAAGGTAAATGAAAAAATAGCTAAACTGAAATAAGTGTTCATATATAAACTTGCACCGGTTTAACTAAAGCAGTTTCAAAACAGAACTCTAGATAAACAGATGCAAGCATGGGTATTGTCCAGGGCCGGCTCTACCAAGCCAAAAAAAAAAAAAAAAAAAGCCCGGACTGCCGAAACAAAAAAAAAAAAAAAAAGCTGCCCGGATTGTGCCGCCCCAAGAAGGGATGAAATGCCACCCCTTAGCACGTGCCGCCCCAGGCATGTGCTTCCTCCGCTGGTGCCTGGAGCCGGCCCTGGTATTGTCAAACCCTTAGACGTAAGTAACATACAAGCATTGGTCCAAGAAGTATCTGTAGTTGAGCCCCTTTATAACAGTGACCAAAATAAATTTTAAGTTCAACATCATTACAGGAGGAAAGGCATCAAAATCTTGCACTGAACTTTAAAAGAGGATTCAGAAAAAAAAAGTTAGGGATGCTAGTGAAAAAGACCCTACAAGAAAAAAATAAAAATAAAAAAAAGTATGGAGTTGCAGGTATTGACTCCACAATTAGGGTTGAGTTGAATTCTACACGTAAAGATGACATGGAACTTCTGTTATATATGAAGACTATGCTCTATCCTCCCCAAAATTGCTCAATACTTACGCTTTTGGCACAGAATGAATTTTTTGAGAATTTAAGTAAATCCATACATTTTTTTTTAGTTAAAAATTGGTCCTTTAAGAAATTTACCATTGCAGGTCAGATTTTTTCTTTGTCCCGAATGTTCTTAGTAATGGAATAATACGGACTCGTCAAAGTCCCACATAGTTAAAATTACTGTTATTTAGTGCACAGGCCACATTCTGAAGACTATTATTTTTAGGATTCAGAGTAATTTTTGCAGTCGGTTTTCACAACTAAAATTTACTGCTTCACCAGCAATAGAATTACACAAAGAACTGCCCTTTTTCAAAATGGCTGCCATCTCCTACTGTTCTCAAAAGGATTGAGGGCCACATTTACGAAGGTATTTAGGTGCTTAAAGATGCAGATAGGTGCCCAGGGTGATTTACAAAAGCACCTAATGGAGTTAAAGACAGTAGCTAAAGGTATAAAAAGAAACAAATTATT
Source organism: Chelonoidis abingdonii (assembly GCF_003597395.2). Taxonomy (NCBI): domain Eukaryota; kingdom Metazoa; phylum Chordata; order Testudines; family Testudinidae; genus Chelonoidis; species Chelonoidis abingdonii. The sequence goes on along the minus strand of NC_133772.1, from coordinate 103,776,785 downwards.
CTGTGAGTACATTAGAAGCAGAAAACCTGCAAGAGAATCCGTGGGTCTGCTGGACCACTATGGGTAAAGCAAGCAATTAAAGAAGATAAGGATATTGCTGAGAAACTAAATGATTTCTTTGCATGATTCTTCACCACAGAGTACACCTGCCTGGGGCCTACTCTTTTCTGGTAAAAACAATGAAGCGCTATCAGAGAGTGAGGTAACAAAATAGAAGGGCTAGAACAAACTGATAAATTAAAAAGCAACAAATCCATTGAGTCCTGATGGTATATGCCCAAGAGTTCACAATATATCTAAGAATGAAGTTGCTGAGCTCCAAACAAAAACATGCAAACTCTTATTTTTTAAAAAAGTTTCTATACAGGGGATTGAAGGGTAGCAATTGTTGTGTGTTTTAAAAAGGTGATAGAAGTGATCTGGGATATTATAGACAAGTAAGCCTTACTTATATATCTGATACATGTATTGAAAAACAATTAAAATAGAATTATAAGAGATCTAGGAGATCAGAAATTTATTAGGGTCTAACCAGCATAGTGTCTGCATAGGAAAATGTCTCTACAAATCTGTTAGAATTAACTGAACGTGTTAATACAGAAATTGATAAAGGGGAACTGGTTGATGTACTTTATTAGAACTTTTGAAGGCCCTTAACAAAGCTTCTTACAAGAAGCTACTAGAGAAACTAAGTATTCATGTTGTGTTGGTCAAAGTAATGGATCAGAAACTGGCTGAGACACGGAAAAGAAATGGCCAATTTTCCTCATGATAAAATTTAAATAGTAGAGTGTCACAATGTTCTATACTAGGAACAGTGTTGTTTAACATATTCATCAATGATATAAAAAAGGCAGTGAGCAGTGAGGTTGCAAAATTTGCAGATGACACAAACTTATTTGGTTAGTCAAAACTGGAGAAGACTCAGGAACATCAGAGTCTTCCAAGCTCAGTGTCAGGTACTATCTCTCAGTTTTCAGGCTTAGTGGCTGGACCAGAGGTCAAAGCCAGACTTCGAGTCGGGACTGGGCCAAGTGTGGCATTGGAATCGAGATCTGGGGACAAGCCAGAGTCAGAACCAAGATCTGGGTCCATAGTGAAGCCAGAATTAGTACCACAGCTGGAGTACAAATAGAAGCCAGAGGTTGAAGCAAGGTGGTCTGAGTCCAGGGACAAGCCAAGTCACAGTCTTAGCCAGAATCCAGATACAGCTCAAAGATCAAAGCCAGATAATCAGAGTCCGGGGGTCCAGGGAAGATCAGGAGGCAGAGATAAGCCTGGGGCAGGTCAGTAACAGGGCTGGAACAAGAGCAAGATAGGGCAAGGACAAGATTGGAATAGGGCTTGGGCAAGGCTGGGGCAGAAACAGGAACAGGGTCAAGAGCAGGCTGGGAGTCTCATGAGTCTGTGACTCTGTGAGGCAGCACGAGGGTTTCTGGCTGGGTAGCTGCACAGACTGATCTGCAGCTCTGGTGCGGTTGAGGAAATACTTGAGCCTGGGGTATAGGCTGCAGCTGTATGCCCGAAGGCTGACTCACTGCAGGCTCTATGCAAAGGGTAAGTCAGTGCACCTACTGAAGCACTGGGGATGGGTGGGCAGAAGCCTGCCAACATCTAAAGGCCCCTGCTCACAGTCTAAGGGGAGGACACAGACCTGATTGCAGACACAGAGCAGGCCCTTTCTCCCTTCTCCAGGGAAGGCTCAGGAACCTGCAGAGACCCAGTGCAGCCCGAGCCAGAAAAACTCCAGAATCTTCTGGAGGCTGACCAGAATGTCTGGGGGCGGGCTCAGGGTGTTGAGCTGGTGCCAGAGGATGGACAGAGCCAGTTGGTTAAGCACTCGTGCCCTCCCTCATAGAGAAAGGCACCAGAGCAGCTTTGGCCACTTCTGCAGCCAGTCACCCACCCTGGCCTCGAGATCTACCCAATTCTCTACTGGGGAGAGACTGGTGGCAGAAAGGTGAACGCTAAGACAGAGCAGCAGGCCCACACTCCACCAGATGGCTGGGAGTGCTGTAACAAATCACTTTACTTAGAATCATTTAAATTATATGCTATTATAGTTTGAATGCTCTTTAACCTGCAGTAAGTGATTGGTGTCAGGGATTTTGTGCCTGGTTTAGGCTTTTTAGGTCATATCGCAGTAGGGATTATTAGTTATTTTACTAAAATGATACTTGGTTTTGGAAAGGAATACTGCCCGTGTCAATTACTTTATTGGAAGGTTACATCAGTGTCTTTTGGTGTTTCCTTAACAACACCAGGAATTTATACCTCAGGAAGAACAGATTAAGGGGGCATTAGCTAAGTTATTCACTGACCGCAGATCTTAAATTGCTTTGAAATTTACATAGATATGATGCAATTAATAACAGAGCAGGTGAGAGGGAGCTCGCTTGCCAGCCATCCCCGACCTTCAGGCCCAAGCTCTTGACCCAGCTGAAGGAGACTGCCAAGTAGATGGCTTGGCAAGTTTCCACCTGCGCCAGGTCACCAGGGTCCTGGGCCATGAGGAGCACATTGACAACACATGCCAACAGGACTACCCACAAATCTGGCTCTCTAAGCACCAGGAGACAATGCTGGAAGGACAGCTAAGCAAGCAGCCCTGATTTGACTGCAAGTTTGCCTCACAACAGATGAATGAGCAACATAATGATGGATGCATTCAGTGTTGGTTAATGCACAAATGCATGAATTGGAGAGAATAATTTAAACAGTTAATTCTATCAAGCAAAGAAAAAGACCCGGTATTGGACAAAAATGTTCAATATGGACAAAAATAAAAATCTTAGGATAGATAAGGAATAGGATAGAATGGAGAATAATACAGAAATTATTATTATGTTTCCTTATATAAATCAGTACAATCTCATTTGGAATACTGTGCTTAGTTCTTGTCACTCCTTTTCAAAAAGCATTTAGAGAAATAGAAGGATTCCAGAAATGGGGGCAAGAATAATTAGTGATTGATAATCTCTCATCTGAAGAATGACAAGACTTGGACTATGTCCTTTAATGAGGAGATTAATAAAATGGCTTGATAAAAAAACATACAAAATAATGAATGATACTGAAAAGTTATATTGGGAACTTCAATTCAGTCTCTCTCATAATACAAGAACAAGGGGGACATTCGATGATATTAAAAAGTGGCCAATTCCAAACAGATAAAGGAAACACTTTTTCACTCAAAACACTGTTAGCCGGGGGAACTTGTCACAAGGTATCATTGGGTATGTCTACAGTGCAATAAACACCCTCGGCTGGCCTGTGTCAGCTGCACCACAAGACTGAGTCAGCTGACATAGGGCAGCTGCAGGTGTTTTACTGCAGTGTAGACATACACATTGAGGCCAAGATCTTGGTAGGATTCAAAAGACATTTATATGGATAACAAGAATGTCCACATTTTTACTTATAAATATGAACAAAAACACACCCCAGAGCTCTGGAAGATGTAATATAAACCCTCAGAACTTTTGGTCATAAGTCAAACTCTAACTATTGGGCATTGGAAGGAGATATTCCATATGGGCAGGTTATCTCATAACTGACTCTTGCAGGTTTTCTTCCTTTGAAGTATCTGATACTGGCCACTCTTGTAGACAGGACAGATACTGGTCTGATCCACTATGGTAATTCCTATGCTTCTATGTACAATATACACTAACTTTAACCCTTACATCACTACATTCGTGCTCTTTAATGAGTGGCTGGAGAACATTATGTTTGTATCCATTCCTCTTCAAACCTCTTCCTCCTTCCTGCCGAATCAGCAAATCTCTTGGCTTCACCCTGACTTCCCATCCCTGGCTAACTTTACCATTTTGGGGGAGCAAAAGCCACTTATGGAGATCAATGGCTGACCAAGCACCTTGTGCCACTGTGGATGAAGACTTTGCACCCACCAGCATAACCCAGGGCTGAAGCAATCCCCTTTGACTCTGATCCCCACACATTATGCTTCCACCAGGTGACCCTAAATGTACGTCTTCAATTCTAAATTCCATTCCTATGTTAGATTTGTATCAGACCTTGATGTCTTTATGAAGATTTTAAATGAACTTCCTGGTTCATTTTAATGATAAGCTGTGGAATATCATTGACATAATTACAGTAATACATGGAGATACATCATTAGCATGCACAATTATCTCATTTACCAACTTAAATATGCTTTTATGTTTTATACCACTTCCTGATCACTCAGGTTTCAACATGCTATTTTTAGAAAAGGTAAGCAATTTTAATATTATACATAATTCCACATTCAATCAATATGTGAACAATTCTTGTTTTGAATTCCTTATGAGTCAAGATAAATTTTCTTGTGAAACCACATTTTGCAATCCAGTATAACCCTGAAATCCCAACTAACAATAATTAAGGTGCTCTAAACATAACTGACTTGGACAACCAGTGTGTGTGTGATTCAAAACAAGATGTAAACTACTTACTCGCCATGCAAAACGCAACAATTCAGTATTCTATATGTAGGTACAAAAATAATGGGCCTCATGCATTGCTGTTCAGATTACAAAGTTTTCCCACATAAAAAGCGTATTCCTGTTCCCAATGGAGTTAATGGTCTAACTCCCACTGACTCCAATGGGAAGAGTTTAGGTCCCAAATGTCACGGCATGCATGTTACTAAATTTCACCATAATTAGCAGTACATTTTATCATTTAACAATTATATAATGTATCTGATAAATAATACTGTATGTTGTATGCTGTATAATACATAGATATCAGAACAGTCCATGTTCTGAAGAGTTTACAGTCTAGAAGACAGTCAAGATCACTGAGATCCAGTGGATGGAGTTACTGTAGATACTATCCCACTTGTGGCCCTTATATATGTGAGTATTAGTCATATTTGTCACAAACTTCCAAATCTAGCCAGCATTTCATTAAAAGAAAAAATCCTGAGACAATGATAATAAACAGCATAAAAACTGTAATGAAACTCAGCAATTTAAGATTATTACTGTACCTTTTTTTCTGCTTGACCATTATTTGAACATACAGTATCACGGTAATGCTGTCCCATACTTTTTTCAAACAGAGTTTTCCATATGCATTTCATTAATTCATCCATCAAGAATAAAAATCTTATCAGGATTCTTACCTAAAACATCTAGTCCAAGGGTTTTTGCTAGATCTCTTACACCATCAGCTCCAAAAATATGGGTCTCATGTTTACATTTTGGGCACTGGAAAACACTCATATTTTGGACAAGCCCCAAAACCTGTTAAGTTAAAAAAGAATGTTCAAACCTGGAGTCTTAGTATCAATGCTGGTATATTATATCTATCCACATATGGCATCAGAGAAATAGATCTCAAAAAGATATCTTAAAAGTATTAGTTTAAAATGAATAGACCGTTTTAAACAGTGTCCCCATAGCCCCTAGATTCCTGGCTCAGCAACAAAGTAATTTTGTTATATTTTTATTTTATCTTCATTTTATAAATATTAATATATCATATACTTCATATTAATTGCAAGATTGCTGCCTTTCAAGTCAAGATTATGAAGCACATTTGTTACAAAACATCTCTTATGCCACCCAAACTACAGTACTTGCAAACACCACTTTCTCACATCTCAGTAAATAATTGTTGTATTATATAACTTTGAACCCTGGAGGTTTTGTGTGTTGTGTTTTACAGTCTGGTAGTTTAAAGTTTCATTTCATGAACTGTGACATATTATTACAAGAAGTGAGACAAGCTGTGGGAGGTAATATCTTTTATTGGACCACCTTTATAAGTTAACTTTATAAAGTTGGTCCAATTAAAGACATTATTTCACCCATCCTGTCTCTCTAGTATCGTGGGACCAACACGGCTACCACTACACTGCATTACAAAAAGTGTCACAATTGGACCTGTTTTTTAAAAAAAGATATTTTTGGCTATTAGCAGGAAAATATCTTCAAAAAGGAACTCAGATTTTCTATTCTCTCTCAGGAGCAGAGACACATTTAAAGATCAAAACAATAGAAATAATTATGCAAGGCAGAAACTGACAAAAACTGTGGGACAAAAATCTAACATACACAATTTTGTTGATGTCCAATTTCCAACATCTTCCTTGCAAAAATATGAAGAAAGTTTGCCAACCTGGGCACAAAATCTACTTTTCCATAGTTTAGAATGATGCAGATGATAACACTAATCACATTGTGTTTATCTGGCAAACAAAGTTAAGCACTAGAGATGACCAGAATTTTCCAAACCCGCCAGGAATAACTTTCACCCAAATCTGACATGTTATAAGGCTCTTGTGGTTTATTAATCAACAGAAAACCAGCACAATCTTAGCTTCATGTTGCAGAGTCAACTGTTATATATTAAAATTCTATAAACAGACAACAAATAGATCACCTAGATACTATAGCCAAAATTTCCAAATGTCAGAGTGAAAGTTTCAAGATACAGAGGGCCTTTGAAAATTTCACCCTGAATTCCTAAACTTCGGCACCTGAATAAAGTGGCCTGGTTTTCAGAAGTGCTGATCATCCAGTTTCCACTGAAGTTAATGGGAGCTGCAGAGGTTCAACACCACTAAAAATCAATCACATTACTTAGGTTGCTATTTACAATAAGTACCCAAGTTTGAAAATACTGGCCAATGTAAAGAATATGGAGAGAGGAATATAAACAGGTAAACATGTTATTTTTACTTTATAGCACGTAACTGTGCTCAATGTGCAATCAAATACAACATAAAAAAAGTGAATCAGCTTTGGTGAACTGACTTTTCTATACCTGCATTTGGTGTTCTGAATTTTTCACATGGTAGCATAGGTTTACTATTTAGAGCTTTCAGAAGATTTAAATCAGGACATTTTTCCTCTCAGTTCTTTGGCTGGGAAGGATTACAGCCGTTGCAGGGGCAGCACATTCAGTTTCTAATGGGAGGCACAGGGCGGGAGGAAGAAAGACAAATGTTTTACAGAGCTCTCTGTAGCCTATGTAAGTGCTCTGCTGATTGACTCCTAAACGAGTGATATCATAACATGGGGATTTAAATGTGTGTGTAAACTTGAAACTGAGAGATAATGAAGTAGGATGATCCTTTGAGATTTGAGAGACATCTCCCAACAGAGGAGGGAGGGGGAGAATAAGATGATTTACCCAATTAAGTATGTCAATTCCTCACACCTTGCAAAAAAAACCTTGCATTTGTCGTACAAACGTACTCACCCATTTTCAGGCACCTAGCTTTTTAAATTTCTGTAGTTCCTCTTACAGTACATGAACACTGCACACTTCTTTTGGTGACATTTAGAGTACCTACCTGCATAGCCCACAAAGGATGGATATCAAATTGCAGTGTAGTCAGTGAGGCATGGCTTAGGCAAACAAAGATACACCTGAAGGGCCTGGGTATGTATGCGAGTACATCTCCAATACGCTCTCACCCAACCCATGCCACTGATATTTTTAGCAGTATAGTGTCCCACTGCCTCCCCACTGAAGAAGGCTTTCCCTGCTTAAGGAAAAGACTTCAGGGAGGAAAGGCATGGACACCTCCCACTGCTGGAGCCCTTCCCCACAGCAGGGAAAGACTGTGGCAGCAGGGACTCTCTTCTCTGCCAAGTACAGCTGCACACTTGGATGCAGCCTACTTTTCACTGCGGTAAGTAGCTACATGTACACTACACACCATCAGCACTGGTGTGTAGTGTAGACATAGCACTGAAGTATTAAAAAAAAAAAAACTGGACACAAAAAGTGATGTCTTTCAGTGTATTGTTTAAATGTTTTATAGCTGTTTGTATAACTGTTTCATTAATCCTTTGATGATAGCAAAACACCACCAGAAAAAGTAACTGTGCCAGAGCTTTATTAAGACAATGCTACTGTAGCTGTATGCTCCATGCTAAATCATTTGTTAATGTCTCATTCATGATCTTTTTTCTTCAGCTAGTTGTACTGAAAGCAAATGACTCTGTGACACAGGTAAATCAGGTGCCAGGTCTGTAGGAATAAGCTGAGACTGACAAATTCATAGCTGGAGACCAGTCCAGCTCACTTGCATGTTAATGCAGCAAAGAGTCCTCTGGCATCTTATAGACTAACAGACGTTTTGGAGCATGGCTTTCGTGGGTGAATACCCACTTCGTCAGATGCATGTAGACATGTTAATATTGTTCACGGTAGGTGTCATAACTATAAAGGGAAGGGATCAGCTCTCCTGTGTACAATACAATAAAATCCCTCATGGCCAAAGACACCAAAATCCTTTTACCTGTAAAGGGTTAAAAAGCTCAGGAAACCTGGCTGACACCTGACCCAAAGGACCAATAAGGGGACAAGATACTTTCAAATCTTGGTGGGCGGAAGGCTTTTGTTTGTGCTCTTTGTTTTGGGGGTTGTTTGCTCTTGGGACCAAGAGGGACCAGACATCAATCCAGGCTCTCCAAATCTTTCTGAACCAGTCTCTCATGTTTCAAACTTGTAAGTAATAGCCAGGCAAGGTGTATTAGTCTTATGTTTGTTTTCTCAACTTGTAAATGTTCCTTTTTGCTGAGAGGATTTTACCTCTGTTTGCTGTAACTCTGAATCTAAGGCTAGAGGGGGTTCCTCTGGGCTATATGAATCTGATTACCCTGTAAAGTATTTTCCATCCTGATTTTACAAAGATGATTTTTATCTTTCTTTCTTTAATTAAAAGCTTTCTTTTTAAGAATCTGATTGATTTTTCCTTGTTTTAAGATCCAAGGGGATTGGATTTGGACTCATTAGGAATTGGTGGGGGAAAAGAGGAGGAATGGTTAAATTCTCCTTGTGTTAAGATCCAAGGGGTTGGATCAATGTTCACCAGGAACTTGGTGAAAAAGCCTCTCAAGGCTACCCAGGGAGGGGAAGGTTTTGCGGGGAAAGGGGGTGTTCCAGACACTGAGGAATCTGGATGGTGGCAGTGAAACCAGATCTAAGCTGGTAGTTAAGCTTAGAAGTGTTTATGCAGCTCCCCACATCTGTACCCTGAAGTTCAGAGTGGGGGAGGAACCTTGACAGTAAGTGTTAGACTTGTAAGGATGTGTTTAGACTCTATAAGATGTGTAAGTTGCTGCATGCATTAATCTTATTTGTAGTGTCTGTATTTCATGCTGCAAGGAAAAATGTAAGTTTGTTTTACAACTGTAAAAATGCCTGCTCTGAACTTGTGAACTCAGATGGAAGAGGGGCTCCTCACATCCATACAGGAGGGCTATCAAAATTCAATGGGCAATCACAAAACCAAAGTTTTGTTAATTGCTTTATCCACCCATGGAGAAGTACATGCAGAAGGCCTTGTCTCATTGGTTTGAATGCTGGAAGAGGGAAATAAAAATAGCTAACATGAGGATGTTTCTTCTCTTTGCAAGTCTGGACTCTAACAAGGGCTCTAGAGCTAAGAAACAAAAAGCAGAGATCCCCATGGTCGACATGGTTAAGACCTAAAAAGACATTCAGTGGTGACAGATTACTTCACCTCTGTCACTTTTTGAAACAGACTCAAAGTAATTTGTGTATATATGCTTGCATGCTTGAACCTGTAAATAACTTTTATTTTTTCTTTCCTAGTTAATAAACCTTTGGTTAGTTTATTACAATATTGGCTACAGGCTTTGTCTTTGGTGTGAGATCGAAAGTACAAATTGATCTGGGGTAAGTGACTGGTTTCTTGAGACTGGGAGCAACCTGAATGTTTTGTGATTTTTGGTGTATGTGACCATTTATCACTAAGCCCAGCTTGCCAGCGTGGCAAGATAGTCTGGAGAACCCAAGGGGACGGTCTGGGATTCCATGGTAAGACTGTTAAAGTGATCTAGAGGTTCATGTTTGTTACTGGGTTGGTGAAATCTAACTGTAGAACATAGCACCAGCTAGGGGGGTCTGCCCTGCTTTTGCCAGTCTGCCCTGAGACTGGCACTCTCAATCATAAGTCACTCCAGATGGCATGACAGACACACAGTCCCTTAACGCCTAAGCCACAGACTCATTTTTACATTCCTTCTACATTATTCTTGTCTATCATCTACCTAGTAGTGTATTTTAATGTATAAATGGCTCCTTCTGAATATCAGCAGAGCTTTGGAATAGTGGACTGTTCTCTCTCTGTGTGAAATATTATACAGAGTCCACTTGCTCACTTAGGATTCTATTATTTATTTTTATAATTATTAACTAAGTTGTTATTTTTATTATTTGGGTTATTGTAATGCCTAAGAGCCCGAATCACAGACCAGGACCCGCTTGTACTAAGCGCTGAACTAATACAGTTTGCCCCACAAAGCTTACAATCTAAGTGTAAGACAAGAGATGGATATAGTCAGTTGGGGGAGTACAAGGAAACAATTAGATAATATTGGTCAGGATGACAGGTTGTGGTCTCGGCACACCACTGGCCTAACTTGGCATGTTTTTTGCAAGCATTACTGAAAATGAACATTTTAAGGAGGTTTTAGAAGGAGGCTAATATGTTAGTTTTCTAGCTGGTCATGGGAAGCTCTTCCCAAGCACGAGGGGCAGCATGGGATAAAGAAAAAAGATGTCTGTTTGAAAATTTAACAAACAAGTGTGTCAAACACAATTTTCACATGGATATTACTGTAGGTTTACAATTCCTTCTGGTTGAAATTTGTTCTTCAAAGTAGTGGTGTAAGAGGAACCAATATAGTAAAACTGGAAATGAAATGATTGAATAAATTTGAACAGCAGCAGCTCAAAAGACAGATTTTATGATTTTGTGGGGCTTTTGTGCACTACAATTATAAACTTAAAAGTTTGATGTTTTTCCCCCAGATCAAATTTGTCAGTTCATTAGTTCACAATATGCATTAATCAAAATGACTATTTTAAAAAGCTATTATAATTTATATAAACATTTTTATCACTCTGATGTATTTGTTAATATGCATATTGTTGCATATGTACAGAAAGAAAGATAGTGAGACTTCACTATTATCCTCAAAGTTTTTAAATCCACAGACAGAAAGTAATAAGTCTTGCTAATTACGACTGTAATAGCTCTCATTTCCCTGTTCATATAACAGAGCTGAAAAAGTGACAAAGTGGCCTTTACAGTCAACACAAACTATCCTATAAATATGTATGAATCCAATTCCACTCCTTACTCTTTTGTGAGCTGAGCCTCACAGTAAATTCTCTGGCAAACCTAGTTCACGAAAGATATAGAAACTAGTGTGAATTAAATCCCTTTCAGAAATGGTGCTGCCTGTGGTATGGGAGAAAAGGATAACTACATAGTACTCCATCAATAAAAATTTCATATGCTGGAGAGAGGCCCACAGAGAAATAATGGGAAATAAAGAAATTGGCACCTTAACTCAAACTCCTTATCTCCTACAGTCTCTGAGCATCTTACTAGGTTCTGTTAATCTTTTGGTAACACTGTGGGGTATCTTCTCCAACTGGATACTTGGGTGAGGTACCTTTAGCCATTTTCTGCCTCTCTCAAGAAGTCAGAAGTTAGTTTTTTCCTTGTATCAGAAAAGTACAATACTGCAATAACCAATAAACAGTCTGACATCCAAAATTATCTAAAATAAAACTAAATGTATTTAGAAAATTGAGAGAAGATTAAAACAGCAGCTAAATGATAGTAAAATACACACATCTAAACCCACATCTGGATTCACCTAAGAAGGTCAAAACCTTTTTAGTTACAGGAGATCAAGTTAGAATGAAAGCCTTTCATTACATCTTTAGAGATCTTGCAGGGAATCCAGGCTCTGCTGAAGTCAATAGGAGTTTTGCTATTGACTTCAAATGGGGCCAGGATCACCCTCCCACCCTCATGTTTCAACGGGCCACTCCCAAAACGTTTACCAGTCAGCATTTCAACTTCTCAGATGTCCAGTTCACTGGTGTCAGTGACCATTCACGTGCCTCCTCTTGCTCAGCAGCCCTTAACCCCAAGTTACTTTGGCCTGGCCAGATTCTACTTGTACTACATTTGTAACTGAATCATCGTTAAATTCAAAGTACAGGATGTGGTAAGGACATTGGACCAAAACTCAGCAGATTTGGATTCCAATTCCCTCTCTGGGCTGCCACAGATTGCCTGTGTGACCTTGGGCAAGTCACTTCATGTGTCTTTGCTTCAGTTCACCATTTACAAAATGGTGATAATAATACGCCCTTTCTAACCCTCCTCATCTGACTGTAAACAATTCAGGGCAGGGACTGACTCTTACTACGGGCATTGGTCCTCTAGGTGCTACAGTGATACAAATAAATAGCCAGATAGACAACAATATTAGTACAGTTAAAAGAAAATACACCTCAGATTCTTTCTCCAGTACAACAGCCAATTACATATATAGCTGGCCTTTGGAACCTATGAAATCCACTTCTTCCACCAGTCTGAACATCCTGGAAGGAGGATTTCAACTTTATTAAAACTAAATGAGTTAGTCCTTTTCCTTTCAGAGATAGTCTTGAAAACATAAACCAACAGAAACTGATCTCTCAAGTTGAAAGCACTTCACTGATTTTTCCTAAATAGTACAAATTATTCATGGATTTCCCCACCAGCTGCCCTATGCTGGCCTTTGGGGTTCATGAAAACCACAGCCACAGATTCTTAGATTTAGGCTAGATTCCAAAAATTCACAGCTATGGGAGGCAGTGCAACAGAGGCAAGCACACTCCCTGCCAAGTGAACGTCACCAGTTGAACTGGCTCCTCTGATCACAGCGAGTGTGACTGCTGCCCACAGCAGGTAGCATTCAAGACAATGAGAGGGCACATGATCTTCTAATGGAGAAGTAATGGGACTTAAAATAAGAGATTCTTGCATTGTAATTCTGTCTACAATACGGATACACCTCTATAGCTTTGGTCAAATCATTTAATCTTTCTGGTTTAGGATCCAATCTGTAAATACTTCAGACCTAAATATCTGGGAGTTAATCGGTTAATGTTTGTAAAAAAGCTATCATAATGTTTGTATGATAAAATTCACCAGAATACATGCAAAATCCTTCAATTGCTTAGGGTTTATCAGCCCATAGGCCATCTACTTATCTGGAAAGCTGTCCCTTACCAAATTCTGTTAGACGGTGGTAACTACGCATGGATTCCAGTGCAAGCAGGTGGCCTCCATTTCTGCAGCAGGCCACTACAATTTCAAAGGACTGGTCTATGCTGGGGGAGGCGGGGGGAAAATTGATCTAAGATACGCAACTTCAGGAACGCGTTCGGGGATCGATTTATTGCGTCTATACGAGATGCGATAAATTGATCCCCAATAGATCGATCGCTACCTGCTGATCCGGTGGGTAGTGTGGATGTACCCAAAGATTCCACCTCTTCCAGCAATTCCGGGCCCCAGGGCAGAACAGTCAATGGGCCCCCAGCCTGTGTGGACGCCATTCGCCTGATATTTGGGTGGTGTTGCGCCGATACTGGCTGATGCCCAGCGAGCTGCTGGCTGTGCTGCTGGGGGTGCTCTTCCAGCACAGCCATGGCTTCCACATGCCTGCCCAGCTGCCTTCGCTGCCGCTGGTACCACCCCGTGCACGCCTAGGAGCCCTGCCCTGCGGCCCATCTGGGCAATTCTTCCCCCCTCCACTCCGCCCCCCGTTGGCAGGCCTGACCTCTTCACACAAACTTTATGTAAATTAAGTCTTGTGTTTGGGCTGCATGTCAAAAAATCATTTAGTCCCCCTAAAATCCTCACACTTGCTCCACCCACTGCACTACAGATGTGGACAGGAGTTAGCTTTAAAACAGAAGTAAATGTGATGCCTGTGTTCAGGTGTGGATGGAAAAGCTTATTGTTTCTGAAAAAAGGAAAAAGCAAGGTGAGAAAAGAGAGTAGACAAGGCCACAAAACATGGGAAGACCTGGTTGCTCTTTTCAGAGCTCATCCTACTAAGTACCCTCAACTTCCACTGAATTTGGTGGGCACTGAGGTTACCCAACATCTTGCAGGATTGGTTTCCATTGGACTTCCATTTATGATCAGAAATGAAAAGGCCAGCAAACTAGTCTGAGTGGTAGAACCATGGCATACAGATTGTTTAATTTACCAAAACTCATACCAAGGTCAGACTGAAGGAGCTGAGCCAATCTTAATATTCATTCCTCTTAGAAAAAGCTACTCACACTATAAGAACAGAGTAAATTTGGTCAACATTCTTTAAAATAATTTGTCATAAACCTACAAATATAAAAAAATTAAATGAAAAACAGGTTTAGCATTAACATGTTACACCTATGTACTGCAGGCACCATCAGAAAAAAAAAATCTTCATGATCTCAACATATGCTTCTTTCATCAGACTTAATGGTAAATGTCAATATAAGATAAAAAACAGATGTTATATACTACATTTCTGCCATATGTTTTTATTACATCTTGTAATGGTCCTCACCTGGGGTCTGATTGGGGAGCATGGCCTAGTGGTCATGGCCACAACCCCAGACTGCCAAGGGGGTTGTGAGGAGCCCAGGCCCTCTCACTCCACCGGGTTCCTACCCACAGCTCTTTGGGCTACCAGTAATCTGGCGACCAAGGCTGCTTAAGGCTGTCCTCCCTGGGACTCTTCCTCCCATCTCCCCCTCTGGGGTCAGCTCAGTCCAAGGCTGCCTCCTGGTGGGGAAATCCAAACCAAAAGAAGTAAGAGGGAGTTATAATGTCCAAGGTCACAGGATACTTCCCTCTCTGGTTGTCTCTGGGGTGGGTTGTCCCTTCCCTCAAGGAAGACCCCTTTGGGCAGCAGTGTCAGAGCCTTTAGGCTTCCCTCTGTTCTGCTGGAGCTATGGGCTGCAGGTCAAATAAGCCATCCAAATATGCTAATTCCTCCTGCAAATGGAGCATTTGTTGCTGGTGTGGCAGGGCGGGGCTGGCTGAGCCCAAAATGATCCCTTAACCCCTTGTTGCACAGTGTGGGATTTGTACACCTCATCACACCTCTCCAGCACAAAATGCAACAGATATTTTATACTTTGAAATTTTTGTTACTAAAAAGTTGATGTAGATGTACATATTTCGGCAGTCAACAAATGACATTCACATTTATTGAACCCATTCATGTATTTTCTTTGTTAAGATATCCTGTGAATTAAAAATCAAGTAAAGGCAGTAATTTCAACATTTCTGTCTCAGTTTCTATTAAAAGTAAATTAGGCACTAAAGAAATTTCTACTTTTTAAAACAGAATATAAATGTTATCTAAATAGGTAATGGAGACAATGTGCATCGCCAGAGGGAACTTTTTAAGGAGAAGATTGAAAAAAAAAAAATAACGAGTTATACAGGATGCTTTCCTTTTTAATTAATGCTTAAAATTAGCAGGTATTTGAATCTGCACGTTTCTTTCCATACTTTTATTCCTTATGAAAAAAACATTTCTTTGTGGTCATATTCCGGAATGCAATACTTTGTTATTTAGAAACTCGTATTATGGTGTCAAGTTCAAAACACAATTTAATCATATGTTTTCTGAAAAACACTATTTGATTATTTACCTAGTTAATATTTAAATAATGCTTATCTTTTTTGTCCAGACATTAGAATTCAATATCAAGTCCTTTCACTGTGAACTTATTAAGCTTTTGATTATACATTTTAAATGTTAAATTTAAAAATTAAATTAAAAACGTTACAAGACTATAATTAAAAGATTCATAGAATACTGACACACAGGAAATTCAGAGTTAAAACTGTTACCCTGTCAAATTTTCTCACATTCCCTACAGATATTACTGAGGTTTCCAAACTTTGTGTGATCTCAAATATTGGTGCCACTGCATATGCTACAGTAACTAGCTAGAATAAGGTAAATTAAAGATAAAGGCAGACCTCAGCTGGTTTCACTGATCTGTATTAAAATCAGCTTCTTAATTTACTGTAATGTTTTACTGTATTTAATGATTTTTTTGTACTTCGTTCCTAGGTTCTCCCTCTTAACAGTAATTTACAATTTATAGGCCTGATCCTAACACACTAGATCATGCTGCCTCTCATGGTACTGAACTCAGTGGGAGTTGAAAGAGCTCAGCACCTTGTAAAATTTGCTCCATTACAGCAATCAGCAACAAACAGTCTTAGCAAGATAGATTTGTACCAGGATAGATCCCCACGGAGAAGAAGGATGATTGATATTAGCAGTAATGAAACTTAATGATACATCTAATTAGTAACTGTTTCTTGCACGTAAGTGAGGCAAACATTTCAAGATGCTGGACTGTTCTTTTCCCTTAAATATTAAAGTAATTCACGACATCCACAAATGCTGAGGAGGTGCAAGGGAGAGAGACAACACAGGGGAAATCAAATCAACAGTGGGCAAATGCCTGATCATCATGTTAAGATACACATACCATACACATGTGAACATACCTTGAACAAGACATGCATACATACATACTTGCCACATATATTTTCAGCCTCAAGCACTATCAGTAATCTGGGGGGCAACTTTTTTTAATTTTTGTATAGGGGTTTACTTAAAGACCCATATTAACTCCTGTTCTCCAAAACTATTGCTTCCACTGATCCACACTACAGGAGTTGGCCACAGAACCTTTTAAGAAGTAAATGGCACAGGCATAGATATTACATTCTTACAATCCCTCTCCATTTCCAGAAGTCTTAGGCCTGGTCTACACTAGTTGGTTATTTCGGAATTAGCCGAGTTAATTAGAAAAAAAAAAAGATTCTGTCCACATGACCAAACCGTTTTTTTATTATTATTATTATTATTATTATTATTATTATTATTATTTAAAGGGCACTTTACTCTGATTTCTGTATTCCACCTCGGCAAGCAGAGTAGTGCTTAAATCAAGATTGCAATCCCAGGTTAAAGATATTGTGGAAGCAATTCGATGTTATTGGCCTCTGGGAGCTATCCCAGAATGCTCCCTTGTGACTGCTCTGGACAACACTCTCAACTCCGATGCACTAGCCAGGTGGGCAGGAAAAGCCCCTGGAACTTTTGAATTTCATTTTCTGTTTGCTCACCATCAGCACAGGTGACCATCAGCACAGTCCACCATCACAGACGACCATGCAGAGTCCACCATCACAAGAGACCACGCAGTCCCGGATTTGTAGACGGGCTCCAGCATGGTCCAAATGGGAGGTACTGGATCTCATTGCATGTTGGAGAGACTAATCTGTTATGGCAGAAGTACGTTCCAAAAAAACGAATTCGTTCACTAAAGTCTCCAGAGCCATGACAGAAAGAGGCTACTCCAGGGACACAGAGCAGTGTCATACAAAAATCAAGACGCTCAGGCAAGTGTACCAAAAAGCCAGGGGGCGAATGGGCTCTCTGGATCACAGCCCCATGTATGCCGCTTCTACCACAAGCTGCATGCAATTATGGGGGGTGATACCACCATCCCACCACTGTCCGTGGACACCTGCAAGGGGGGAGTTGCACAAAGCGAGGATAAGTTATTGGAGGACGAAGAGGAGCAGTGCACAGGTGGCAAGTGGGGAATCCATTTTCCCCCCTAGCCAGGAACTATTCTTAATGCTGGATCCAATAGCCTCCCCCCACTCCCAAGGAGGACTCCTGGACCATGACCCTGGAGAAGGTACTTCTGGTGAGTGGGAGCCTGATCGGATCCACGCAGTTGGGGGTGGGGGGAAACCCAGCCATGCTGGGCTGTTCGCATTTAGTTTAAAGGGCTCATCCCTGCTCAGAGCCTCATCGGAGCCATGCGGTGGGTGCAGGAGGGAGGAGGGGTTTGTGTGAAGCGATCATCCCAGAGAGCCCGCAGGGCCGCATTTTCTATGGCAAACCCACCAGGCGTCGCTTGCTGTGGGAAAGGGGGCCCGGCACTTTGAAAGCATTGAAATGAATGCAGAAGAAGCAGAACCCCGCGCGCCCCTAAGGCTTACCATGGCTGCCTGCAAGCTGAATTCTGTTGTCCGGCCGTGTGTGATGGCTTACTCACATCAAAGTGTCAGGCACTTCAGGATAAGAGGCAAAATGCTAACTTCTACGGAAAGAACATATGGTGTGTACTATGAATTGCCTGTTTCACTGAGAAAGAGTGTCCCCTTTGTTCTCTGAAATGTATCTTTTAAAATACTACCCTCTCTTTTTCTCCTCCCCCAGGTGCAAATGTTTCAGCACGGCTCCTATCTACTCCATACCAGAGGCTGGTCCAGATTAAAAGGTGAACTCGGGACAACATGTTCGCCAAGCTCATGCAGTCCGCCCGCACTGATAGGGCCCAGCTGAATGCATGGAGACAAACAATTGCAGAGTCCCATAAAGCATTACAGGAACACGAAAAGAGGATGGATGCGCGCAGTGAGAGCAGGCAGGACGCTATGGTCAAGCTCATGGGGGAGCAAACTTACATGCTGCGCTGTATGGTGGATCTAATGCGGGAAAGGCAGCAAAACTACAGACTGCTGCTGCAGTCCCTGTATAACCGCCCTCCTTTCTCCCCAAGTTCCATAGCCTCCTCACCCAGACGCCCAAGAACATGAGGGGGCAGGCTACGGGGACCCACACACTCAACCCCAGAGGATTGCCCAAGCAGCAGAAAGTTGGCATATGCAAATTTTTGATTTGGTTTATGGACTTGTCCTTCCCTCTTCCTCCTCCCACAACCCAATACACGCCCCTCCCCCGGTCTACCTTCTGACTTCTCTCAATGTGTTGTGCAAGAAATAATAAAGAACGGTTTTTAAACAATTGTGACTACTTCCTTTCAGATATATAGGGAGCGGGTAACTTCAAGAGAAACAAACAACTGTCACATCATACCCTGGCCAGTCATGAAACAGGCTTTCAAAGCTTCTCTGATGCGCAGCATGTGCTGCTGCACTCTTCTAATTGCCCTGTTGTCTGGCTGTGCAAAATTGTCCCCCAAAGCGTGTTGCCTCAACCTCCCACCCTGCCATAAACCTCTCCCCCTTATTCTCTCCATAGATATTGTGGAGCACACAACAAGCAGCAATTACAATTGGAATATTGGCTGTGCTGAGATCTAACCAAGTGAGTAAACTGCGCCAGCGCGCTTTCAAACATCCAAAAGCACATTCTACCACCATTCTGCACTTGCTCAGCCTATAGCTGAACTGTTCCTTACCATTGTCCAGGATGCCTGTGTACGGCTTCATGAGCCATGGCATTAAGGGGTAGGCTGGGTACCCGAGGATAACTATAGGCATTTCAACATCCCCAACAGTAAATTTCTGGTCTGGGAAGTAAGTTCCTTCCTGCAGCTGTTCAAACAGACCAGAGTTCCTGAAGATGTGAGCGTCATGCACCTTTCTCTGCCATCCCATGTTGATGTTGGTGAAACATCCCTTGTGATCCACCAGTGCTTGCAGCACCATGGAAAAGTACCCCTTGCATTTTATGTACTGGCCACCCTGGTGTGCCGGGGCCAAGATAGGTATATGCGTTCCATCTATCGCCCTGCCGCAGTTAAGGAACCTCAGCGCATTAAAGCCAACCACAATGGTCTGTACATTTCCCAAAGTTACTACTCTTGATAGCAGCCGGTCAATGACTGTGTTGGCTACTTGCAGCACTGCAGCCCCCACAGTAGATTTGCTCACTCCAAACTGATTCCCGACTGACTGGTAGCTGTCGGGCGTTGCAAGCTTTAACAGTGCTATGGCCACTTGCTCCTCAACTGTGAGGGGTGCTCTCATTTTGGTGTCTTTGCGCTTCAGGGCAGGGGACAGCAAGTCACAAAGTTCCCTGAAAGTGGCCCTATACATACGGAAGTTTCACAGCCACTGGGAATCATCTCATACCTGCAACACTATGCAGTCCCACCAGTCTATGCTTGTTTCCTGGGCCCAGAATCCGCGTTCCGCGGCATGAACCTGGCTCAACGCCACCATGATCTCCCAATCACCACATGCCATGCTTCTAGGAACGTCTGTGTCCATGTCCTCACCAGTACAGTAATCACGCTGTCGTCGCTTCCTCGCCCGCTTTTCCAGGTACTGCACATACTGCTGGATAATGCACAAGGTATTTACAATGGTCAAAACTGCTGCGGAGATCTGAGCGGGCTCCATGCTTGCCACACTATGGTGCCTGCACGGGTAATCCTGGAAGGAGGGCATGAAACACAGGACAGCTGTTTGGTTCAAGATGGTCAATAAAAGACGAGAAGTGGCTGCCTTCTGTAGCATCTACCGTAGTTTCCACATAGGGAGGAGCGAGTGACGACACACACCCAGAAACACTGGCGAGAATGTTTTTGCCCCATTGTGCACTGGGAGCTTAACCCAGAATTCCAATGGGCAGCGGGGACTGAGGGAACTGTGGGATAGCTACCCACAGTGCACTGCTCTGACACTCGATGCTAGCCTCGGTACTGCGGACCCACTCCGCTGAATTCACGTGCTTTAGTGGGGACACACAACACTGAATGTATAAAATTGATTCAAAAAATTCATATAGAATAATTTTGAACTAATTTTGTACTGTAGACATACCCTTAGAACTTAAGCTCTAAAGCAGAGGGCTTGAGAGAGGCTCACTGTAGCTCTATTGAAGAACAAGGGTTACTGTTCTAGGGTTACTAAGTATCCTCTTTTTCGCCTTTATGACACAGCCTCTACAGGACCACTCTGTAGATGGCAAGCTAGCAGTGACCTCTTTCGGGAGGCCAGATAATTAAAACAATGATTGAACCACTGCTCTCCTAAAACCAGCATGAAAGATGAAAAGGAAAGCTAAGATCACTGGAGAAGAACTGGTCAAGGCCTTTGCCTCAGTTTTTTTTTTTTTTAATTTCACTGGTGTTTGTTCCTGATTTTCTTGAGTTTGTATGGTTGGTTCTGATTTAATATAAGAAGTAATAACCCTGAGAAGTATCTGGTCCAATCCATCAAACTGAAATATTTTCTCCTGAGATTTTTCTTCCAGTGTCCACTTCAGTATCTAATAGCTTCTCTTCTTTTGTAGAGGAGGAAGATGAGTGGAACCAGGAAAAGACTTTTGAGGTTTCTGATGATTTGCATTTATTGCTTTTGCGGAGTATAAGAATATACCTGGCATTTGGTTTCCTGAATATTAGAGCTCTACAAAACCACACAGTCATAATCTTATATGATCTCCTGCCAACTCTCTCTGTCTGTTTTTAGTTCTTTTAGATTGTAAGTCCTTCTTAGCAGGGACTGTCTTCCTGTGTGCATGTACAGTTCTTAGAACATCGTGGGTACCACTATTAGAGAAGCAGCAGTGGTAAAAATAATGATAACAAATAAATAATACCAATGCCTTGGATTTTCCATTTTTTGTAGTCAAGGCACTTGTGTTTCAATAGTCCAGTACAAAGACATTAATGATGGATTATCTATGATCCAGTCTAAAACTATTTAATTCATGGATACAAACAGACAGGTAAATTCATCTCCCCATGAAAATTACGAAGTCAGGGTAACCCTTAAAAATCTCCTAATGAAACATCTAGAAAAAACAGCCAGGTTTCAGCAATTTTCTGCTGAGCAATAGGAAGAGGACCAGAAGTTTCATCATCCTTTATATATCCAAGACAACCACCAAGTGCAACAAGGAGTTTCAAAGGTGAGGAGAAAAACATGATTTTCAATAGATGAGCTAGTTTTTCATAATATACTGGTTCTTTGGCTCAGGAGCATGGGTGCCAGAAAAAGCACTGAGTATTAAATCTTCATTTGGGTGGAAAACCCCTTAGAGTATATACCCACTGAGGCATGGATCATGTCCTCCTATGTGTGTTTCTACATCAGCCCTCACAATATTCTGACTTAGGCCTCTGGACACTACTGCAAAATAAATATTAAATAAACAACACTGTACACACTGAACTATTATATTCATCTTAGCAGGGCCGGCTCTAGCCATTTCGCTGCCCCAAGCACAGCGGCACGCTACAGGGGGCGCTCTGCCGCTCGCCAGTCCTGTGGCTCCGGTGGACCTCCTGCAGGCATGCCTGCGGATGCTCCACCGGAGCCGCGGGACCAGCGAACCCTCCGCAGGGACGCCTGCGGGAGGTCCACCGGAGCCACCTGCCGCCCTCCTGGCAACTGGCAGAGCGCCCCTCGCGGCATGCCGCCCCGAGCATGCGCTTGGCATGCTGGGGCCTGGAGCCGGCCCTGCATCTTAGAACAGCTAATGTTTGGTGGGAACATAAACTTTTAAGAGAGTCCTAGAATGTGTCATCTTTCACTTTGGGACCAGCCTGAAGGTGATCACAGCAGACTGAAGGCTGCTCCATGCCACAAAAATAACATCCTCATCATGTCAAGCAGTAACAAGCTTGTGATGGGGTATCCATCCCACACAAGGAGAGGAGGTTGTTAGGACAATTAACCTGATAGGTTGCACTTGTGGGAGAACCAGGGACTGAAGGCTAATTGATGATGAAGCCCAGCTGGGAAGGGGTAGGCTGAACTTGTATAAAGCCAGCAAACCAAGACCAGAAGAGGGCTGCAGGGGAAGAGAGCTACAGTCACTCCCTGGAACAAGGGACAGATGTTTGGGGGGTACAGTTTCTGGGAAGAAGTCACAGAGAGAAAAAGTCGTCCAGGGGAATACTGACCAGGTATTTGGAGCAAGCAAACCATAGTTACTAGACAGAGGGTACCTGGACTGGAACCTGGAGTAGTGGGCAGGCCTGAGTTACTCTACCAGACACTTGGGAAGTGGCACGGGATCTGATCTTGGAGCAGAAGACTGTCTGGAAAGGGGAGGACTATACAGTGACCTGCTGCAGGGCTGAGTCATGAACCATAGACGATTAGGATTGGAAAAGATCTCAGGAGGTCATCTAGTCCAACCTCTGCTCAAAGTAGGACCAATCCCCAACTAAATCATCCCAGCCAAGGCTTTGTGAAACTGGGTCTTAAAAACCTCTAAGGACGGAGATTCCACCACCTCCCTAGGTAACCCATTCCAGTGCTTCACCACCCTCCTAGGGAAATAGTGTTTCCTAATATCCAACCTAGACCTCTCCCACTGAAACTTGAGACCACTGCTCCTTGTTCTGTCATCTGCCCCTCCCGCCCCCCCAGATCAGCCTAGCTCCATCTTTGGAAACTCCCTTCAGATAGTTGAAGGCTGCTGTCAAATCCCATCCCACACACAGTCTTCTCTTCTTCAGACTAAATAAGTCCAGTTCCCTCAGCCTCTCCTCATAAATCATGTGCCCCAGCCCCCTAATCATTTTCGTTGCCCTCCACTGGACTGTCTCCAATTTTCCCACATCCTTTCTGTAGTGGGGGGCCCAAAAGGGGATGCAATACTCCAGATGTGTCCTCCCCAGTGCCGAATTAGAGGGGAACAATCACTTCCCTCGATCTGCTGACAACGCTCCTACTAATGCAGCCCAACATGCCGTTAGCTTTCTTGGCAACAAGTGCACATTGTTGACTCATATCCAGTTTCTCATGCACTGTAATCCCCAGGTCTTTTTCTGTAGAATTGCCGCTTAGCCAGTTGGTTCCCTGCCTGTAACAGTGCATGGGATTCTTACATTCTAAGTGCAGGACTCTGCACTTGTCCTTGTTGAACCTCATTAGATTTCTTTTGGCCCAATCCTCTAATTTGTCTAGGTCCCTACCCTCCAGCATATCTACCTCTCCCCCCAGCTTAGTGTCATCCGCGAGCTTGCTGAAGATGCAATCCATCCCATCATCCAGATCATTAATAAAGATGTTGAACAAAACCAGCCCCAGGATCGACCCCGGGGCACTCTGCTTGATATCGGCTGCCAATTACGCATCAAGCCATTGATCACTGATGATCTAGCCAGCTTTCTTACAGTTCATTCATCCAGTCCATACTTCTTTAACTTGCTGGCAAGAATATTGTTGGAGACCGTATCAAAAGCTTTGCTAAAGTCAAGGTATATCACATCCATCGCCTTCCCCATATCCACAGAGCCAATTACCTCATCTTAGAAGGCAATCAGGTTAGTCAGGCATGACTTGACCTTGGTGAATCCATATTGACTGTTCCTGATCACCTTCTTCTCCTCCAAGTGCGTCAAAATTGATTCTTTGACTCTCCCTTTTTTAAAGACGGGCAATATATTTGCCTTTTTCCAATCGTCCGGGACCTCTCCCGATCACCACAAGTTTTCAGAAATAATTGCCGATGGCTCTGCAGTCACATCAGCCAACTCCCTCAGCACCCTTGGATGCATTATGTCCAGCCCCATGGACTTGTGCATGCCCAGCTTTTCTAAATATGCTGGACATGCAGCTTATTTAGAAGTGGGAGCACTGCGAGACCTAGAGGGGATGTGTTGAGAACAGCCGTCGGAAGGAGGGGCATCAGACCTGACTGAAGCTTAATCCCCGGACACAGCCAAAAAGAGGTGCTCAATAGTGAAAAAATCCCATGACACAGCCAACCACCTGAAATGTTGTCTTAAGCGCTGTATACCTACTTTGTTATTTTAGTTTTCCAGAAATGGTCCCTACACCTGGAGCCAAGTTTGACTCTAGATCCAAACCTCAAAACGTGTTCCAATTTGGGGTGTTTCTTCCCTAAAAATAACATGAAAATCTAAAGGGAAAGTAACTTTTTTGTGCAAACCACTACCCCGTCACCAGCAAAGGAATATGGGACACATACATAGAAGGCTAATTTATAATCCAGCCTATTTGGGACTATAAGGTCATTTTATTTTAGAACATCAAGTGGTATTGTGATCACAATTAAATTCTAAAACAGATTCTTTCCATTATCCTGTTAAAGCAAGCAAGCAGGCTTCTGCCTTTTATATCACAGGCTAGAGAAATATACTAGTTTTTAAGTGTTTTACCGAAACAGAATTTGTGAAATTCAGTAGTTCATTTAAAAAATTCACCTGTCTCCACAATTTAGAAATGTTTCACTTTTTGGAAGAATTCAATATATTTTTTTCTACTTTTACTTACAGGCACATGGACTTTTCGAAACATCTCAGCTCCTTTGCGTGCATCCAGTAAAGCAATGTCTTGTGGAGTGGAAACAATCACTGCCCCTGGGAACAGAAAACATAAAATTAGGTTTAAAACTTATACTCAAAATTATACTACCAAGCTTATTCTGGAGTATTTTACTTCACTGAAGAAAAAGTTGCTTCTTTATATACTTAAAATATAGGCAAAAAAAAAAAAAAGATGATGATGACGACGAAGAGTTTAGTTTTAGATTATAAAGTGACTGGAACCAAGGTTCCCAAATTATGGTACAGAGAGTTAAAAAACATTATATGCTTTCTAATATTATTTTTCTATGTAAACAATTGTTGTAGTTGCTATACTATTGGGAGGGAAAGGGAGTGGCCCATGCAATCACAGAAGGGAAAAGAGATGTACCATGAAACAGTATGTTCATAAAAACGTGGTCCACTGTACGAAAAAGTTCGAGAACCTTTGGATTAACAGTAACAATAGCCTATCTTCAAGTAATAAGGCAGACACCCTGTGACCAGCCCACTAGCTTTGTGGCAGGGTTATGCCAATTAATACAAGTGATCTATGGTCATGAGCCTGCAACCTCTACACTAGGAATAGTTCCTTTGAGTGCTTTAGGATTTCTCATGTGAACAAGATTACTTGCATGAGTAAGAATTTGTATGCTTTGGCTTTTAGGTTTGAAAGGGGCAAAGAGTGACTCACTGCTCAGGCAGGAGTTTAGATTAAAGATCCGTCTCCAAGCTACTTGCCTACTGATAGCTAGTGTTTCCATTATTATTATATATATAAATACCCACTAGAGCAGGGATCGGCAACCTTTCAGAAGTGGTGTGCCGAGTCTTCATTTATTCACTCTAATTTAAGGTTTTGCGTGCCAGTAATACATTTTAACATTTTTAGAAGATGTCTTTCTATAATATCTAACTAAACTATTGTGGTATGTAAAGTAAATAAGGTTTTTAAAATGTTTAAGAAGCTTCATTTAAAAATAAATTAAAATGCAGAGCACCGCAGACCGGTGGCCAGGACCCTGGCAGTGTAAGTGCCACTGAAAATCAGCTCACGTGCCTGCCGCCTTTGGCACGCGTGCCATAGGTTGCCTACCCCTGCACTAGAGCCTAGCAATAGGATTACAATTTAGGACATTTTACAAAAGTTGATATCAAGGGTGCTGGTTACTATGCTATAATGTTCCTGGATTAATGCATTCTGAAATAATGATGTGAACAACACCTTCTGCATTCACTTGTAACGGTAACTCTTACATGTTTTTGGGTAAGAAGCACTACTATCAAAGTCTAGATTAAGAATGTCCTCACGATTTTCCCTATTCCGAAAAAAGAATGTAGTGTGAAAGATCACTGTTTGGGAGAATTGTTTAGCTCTAGTTTCATAAATAGCAACAAGTCTCTCAAATATCTGTTACCACAATGCTCTCATATAATCATATTGACCTACAACCACAGGAAAAATATGCCAGACTTCACATTTAAAACAATTAAAAGTTACAATTCTACACATACAAAATAATCTATGAGAGGCAGAGTAACATTATGTACTGAAAAGTATATGCAATTTGCTAAACAAATATAATTTTCTTATTGTACTGTGATGCTACTGTTCTCCAATAATTCCCAATTTTTTCTATTTGCTCTAAGAATTTTATCTTCTAAAATATTATTGCATATTCACAAATACATTTTATATGTACAGATGTTTTTATATGAAAATGTTTTCAATTAAAAAAACAAATTAAAAAAGATCCCCTCCTCATTCCAACTCTGTGGTGTGGAAACCGATCAACATTTCATATGTAATTTATTTACATTCTGAAAATTTACATAATAAGCTTTTTATATTCAAATATTCCAATAAAAATTAATTTAAAGGCTTACATAGGAAAAAAAAAACAATTACTGTGTAATCAAATGAAGAAACTAAAAGTGTCCTTGTTATAGATAACAAAAGTAGTAAATTCCTAATGGGGAAAATTATATTAGATGCTTTCATGCCTTGTCACACATGAGGCAAGCTGTGTTTCCATCTCCATCTAGTGTCATGTTTCTTGCTCCACTATAGTCTACTTCCATGAGAGAGACATCTTTTTCAATGGTTTTCTTATGTCATGTTCTCCTCCTCTTTTTCATCTTCAACCAAGTGATATTGTGTCATGGGTTTGTCTAGAAATAAGGCTTTTTTTACATCTGTACAATATGCCCAAACCACTTCAGCCTTCTTTCTCAAATCACTATCTTTACATCAACGTTAGTTACTATTTATTCCACCAATGGACACCAAGTATTCTCAGCAAGCATCTGTGTTGGAATGCATCAAGTTTCCTGTTATGGGCTTCAGCTATTTGCCCAGTTTCAAAAGCATATAACAATACCTATTATAACAACATTGTACAATTTTATTTTGGTTCTTGTGTGAGTCTCCTTGTTTTTCCAAATATTTGCCAGTCACAAAAAACTCTACTTATTTTTCCAATTTTTGCTTACACCTCCTTACAGAGTTGGCACTCAGCACTAACTGTGGTTCCAAGATATACAAAATCACTAATAATCCTGTAGTCTTCACTATCAATCACATAAGCACCATCAATGCTGACTCCTCTTTCAACAATCATGACTTGCATTTTCTTTTGGCTTATTCTTAAACCTACTTTAGCACCCTTACTTTTAACATTGATAGTTATCATTTTCATGGCATCATAATCCATCTCCAACATGTCATCTGCAAATTCAAGAGCTTAAAGTTTTCTTCTACTCCACATAACTCCTGTATCTTCCTTTGATGTTGCTCTATCATAATCCAGTAAAGAAAGAATAATAAAATGCCAAACTCCAGTGTTGATATCAAACCAATCGGCCTCTCTCTCTCTCTCAGCGTTTTGGCCTTCATAAAGCATCTTGATCAGTGACACTGTTTCTAGGAAACTCTTTTGTTGCAAGATCTTCCTCAGCAACTCTCTATGAATGCATTCAAAAGCCTTGGTGAACTCTATGAAGTCCAAGACTAATCTTCTATCATAGGAGAGCCCTTTCTCAATCAATTGTCTCAGGATAAAGATGTGATCTACACACAATCTTTCTGGTCTAAAGCCTGCTTGCTCATTACAGTTTTTCATCTATGTCCAGTCTGACTCTGTTCCACAACATACTACAAAACACTTTTCTGGATACTGAAAATAATATTATTCCTCATAAGTTATGGTATGCTGCTTCATTTTTTAATATTTTACTGATCCCACCTTTCTTCCAATCCTCTAGGGAAAGTTCTTTTTCCAAAACTATATTACAAATTAATATCCAGATCCATCCTTTTGAAGGTGTGCCTTGAGGAGAAAACCCATTGTCTAGCTGATTACCTATTCACAGTCTCCTCGAAAACCCAAAATGGAAAAGTAAGTGACTCAGATTCACAAGTTTGCTTGTTCTGAGCCAAAGTGGTTATGACGTAATCACAGGGAAAACTCTTGGAGAGGTTTAAAGGATTGTTCACCAGCCACAGCCCTTGCTGGAGTCACAGGGCAATCTCAGGTAAGCTTAGTAGTATGTGTGTAGGTTCTTTTATTGGTTTTAATATGTTTTCTCTGTAACATTTTTACTATAAGAATAAGTGTGCTTGCTTATAAAGAACTATGTGGTAACTGAACTGTGGCAATTACACTATTTGTAGCCTTTGAAGAGTAAACAAAACATGGAGCCATCCTGTTTAGTGAGTCCTTCCTTGCTGGGGAATAACACGGTGTAGGCAGCAAACTGTGCAGCCTGGAAAAAATCTCAGTAAGCAGGGAAAGGGATGTGCGTCTCCGACCAGAAAAGGTGATGGCCGGAGAACTGGAAGTCTGACAGTGGGTGTCCTTGCTGGACCATGAAGGGGAAACATAGGTGCAACTGCCCTGAACTGTGACAGACACAACTGTGACTTTGGAAGCATGATGATAACTGCTTACACACTGGGAACAATTTCTTGGAGTTGCCTCTTATTTATGCTTCTTTGGCTTTTCTCACTTTTTTTTTTTGGTCAAGCTATTCTTTCAGATACAACTTCTTTACTTCTAACTTTTTCTGCATACTTCCATTGTAGGATGTATTGTTGTTTTCCATATTTTAGCTGCTTAATCGCTTTCTCTATTTCTGCTTCTAAAATTGGATTGGATGAAGAAGACTCCATTCAGACTGTATTCAGTACCCTACTGAAGCAGGAAAGATGACATTCACGTGGAGGGAGTTGAATAATCCTTGACAACACCAACTCCAGTGGAATGGGAATTAGTCGACTCAAATTATAAGAGCATGTTTTGTTACAAATCATGATAAATTAATTATCCTCCAGTGTTGAATGATACAAAGGAACAATAGGCTTGCTTTAGAGGTATTTGCTGGAAGCCACCCCAAATCACTTGGATCAAGAGAATCAAGAAAAGAAGCGTGGATACAGCTACACACAGAAAAACTGATTGAGGAAAGAAAAGCCTTAAAAAAAGAGGCAAGTGTAGGTGACACAATAAGAAAAACAACCAACAATGCAATGGCAGTATCTAGAGCAGGGGTCGGCAACCTTTCAGAAGTGGTGTGCCGAGTCTTCATTTATTCACTCTAATTTAAGGTTTCGTGCGCCAGTAATACATTTTTAGAAGGTCTCTTTCTCTAAGTCTATAATATATAACTAAACTATTGTTGTATGTAACATAAATAAGGTTTTTAAAATGTTTAAGAAGCTTCATTTAAAATTAAATTAAAATGCAGAGCCCCCGGACCGGTGGGCCAGGACCCGGGTAGTGTCAGTGCCACTGAAAATCAGCTCACATGCTGCCTTTGGCATGCGTGCAATAGGTTGCCTACCACTGATCTAGAGAGACAAAAGTTATGTCAAAAATGAGAGAAAACATCTGGATAAAAAAGCAGGAGAAGATGAAAAAGCATCAGAAAGAGCTGACTCTAAGAAACTGTTTCTGGTGTGTAAGTAATTGACATTATCGTTTCACAGAGTCACAGTGACACAGTAAAAGCAGAAGATGGAAGACTCTAAACAAAACAAAAGGAATCATGGTGAGAACATTTTAATGGAGTATTCAACCAACCACAGCCAACAATTCCAATTCCAATTAATGAATGCAAAGAAAGTGAAGAAGTTGAACAAACAATTTAATACTGTACACAGCAATGGTATGAAGCTTGATTGAGTTTGTGAAGTCAAAGGGTGGATATTTCCCAGGGATGCCTTACTGCTAAAATGATGAACTAGAACAGCTGAGCCCTCAAGGATTAACACATAATGTAGCCTCACACTCAACAAGGCAGCACAAATGGAGGGAGGGGAGGTAGCATAGCAGAAAGAGACAGACACACACACTCTATGTGTGTGAGAAAGAGAGAGCCGCATTGCCCCTTTAAGTATGCTGAACCCACTCTAAGTTGATCAGCAAGTTGAGACAGGAGCTGCTGCCAACACGCTCCCTCCGTCCTGAGCCCAGTTGTGTCCGCGCCCCCAACCCCATGGAAATGGAATAAGAAAGGGGCAGGAGCAGGGCTGAGGGGGACACCCTGACATTAGCACCCCTCTTCCTCTCCCCTTGCACAGCAAGCAGGAGACTCTGGGGAGCAGCTCCAAGGCAGAGGGTAGGAGCACCACATGGCAGTGGGGGGACGGACAGCTGAACTGCCAGCAATTGATAGCCTGCTGGGTAGCTGCCACACAGGGAACTTAGGGGAGCGGGGAGCTGATAGTGGGGCTGCCGGTCCACCTTGATTCCAAGCCCCCACCAGCTAGCTACAACAGGCTGCTCTTTCTGCAAGCAGCGGACAAAGCAGGCGGCTCCCAAACGAAGTTATAAGGGAGCATTGTGCAACCATGTTCCCTAACTGATGAGCAACATAACAACCTAACAAAACAATGTTAACTGGGATGACTTTACATGAGGAGTTACTGTATAGAAGTATTAAGTATTTATTTCTAACATTACATTTTTGTTTGCTCTCCATTGCCTACACTACTTCCCTAAAATATTAGCCGTGAGTGTTCCCTCTCCTCTGCAACACTATCTCCCTTGCCCGGGCCCATTACTAATCCCTCTGTGGGTCCAAAGAAGGAAGAGGTGGAGACTGGGAAGTAACAGATCATTACTCCTGTAGTCCCACACAATTTACCTAGGAAGATATTGCAGCTCAGGGGTATACTGTCTTTTCTGCAGAACTTTGACCAAAGGAGTCTTGATGGGAGCTGCAATCAGGGAGCTTCTGATAGTGCAATGCTAATGTAGCCACACTGTCAGATTTTAGGTCAAGTATGGTGTGTGATACAGCATGGACAGAAGGCAGCAGAAGAGTGTTAGCAGGGAGCCTTATTCTCTGCAAGGGGAGGAAGGTTTGCTATAGATTAACTAGAGCACCTGAAGCCAATTAGAGCACCAGCAGTCAGTCATGTGATACAAACCCCCTGCTTCAGCCAGACAGTGTGGGAGTTGGAGCAGAGAGCAGTTTGAAGGAGTTGGAGAAGAGAACAGTTTTGAAGAGAGACAAAAGGAAAGTTTGGAGGAGTGCTGCGGTGGGCTGAGAAATCCAAAAGAAACCCTAGGTAAGGGGCACCTGGCTTGTGTAGAAGGAGGGCAAGAAGCCCCTTCACAAGCTGAAGGGCAGGAGAGGGAAGTAACCCAGGGGAAGGAACCGCTAGTTCAAGTGGTTCACCACAAACCTCAGGGCCCCTCGGTTGGGACCTGGAGAAGAGGGCAGACCCAGGTCCCTCCCTCTCCAGTCCCCTCCTCAAGGACACTAGTGGGGTAATTAAAATACCGGTTCAGAGGCAAGCAATGGTGCCATGAACCTTCCCCAAAGAAGAGAAAGTGCGAGACCCAGCATAACAGTACCGGCAACTTGCCACAGGTACCAGAGCTGGTGTGGGAGCTGGTGTGGGAGCACAGGGTCCCTACATGGAAAGCCCTATCTGCCCATATATTCCCACAATCAGCACAGGTTTGGGTTCAATCCAAATGGCCTATTCCATAGGAGCAGATCTTATGATACAAATGGGTTAAGGTTGAGAGGGTGGGCAAGTGAAATTTCCTCCTCTACGTCCCCTTTACTCTTCGGAAAAGATGATCTGGGCTACTGACAGTAACATTTCTTTCCCAACTAGTTTTGTTCTTTTCCATTTGTGAGCACTGAGTTGTTCCTGTTTCTTCAGGAGCAGAAAGCAATATGAATCTGTTTAGTTTATCTACCTCTGTTGGCATCATCACCAAGGACAGTACACCTTTGGGAAGGGAATGAGAACTTGCGCTCCCTCTACTGGCCATATAGATATAGTAACAGCACAAAAATCTTGCATAATTTGGAACCAGTGACTCAGAGAAAAGAACAGGTTTTTTTTGTTGGGTTTTTTTTTCCCCCAAAAATCTATATAAATTATGATAATTTGGTGAGTTTTCTCATCTGGAGCTAAAATGATTCCCTATGGCTCAAACTACTTAACAGTGTCCTCAGTATTTCTGTCCCATTCTCTTCCATATTAAAATGAGACAGACCTTCTCCTAATTTACGCTTCTTACATCAATGTAAGAATTCAGTGAGGTCTCCAGCAAGTATTGCATATCAACAGTGCGTGC
Organism: Chelonoidis abingdonii; assembly: GCF_003597395.2. Lineage (NCBI taxonomy): Eukaryota > Metazoa > Chordata > Testudines > Testudinidae > Chelonoidis > Chelonoidis abingdonii. The sequence goes on along the minus strand of NC_133772.1, from coordinate 103,744,257 downwards.
AGTAAAAGTAAGTATTTAATATTTATTTTCTTTTTATTCAAGAGAATCTGAACCACTTTCAATAACTGAATTTCTGAAAGAGTTTAGCTGAACATAGCTGATAATTACAGTATAAGTGCAGTTCTACTCTTAGAGGGGTAACAATTTGTATTAAGGTTCCATTTATAAAAGGTTTATAAAGGGTTAAGAAATGATTAATAGATGCTGTAAGCATGTTATAGATGTGAGTAGTATGTGTTGTATATGGTTTTAAGCCATGGATATAACCTACCTACTGACTCGCTGGACTCTGTAAGAATATATAACAATTTAGTACAGTATCTATCAATCATTTAACCCTTTATAAACTCTGTGTAATTTGAAAGCTTGTCCCTCTCACCAACAGAAGTTTGCCCAATAAAAGATATTACCTCACCCATCTTGTTTCTTTAAAAATGTCATTTTAGGCAATTGTTTCTCTACCTTCATATTAAACATGGTCTTTTTGCAAGGTTTCATTTTCTTTTGTTTAAATTGTCAGCACAGCAAACACACCCTGGGATCTGAGACTTCAGCTGGGTTTGTTTTTTTTAATACATAACCACTAGTAATAGAACTTCTACAGGCCAATTTAGGCTCTAAGTTGGCGCCCGCGGGGGCATCTAAATGCGCCCCCCTGGCCGGCGGTCGAGCATCTGCCAAAATGCCGCCGAATTTCTGCGGCGACATTTCTTGATGACCCCGCTTGTCAGCGGCAAGCAGCGTCATTGAGAGGCGTCGCTGCAGAAATGCCACAGAAATTCGGCGGCATTTCGGCAGATGCTCCACCGCCGCCACGGTCCTTCGTCTGGCACCTGCCAGATGAAAAGGTTGGGGACCACTGCTCTAAGTGATACATGTGCTACTCCACTCCCTTCAAAATTGTCATATAGGTATAACTTAAGTGAACAGTTATACTGATGCGCAAGAAATAATCCAGCTCTCTACTTCTTTGCTATGTTGGTTCTGCAGGGTTAATAGCAGCCAACAATAGTAAAACATTATTTTGATCACTGAAGTAATCGAATATGACTGAATTCATACATGCAGTAAGTCTCTTGAAGAAAAATGTGCAATTTTTACATAGTCACCTTTCAGAGTGAACCATATATAAGGTTGATTAATTGCATAAACAAGAAGTTGCACAGATCATAATGCTATCACAGCATGTCCTGAAATATTCTTCATATTTTATGTGTAAATTCCTGTGCAGAAGAATAATTTCTGTGCCCTGAGTATACTACAGACTTCTAAGTTCAGCCTGGATAAATTTAAGTGACTAATCTACTTGTTTTTATGTAAGTACTTTGGCAATATATTGGTTGACAAGCCACTGATGTGGGTTGTGCTAACAAACTATTCTACTATAATTTTAATATTTAATATGCATAAAATGAACTAAGAGTAGCATGTCAGTGACATTTGCATTTCATTCAACCCCAGATGTATATTAACAGTGATCAAACTGCATATCACATTAACACTGACTAGGGAGCTAATCTAACACAGGAAGTTAAAAGCATTGAAGGAACTATTCCACTTTTTTATAAAACACTATCACCTGCATACATTGGAACTACTCAGAATTTATTGGGAGGAATTCAGGTCACAAGAGGATATGGGATGGACCTTGTGTACAGCCAAATTCTTGGCAACCTACAAATACTACCTAATATGATAAAGGAACATGAGTAATGGTAATTATCTGCCCAGGAGTGCTGTAAATGTAGTGCTTTGGACAATGAGATGCAAGATATCTCTGTAGCATCTTCTTCTGCAGATAAAAAGAGAGACATAGTGTTCTCGGAAGGAGTCTGTGATGGGGTGTACCAGGCCTTTGTGGCCCTCAGCTGGAGGCCCCACAGTCCTACTACATCCTTCCCCAGGAAAGGAGAGGCTAGAGACGTTCATAGAAGCAGCCAAAGAGAGCCCACCAGGCTCAGATAAAAGGAAATGCAGGGCCTTAGCAGGTCAGTCTCCAGCTGGGACAAGAGGGGCAAAGCACAGAGCTCCTCTTTGGCCAAAGGAGCTCAAGGGATAACCAGAGTTTGGTTCTGGCTGCATTTGCCTAAGCTGAGAGAGGACTTAAGGTAAAGGGACCAGGTGGGAAGAGGTCAAGGAAATAACAGCAGAAGATTGCAGTAAGCAGTATGCTGCTACCGTTTACAGGATCCCAACCCACTACTCAGGTTTCTCCCAACCCGCAAAGTGGTATAAACCCCAAGATGGGGACAAGGTTTATTGGGAAACCTGAGAGAAGGATATAATTTAAAGGACTGAAGGCCCTAGTAAGAACTCTTTTGCTACCCCAGAAAGCGTTCATTTTGACTGTGTGATTGGGACACTGAAGACCTGCCAAGCGAGCTCAACAATCTATAAGGGGTGCCAAGCATGTGAAAGGCCTGCAGTACTGCATTCTCAGCAGGAGGTGCCCAAGAGGAGAGTGCCCCCATTACAGAGTCACATGCAGACCTCAGTGCAATGACCGACAGCTTGATTTGATCATGTCTCTCACATTCCTCCAGCTTTGAATTCCCCTTTTCCACTAAAAGAACAAGATGCTTTTAGACAAGATTTCCAGATTGTAGATGGACTGGGGAATCTGTACTGTCTCCACTCTGTAACTGCTTTGAGCTGCTCCCATTGTGATGAAATGTCTTGTTATTTTTCAGATAAATTTGATCAGATTAGGGATGAGCTGTCTGCTTCTGTGGTGTGCAAGGTCTGGAAGGAACCAAAGGCCTTATTTTCTGTGCTAGAGTTTCAGCTGGTGATGCTCACTGAGGTACTGGAGGTGTGGAGAAAACTCAGTCCCACAACCTGTACTTTGGATCCATGTCCTTCCTGTTTTCTGAAGGCTAGTGGAAAAGTTCTTGGTCCTTGACTCGTGGAGACTGTCGATACTTCCATTGGAGGGCAGTCTGCCTGTTGCTTTGAAGGAAGCACCAGTGTTTCATATTTAGTTTTGACTTTGCCCAAAAAGTCATTTGCCCAAAAAGTCATTAACTCTAGTTAATTCTTGGCCAGTATCACATATTCCCTTTTTGGGTAAGACTGTGGAGAGAAAAGTCTGTAGTGAGAATTCTCACAGTGCCTAGATTCCTTTGATCTCCTTGACTCTTGTCAGGCTGGGTACAGACCTGGCCAGGGCACAGGGACTGCATCGACTGGTGGTGGATGAAGATCAGGTGTCCAGGCTGATATTATTAGGTCTACAAGATGCCTTTGACGCTATTGATCATGAAGTGTTGTTAACTCACCTGAGAAGCCAGGTGGGAATGAATGGGGCTTCCCTTCAGTATCTTCATTCTTTTCTCTTGGAGCGATCTCAGTGGATAATAGCTATCATTTGCTCCTATTCCTGAAGAGCTCTTAGATGTCTGGTGCCACAGGATACAATTCTGTCGGCCTTCCTGTCAACATATCTAGGAAACTGTCGAAGGAGGCATAGGAAGCAGTATGCTGATGGCACCCAGGTGTAGGTCTCCATCTCATCCAATTCTGACTGCAGTTCCACACCTCAGCCAATATCTAGTTAAGATTGGGTCATGGAGGAGAGTGAGTTGTCTGAAGCTCAACGCACAACAGACTGAGGTGAAGGTGATGGGCTAGGGAAAGCAGCAAGAGGAGATGGGGCACAACAGCAGTCCCTTTAATTGAGGGGGTGCATTCACCATTAGTTACCAGGGTTTACAAATTAGGTGCAGTTCTAGACCCCAAGCTGCTGCTGGATGATAATTTTTCAGCAGTAACCAGTCCACTTTCCTTTTGGATGCAGATCATGACAACATTCCCCGAGGCCTTGTTACTTCAAAATCAGACTACTGCAATACCCTCTGCATGGCACAAAGTCTCAATACATTCAGAGGCTGAAGCTGATGTAGGAATACAGCAGCTTGCTTACTGAATGGCGACAACATGCTGGGAGCATAGGACAACAGTATTGTGGGATCCATGCTAGTTGCCTACTGGTTTCAAAGTAGAGTTTAAGGTGTTAACTATGACCTATAAAGCCCTTAACAGCCTCAGAACTGCCTGCTTGAGAGACTGCCACTCCCCCGTTCCACTCTGCCACAGCAACAATCCACAGAGGCTCTCAAGGTGGATCCCTTCTTGTTAAAGGAAAGGGGACTGCTAGCAGGGCATTTACTGTGAGGTCTCCTAGATTCTGGAACTTGCTCGCCCTTGGTCCAAAATAGTCCAAATTTGGTGACATTATGGGCAAACAAAAAAAAGACATCTGTTTGGCGGGATTTTTGGAGATGGCTGAAAGTATGTTTCTGAAATGATAATGTGGAAGAAAGGAGCTTTTTTTTGTAGAAGGCTAACTGGTTGAGTTCCTGTCTGAATGACCATTTTTATACTGTAGGGATTATGTTGTGATATTAATTAAGTGTTAGGGCACCCAGAACCTTTGTACAAGCATCCTTTTTATTATCTAAATCAAAATAGTCATTGCCTCGGATGCTCTGCATACTTCTCCCTTTACCGAGTTATCAGCTGTTGCCTCTTTCTGCCCTGTCACACTCCACCAATCATACAGCCTTGAATGCTCCCTTGCCTGATTATCAGATTAAATCAAAATCTGAATGTTTCCTTTGATGGACAATCATCCTTTTAAAAAAAAGCACCACTTCTAGGAGGCTTTCAAACCAAGGGATGAAAATGTGGTGAAGGAGGTCTAATTTCCACAGAAGAGCATATGTTTTATTTGTAAAAGAAGACACAGCACTAAGATTCAGCTTTAGTTACCGCCAAACACCATTCCATACTCAGTATGTTTTAAATCATTTATTTTGTCACCCTCTGAGAAAATAACTAGAGACGAGGATACAGTACCATTAATCATATGGGTGTTTCTCACCTTTTGTAACTGTCAGACCAACCCCTTGTTTTATCTTCCTATTCATAATATTTGGTCTACAAATGTGGTCATCATAGCTGATCTAGTACTTATCACATACTTATGCCTCTGTTGGCAAAGCCCAGAGAGAACCTTGGATAGTAAATACCGTATATTGTGCTGCTTTTTTCCAATACTTAGATACTATTTTCCAGGACTAAAAAAGTTCATAGAAGTCTGGCTGAATATATAATCACTTCAATCAGTCCCTGAAATATGTGTTAAATTAGTCTGCATACACTATTAAAGAGATACTAACATTTAAATCTATATTGAAAAAGTTCTGAGCCATTCATGCATTAACCTGTACTATATTTGGAGCTATAAATCATATTTATAATGTCTGCTGTGGATGGAAGACTCACACTGAAATACTAAGTGTGTCCAAAAATTAGATAACCCTAGATAATTATCTGAATTCTCCAACCACCAGCTGCGCTATATCTGACAACAAAAAAAAATTAGTATATGAATTATATCTTGATGAATAAAACAAAAAAAAGTTATATAGTCACACAGGATTATAGATATGTTTGCTATTTAAATTGACCTAAACCTATAAGGATTTTCTTTAGTGCAATTATACAAAAACTGGAATGCATTTATGGGACAGCATGATCTGACATAAATCAGTGTGGATGTCTGAATCAACATGCAAGAATCTCACACAACAAACCTGACTTAAAAAAAAAAAAAAACCCCACAAAAAAACCATAGCTAACTTCTACAAAAAAGTGCCCAAAAAAGCTGCCAGAAAAGGCTGCCTTGCCGACTCTTGTCAGTAAGAAAGACTGGAGGATAGAATGAAGTGTAAGGAACAGACTAAAAGATGTGAAAATGACAGTATTTGATTGGATGCACTCCAAACTGGATTTGCATAAGTGTAAGAGAGATCCAGTGGTTACACTAGTGGGTAAGTTCAAAAACACCTTTGAACTTCAAATGTATAAACAAATGAGATTTGCTCCTGTTTGGTGAGTTCTTATAGAGACAGATTTCTACTAAGGGTTTTGGTCATTCCTCTTCCAAATGGACCAATGACAGAAATCCTACCAGGAAGCTTGCTGTTTCGGTTGGTTCAAAGGGACACAGAACTTGAAAAATCATGCATTCTTCTCCTCTAAGGTATGCAACAATATCCTAGAAACATCAACTGCAATTGTATTTCAAATCTGATTTGAAATTCTCCAGTTTTATGACTTGCTTTTATATGTTAATTTCTGGGCAGACTGAGAGAGCTGTTTGCACATCTGTGACTTTTGGTTCATGGGCAGGAGCACGACGACATATGGCGAGGCACTACTCTGGAAGCCACATACTTTCTCCTCTGTTTACCCTGTGAAACTGTGTGAGGCCAATAGCTCTAGTCTGGAACAGAGACATGAATTTGAGTAAATTTATTATCTTGCCAATGCATGATATTATGGCTAATAAAACTTTTTACTAATTTAAACTTCTTGTTTCTATTAATTATTATAATTTGTAAGCTATAGTTGATCCACTCCAAAGTCTACAGAGTAGAGAGTGGAATGACATTGGTTCTACCTATCCTGTGTCTGTTCTGTCAGAGAAGAGAGACTGTCAGTCTCCAATGCCATCAATCTGTCACATTTCACTAAAACTAATTTCACTTTCCTTTAAATAAAGGGAGGAAAATAGGCAATTTTTCATGTAGTTTAAAATCAAGCTTGATAATTCAGATTGCCTAGGAGGAAGAAAGGTTTGTATTTATAAGGCCCTAGGTCCTTCTTTCTCTAAGAGATCCAATTCCTACTGTCCATGTGGCCTTCACTGCCCGATGGTTAGATAATCTTCCTAAACGGAGGGATAGATAAATATATCTCTTGGCTATAATCAAATGTATATTTATTATGGAGGCTAAAACTAGCTATCTTTTATTTATTCTTCTATATCCAATTTATTCTGGATTTCAGATTTTTTTTATACAATATAAATTTATATGTTGTAGTCCAGTCTCACATACAATAGATGAAAGATTCACCTTATCCCCTCCACATCATTAGTTTATGCCAAACGTTTGCCAATTTGATACCGAAAACAAAATTTTCCAGCGTCCCAAGAACAGAGAAGTGTTAGGAAACCAGCAGGCTACTCAAACATGTGCATTCAATATAGATGGCAAGGCACCTCTGCACATTCCATAAACTGAAAGTGAAATGGGAGAACAATGAACAAGTCAGAAGGAAAACAAACATGAATGTAATCAATGGTTTCCACTTTAATCTGACCGAGGGAACAATAATAAAATTCCTTATTGGAAGGCAGAGGCGGAAAAAAGGAGTTCTTGCCAAACAAGAAAATATATCCATTTTATCTAGCCACACCTTGTTCAATAGTTTTGTTGAAGAATTACAGATAGCAAAATTATGCTAAATAGCTTGTATCTTGACTGGAATGTGGATCAGAGTGATAAAACCAATAGTTGTTTCCTACCCAGCACCCTTTTAAATAAACAGCTGTAGACACACACAACTGCCACCATTTTCTCCCTCCACTCAAAAGAATGAGAGGATGATTTTTTTGCTAATATCACAAATGAGTCAGAGTTTAAAAATGTATTTCATTGTTTTGTTTCTTACCTGTCATTTGGGTATTGCTCCAACTACTCCTCTTTCACTGAGGCAATCATCTGTATTTGATGTTAGGTTTAAAACATTCTTCCAGATTTTTTTTTAAAGTGTCAATTCCTACCCTACAACCAAAATGTTGTAACCCATCATCTTCTCATTTCTCATCTAAGCAACCCTAAAAACAACAACCTTTGCCAGTACAGTTTTTTTTTCTGATTGTGGGAACATGTGCACATGACTGGCGTAGGTTTCATGTAGTGAAGTCCCTCCGCTACAAGTTTCTTTCTTTCTTTCTTTCTTGAAGGAAAGTTTCCATACACTGACTGTGACAAGAAAGCCACAGTCAGACAGAATGCAGAAAATGTAATGCAAACACTACATCTCACATGTGCACACCTGCAAATCAAGGCAAATATAAACTTCATGCATACCACATTTGAGACTATATATCTAAATGCAAAAAACTGTATAGTGACCTTGAGAGAAAGGATTGATACCACTAGCACTATCACAATCCATGTTACCCTCAAGAGAAACACAAAGTACAAGAAAATCAGAGAAGTAACTGATGATGGGGCAACAACAGATTCTTTCTGTAAAAACTGAAAGAGAACACCCAACTAAGAACAAGATGGCACACAGAAGAGAGCAGCAGAATATTGTATGCAACTCTGCTAGAATTCATCTAGAACCATGTGACACTGGGTATGTCTACACTGAAACGAAAAACTTGGCATTGAGTCTTAGAAACAAAGGTAAACTGATTTGGGCTCACAGGGCTGGTACAGCAGCACTAAACAAACAAAAGCAGAGTAGACTGAGCAGAAACATCTACACTGTTGTTTTTAAGCTCCACAGCCCAAGCTCTGCAATCCCAAATCTCCCACAGCGTGCAGGAGCTGCAGGCGGGCCCTCACTGCTTGCAGTGGCCAGGAGCTGCAGAGTCGGTGGGGAGACCCTGCAGCTCCTGGCCACTGGGGCTGAATTCATGGAGGTAGGGGGAAATCACGGATTCAGAGATTTCCACGACCTCCCTGAAAAAAAATCTTAGCCTTAATCATAATGCTTATAAGGAGCCTTTCCAGCCAGACTGCAAACTATACACAACATACAACAGTGAGGAAATTCTAGAGAACAGGATGAAGCTCTATAAATCACCATAATCATCTAACCAATGAAGACCCAAGGCACTATAAATCCAATCAATCCTTGTCTGCTGTATTCATTTTCAGCACAAGCACAATAAACTTATTATTACACTGTATTTCAATCAGGCTAGAATCAACCTCAAACTAACACTTTCTACATAAATGACTATTGGGAATGACAAATGAGAACTGCTGCTGTGTACTGCCAAACCTAAATAGAGAAAACTAGGAGTGAAAGTTAAATTAATACTGTGATTAACACCCTCTCATCCCCCAAACCCACTATGTTAAAATAAAGCCCTGTCATTTTAGAGTTGAAGTTTAAATGCCATTCTTAACTCAGCCCAGAATTTAGGGTCACCTGGAGTTATGAAAGCTCAGATTCATAGGAGGATATCTTATCAACAGCCACCATCAGTTTTAAAGATGACACAGAGAGAAAAACAGATGAATTTGTCAACCTTTCTGTTTCTTTAGAAAGCCTAAAGAAAGCCTGAATTTTTTTTTAATTGTGGTTTTTTTGTTTTTTTTTTTTACCACCTTAGAAAAGATTTTGCATACTCTGCTTTTCTTGGAAAACCTCTATGGACATATAGAGAACAAGTAGGTTTATAAGAATCACAAAAACTCTGGAAATGAAATCTGATTAACAGAGGATAAATAATTTGCATTCTGTTTAAACAGTGGTCCTAATTCTCCAACCTTTTACACTAGTGTAACTCTTTATATTGGCATAAAACAGCTGCAACAGACAGAAGACTCAAGCACACTTTTGTTTATACCTGTTTAATTCAAAGGATAGGCAAATACAGTTAGAAAAAAAAACTCCAGTGTTAAGACTTAATAGCCTCACTTTGTCAATTAATAATGTATAGAGCTTCCAGTACATATGGATGGGATTGTCTACATAGTAAATGGAACCAAAATAACTAAACAGATTGTAATTCACATCTTTAGTTATTTCAGTTCACGTTTGTGTGTGGACATACTTGTTTCAGAATACAGAAGTGCTCTATTTCAAAATAACTTAATTCAATTTAAATAAAATCAAACTTTTTCTAAATAAGGCACTTAATATAAAAAGAAAAAATGAAAATACTGTTATTTTCAGTATGTGATAATAACAATAATATAATATATGGAGATATACCTATCTCATAGAACTGGAAGGGGACCTGAGTCCAGCCCCCCACCTTCCCTAGCCAAGACCAAGTATTGATTTTTGCCCCTGATCCCCAAGTGACCCCCGCAAGGATTGAACTCATAACCCTGGGTTTAAGCAGGTCAATGCTCAAATCACTGAGCTATCCCTCCCCCTAAATAAAACACTTATTCCAGAATCAGAATAAGCCATCTGGTGGTTTATACCAAAATAAATATTCTTGAATAATTATTTAGGAATAGCTATTTCAGTAAATTTCCAAGTGTAAACAAACTCTAACTTATGCTCTTAATCAGCTTTCAGGTCTTACAAACACTACTGTCAAAGGCAAACCTGTGTCCATCTGATCATTGTTAGCAAGCCAAAGCCATAGGCTTTATATTGCAATTGTTTGTTTGTGATTTATCTAAAATTTTTCTTTCATATAACTCATTAATTCTCACATTCTCCTTCAAACACCCTGTCAGAAAAGGATAAAGCATACAGAGCACGCTCAGCATACAACATCCTGATTGCACACCACATTCAGTGGTGATATAAGGTACTAAAAAAGTGTGGTATCCGCAGATGTTTCTTAAGTACATGCTGGGATATTTCTGCAAAAGCCTTCAGTTAGCAAATGTAAAGCAGCTACTTCAAAAACCTAACATAGTTTTAAAAACAAAAAGGGAAACAGGTTTGATGTGCTATATAGGGGAAGGAATTCCCAGCTCAAGATGCACAAATGAACATTTTTCAAATTATTTCTTTTAAAAGGAAATGCTGACAGGAGACAAGCAGTGAAGGCACACACATAAATTAGACAAGTAGTTGACAAGTATGTTTTTTAGAAAGAACAGCCATGTAACATACAGCTTTTAGAAGTATACCATACAATTTTATATTCTGTTAGCAACCTGTTAAGAGCCTTAGGCACAAGTGAAATAATCATCAAAAACTTTTACTATTACTTCAGTTTGCTACTGCTTAAAAAGAAAAGTAGGAGGGAAGGTGTGCCACAGGAAACGGATGTATGTATGCACATATGAGCTTGTCTGTTTCTAACTTTGGTGTCAACAGAGTGGAAGCTGTACAAGGCAGTACCATATTATTTACCTTAGACATCAACATATTTACCTGATAGCCACAAAAGTATTGAAGGAACTTCTCTAATTAAGCTAACAATCGCCATTGACATGAGAGTTACTGTATCTTCCTGGAAACATAATTTAAGATTCCCCTCTCTGTTTCTTTCGCCAAATACTAACAATGGTATGGTATCAGAGGAGTAGCAGTGATAGTCTGGATCTGTAAAAGCAGCGAAGAGTCCTGTGGCACCTTATAGACTAACAGACGTATTGGAGCATGAGCTTTCATGGGTGAATACTCACTTCGTCGGATGCAACAGTGGTATGTAATCTATCACTGAAATCAGCCTCTGTACCAGATGACTGGGGGGTAGCTAATGTAATACTGCTTTTTAAAAAAGGCTCCGGGGCAATCCTGGCAATTACAGGTCAGTCAACCTAACTTCAATATCAGGCAAATTGCTTGAAACTATATTAAAAAAACAAAATTGTCAGAACCAGATGAACATGATTTGTTGTGGAAGAGTTAACACGATGTTTCTAAAGGGAACTCATGCTTCACCAATCTATTAGAATTCTTTGAGGGAGTCAACAAGCATGTGGACAAGGACGATCCAGTTGATAAAGTATACCTGGACTTTCAGAAAGCCTCTTCATATAACAAAAGAACCAGGGGTTCCCCCATGACGTTAATAGGCAGCAGGTTTAAAACAAACATAAGGAAGTACTTCTTCACGCAATGCAGAGTCAACCTATGCAACTCATTACCAGTGGATGTTCAAAGGCCAAAAGTATAACTGGGTTCAAAAATGAATTAGATATGTTCATGGAGACCAGCCAAGATGATAAGGAATGCCATGCCATGCCCTGGGTCTCCCTAAAACGCTGACTGCCAGAAGCCGGGACTGGATGATGGCAGATGGATCACTCGATAAATTGCCCTGTTCTGTTCATTCTCTCTGAAGCATCTGGCACCGGCCACTGTCTGAAGACAGAATACTGGACTAACTGAACCATTGGTCTGACTCAGTATGGCCACTCTTATGTTCTTATGTTTTAAATTTCTGTCATTCATTCTGTTCACTGCTGACAGTGATCTCTGTCAAAGCATATTAGATGGACAAACCTACAACCACTCATTCAAGGCCTGACTCTGTAGGAAATGCCTTTGCCTTTTGAAAGGCAGCGTCTTTAACTCCCATTGTGGTCAATGAGATTTGTGGACACTTAGTATGTCACAGAGTTGAGCCATACAAATTCAAATCTCCAGCTAAAATTCAAATTCAGAACACCAGAGAAAGGAGGATCCATTAGTATGTTAAAGCATGGTGTAGTTTGCCTGATTAAGCTTTGTGCATTAAGAAGATTGCTTGACTTGTAACTAAAAAAAAAAAAAAAAATTATCGAGACAAACTTTTTAAAACTCTATTAGCATTCATATGCCACAATGAAAAGTGACAGGGAATATATTTTCTAATACTAACCCTACCTCCATCAATTTACAATGCAATTGCTTTTTCCCAGAACACTGATTTGTTCAACTTCTCTATCTTTCTAAGTCTGTTAACTTAAAAAAAAAAACAATAAAAAAACTGTGTCACTGCTGACATTTTAAAGATTGTTTGTACTTTTCATCAGCATTCAGAGAACATTTTCATCTTATGTTTCTATACATTTCTAGTATTTTCAACTGTAATTTTCTAAAAGATGTTTCTATTGCTATGAAGAATTAAACATATTGAAATATTTGGAAGAGTCACAGTAAAAGTGTACCTGTAACGGGAATATTCTGTGAGACTGATAACTGTACGTCTCCTGTTCCAGGCGGCATGTCAATTACTAAGTAGTCCAGTTGACCCCAGTCTACCTAAAAAAGATTTATATGCATTTTAAAAAGAGAGTTCCACCTTCTGGGAAACACAGCCTGAAATTAAACTTGGTACAATGTATAATAAATGCACCAATGGCACACCTCAGGAGACTGATATTATAAATCCCTTTTAGTCTTGCTTTTAGCAAGCAATTAAGACAGATTTTTTAAACAATTTGCAAATTTGCTGGCTACTTGAAACTATGCCTCCGAGCATAACTTTGCCCTTCTTATGAAGGATGATCTTCTTTGACATTTTCCCCACAAAACGTAATCACAATCTCATTATTCTAAGTTGTTTATGTCAGAAATGCCGAATCATGTAACAGAGGTCATAAGAAAGTGTTATATAAATCTGAAGTCAAACTACTTCTTGTAACAGTATTCCTTAGCAATTGTTTTCATTAATTTTTAAAATAATTTTGCTCACTGTTTATAACTTCTTAGATGCTTGAAACTGTATAAACTGCCCTACCAAATTTTTTTCTAGTTAATTACTGTCATTTTACTCATGAATGAAGAGCTTTGAAGACTGGCTTTTAATTAGGGGAAAAATAGCAGTGAAGTACTGGGATAAACAAAATCAAAAGAGATAATTATATAGATTTAGCATGTTCATAAGACACAAAGAATATATAGTTTAGATTTGGTGCCTAACAACCAGCAAAGCTTCCTGTTAAAAATACTAGGCCCAAATCTGGGGGTGCTGTGATTATTTTATGCTATTTTGTATGATGCAAAGTAAGCATATAGTTTGCTTAAACATTTCCCAAGGAGATTTCCATGCATCATCAGGCTCCCAGTTCAATGCCGAGATGGTATTAAGTAGAATTAGTGCGATCTAATTACCACTAGGTCTTTCCTCTCTCTAGCACCGAGGCTTCTGAGAGTACAACTGGATGAAAAAAAGGGGGGTGGTGGTGGAGAGAGGCCGTGTTTCTGATAACAAACACACTGGTCATGGGGTGACCTTTTGGTGCACTCTGACTTACACCTACATGTGTAAGATAGAGCCTTCAGCTGTTCTAATTTAGGAGAACACCTAGCAAGTAATGGGATTTGGTTAGACTTTTTATTTTATATACTGAATCATATCAGTAGCATGATATAAGGTGTAAACGCCTGTCAAATTACAATTTCTTGTTGTTTAGTACTGCTCTTTATCAGCAGTGTGTGCATTACTCTGTTTTCAATATGTCCTTGTATAGATAATCATCTTGTGAGGACAATACACCTATCCCAGCAATTGAGTTAATTGCTGCAGGCAGATCAGGAGTGTAGCTATGATTCATAGACTCTAGGACTGGAAGGGACCTCAAGAGGTCATTGAGTCCAGTCCCCTGCCCCCATGGCAGGACTAAATACTGTCTAGACCATCCGTAATAGACATTTATCTAACCTACTCTTAAATATCTCCAGAGATGGAGATTCCACAACCTCCCTAGTCAGTTTATTCCAGTGTTTAACCACCCTGACAGTTAGGAACTTTTTCCTAATGTCCAGCCTAAATCTCCCTTGCTGCAGTTTAAGTCCATTGCTTCTTGTCCTATCGTTAGAGGCTAAGGTGAACAAGTTTTCTCCCTCCTCCTGATGACACCCTTTTAGATACCTGAAAACTGTTATCGTGTCCCCTCTCAGTCTTCTCTTTTCCAAACTAAAGAAACCCAATTCTTTCAGCGTTCCTTTATAGGTCATGTTCGCAAGACCTTTAATCATTCTTGTTGCTCTTCTGTGATCTGTGGTCTTGAGCCAGCTTGAGGCTTTCACAAAGAAGTTTTCTCTCCTTGATAGGAGGCGCTGCTGCAGCAGAGTTCTTTATTTCCAGTGTAACCCATATTCCCTTGGGCCATGGGGAGGATGCCCCACTAATGGGGGAAAGGAGGAGAGAAACTAAGAGGTCAGTAAGAGGCCACAATCAATTTTTGTTTTATTCTTACATTAAAAGTTTGTGGAAAAACTGTTTGTAATTTGTGATGTGTTTTTGGATCAAGTGGAATCCTGGTATGAGGTATCCTGATCTTCCACCTCCAAAAAACTGCTCAAATTAGCAGCTGGATTATAATTAAGTACAGATGAGGTGCAAATTACCAAAATTGAAGCTAACTTCACTTAATACTGCTTTAACGTACCTCCCTCTGCTGCCCTACCATAGTTTTCAGTATGTATCATCAGATCAAGTTACAGCAAAGAAAAAACAGTTACTTATCTGTACTGTAATTGTTGTTCTACAAGATATGATACAGATGTGTATTCCACATGCTGTGTGCTCCCAGCACACCAAAGCCAAAGAACTTTGCCTAACAGGGCCCACAGGGGCAGTGCTTGTGCCCTGCAGCCTTAGGCCCTCCTCTGGCTGTGTAAGAGCCACCTTGAACCTCCTCAGTTCCTTCACATGGAACGTTGAGAGTACAGACTCTGATAGAGGGAACAGAGGTTGGGTTGTGGAATATGTTTGCATCACATCTCCAAGAACAGTTACAGTACAAGTAAGTAGCCGTCTTTTCTTCTTCAAGTAGATGCAGCCGTGTATTCCACATAGGCCACTCACAAGCAGTACTCACAGAGGAGCGTGGCTCAGACTCTATTTAAACAAGGACTGCTGGATTACCTTCCCAAAGTATCTGGTCTGGATGCACTGCAATGGCACAGTGGTTTATAAATTGTGGCAAATTGCCGGTACTGTTCTCTGGGTCTCGCGTTTTCTCTTCTCTGGGGTAGGTTCAGGGCGATATTGCTTGCCTCTGAACCAGTTCTTAATCACTCCCCTAGTGTCCTTGGAGGAGGGGAGTGGAGAGGGAGGGACCTGGGCCCGCCCTCTACTCCAGGTCCCAACCCAGGGGCCCTGGGGTTGTGGTGAACCA